>NC_057814.1:102029321-102349181 GCF_018294505.1 Triticum aestivum | reverse complement strand
CAGCTTCTGACGCCCCGTCCACGACCGCAGATCCGCGTCGTCGACACCATCCTTAACCCAACCACCGGAGCAGCTTCACCTACGCCCTCGTCCACGCCACAGATCCGCTTCGCCCACACCGTAGTCCACCCTACCGGAGCCGCTCCACAAACACCCTACTCGACGGTTCTAGATCTCCTTACTAGACGCCGACAGCCAGCGCAGCGTCATCACCCTCGATGTTTCTAACTTGATTCCCACCGTCTGGAGAGATGCCAAGCACCCGCCACGGCCTAGGTACTTGTCACCATTAAACCCGTCCAGCATCACCTGCCCGATGTACTTCAAATATACTAACCGGTCGCTGTTACCTGTTATGCAGCTGGCAAAAACTACACGGACGATGTTTCTTCTGGATCTAACAGCTTGGCCAACCAAGATCCTGGACTGAGGCATTGCTATGATCTTGTAAGCGCGTCTCTCTCTCTTGTATTGTTCTGTGCCTGCCAGCGTGCTTTGCTAGGATTTTCGACCAGTAATCCCTTTGTGCAGACAATGATTTCTACTACTGGCTGCTAAATTAGATATGTAGATGTCATACATGATACTACCTCATACCTCCGTTCCTAAATATAAGTCTTTCTAGAGATTCCACTATAGGCTACATATGGAGCAAAATGAGTGAATCTACACTCGAAAATGCATCTATATACATCTGTATGTGGTCCATACTGGAATCTCTACAAAGACATATATTTAGGAACAGGGGCAGTACATTACACAAAATCGTAGGAGGCATGTAGGAATTCCAGTGCACTACATTAGGCTCCCTTAGAGTGCCTGCTAGTCCAGCATACAGAGTCATGGCTAGTTTATGGTACGCACACAATCGTTAATTGGTGGTTTAAATATGCGCAAGGGATATGCAATGTAGTATCATGTAGAGATGTCTGAAATTAGCCATGTCAACTTGCAGATAGGGTTACACAATGAAAAAGTACAAGATGTATGTGGCAATTTCATGGAACATCGCAAAAAAAGGAGAGGCCGGTGAACCTATACAGTGTGCTATGGTACGTCACTCCTCCATTGCAATCATCATGACATGTTATTTGTATGCCAGTTCTATTAGCCAAGTTTCTCACGGACAGTTATTACGAGTTATCCTAAGAAAATAAGCACCTGTGAATATAAGCTCCATGTAATAAGCCAACCAGTTCTTTTCATTGCGTTTTCAGCTTATCTTTGGTATGATCAGTGGAAAGTCTAGATTGCATTTTTTCATTTTGCTGCCCATCTGGAAATTAATTTGACTTGCAAACATCGCAAATTGAACCCAGTGCAGTAATTAATATGATAGGAAAACAGACCATCACTATTTGCTCGAAATGCAAATACAAAGATACCATCTACTTGGCACAATCTACTTTGGTCAATGTTTTCCATAGAGATCCCATTGCCTAATTTAAACGAAGAACGCCTGACCCACATTTAAATAAAGAACAATTATTTATTGAAATTCGATGGTCCAAGTGGCTGGTTATTATCGTATAGTAGCACCACCTGAAAGCATCATATAGCAGCAGCAGCAGCTCATAGCAACTCATCATACAGCAGCAGCAGTCTGCAATTCATCATATACCAGCAGCAGCTCATAGCAATTCATCATATAGCAGTAGCAGGAGCAGCTCATAGCAATTCATCATATAGCAGCAGTAGGAGCAGCTCATAGCAATTCATCATATAGCAGTAGCAGGAGCAGCTTGTAGCAACTCATCATATAGCAGCAGTAGCAGCTCATAGCAATTCATCATATACAACAACTCATAGCAACTCATCATACAACAGCAGCAGCTCATAGCAATTCATCATATATCAGCAGCAGGAGCAGCTCATAGCAATGCATCATATAGCAGCAGCAGAAGCAGCTCATAGCAATTCATTGTATGGTGGATCAGAATGAAAATTTGGCAAAAAATCAGAGGAGATCCTCACCTTGTTGGATGAGCTCATCCTTCAACAGCACCTCAAGGCCATGGCCTAGGAGGAGGGGAGGGGGAATAAGGTGCCTTCTGCCGCAGTGTGGCATCAGCCGTAGTTGTGCAGCGCCCGCCGGAGTAGTGCATTGGATGAACCACAGTGGAGCAGCTGCTGTAGACCATGAGAATTAGGGGCGGCACCAGAGGGAGGAGCAGCCAGGGAGATTTGCCCCTACCCGCCGGCCATGTAGCCTAGCTGGACATAGCATCGTCGACGGACCAGGCCAGATGGGACCAGTGGCGACGACTCGCTGGAGGAACCCTAGTGCTGTAGGCAGGGGATCGAGGTAGAGGGAAAGGGGAGAGGAGATGCAAGCGGGCAGGGCAATGAATTCTTGCGTGTTTGTTTTTACTTGAGGGTCAGGTGTGACACGGGCGTCAGCAGTTGCATTTTGAGTGTAATATAGGCAGACAACAGAGTCATTTCACTATTCCCCTTCCCTTTAATTTTTAGTGAGGTTCTACCCGAAACACCCTCCTCCAAAGCGAAATTAGTTAAGCCCAAGCCCATAACTCAAAAATGACTTCTTTACATCTTTTATGGCTTATTTTGACAATATGCCCTGAAAAAGCGGAATCGAACTGGCCCTTAACCTGCAATTCAATTGTGCGTGCAATGATGAATCACTCCTGCCTGCTATCTATACATTTAGGCATCATCATACATGGCATAACCTAATACATGTGCATTCCATTGTAGAATTTGGAATATGCAATGTTTATGTTAGTTCATACGTTGCACATGACGTTTAAATGCCCCTTAAATCTGGTCAGTCAAGTGATGGTCTTTAAGCCTCCTTCTTTGCTTCTTTTCTTGATATGTATGATTTCCTCACACATCTGTTCAATTGCTTGTTTGCATCAGCCAGCCATACTAGGACTGTTTGCTTTGATTACTTGCTGTTCTTGACCTAACACGCTAACAGAGCTTGCCAACGATTTAAACACTAAGGGCTGCTGTAGTGGGGCCTTGTCTAACTCATAGGTGACATAAAGGTTTGGCTGTACACTACAGTAGGCTCTCCAATAGTACCTTGAGATCCAGTTCGAAGGTATGCCTAGTTTTTACATAGTGCAGACATAGTAAATGCTCATTTCATTGTGTGCAAGTGCAAGAGATGCGGCATGTTTCATTATGTGGTGTTGTTTTGTTATAATCTCATCCTTTTGTGTTCACAGACAGGAAAGTATGCATATTTATCTTCCAAGGAGACGAGTAACTAGTTTGTGTCACCTTGCAGAGGGGGTGCAATGAAGATAAGATTGAGGATTTCGAAGTACAAGATGTTAGGAAGGAGCCTTGCAAGAGAAGTAGGAGCTGCGCTGAGCCTCTTCAACCTGCTAAGGTAAGTCACTGTATGCAACTCAACAGTTCAATTCCTTGTTTGTTTCAGGCATAGTTAATTTTCTCTTTTCAATTTCTTTATTTGTCCTCAGTTAATGAGATGCCCAAATAATCATGCCTGATGTTCGGTACTTGTATCACTATTAGTTGACATAATTAAAGGCCTTACCATTTAATTACTCTGCCGAAGTGTGCCTGAAGCTTTGAAGTCTATTAACCAACTATTATTGCATGAGGCTCACAATCTAGTTTATACTACGCTAATGATTACATGTTTTGCCTGCTGTAGTATGTTTGTATGAAACCCTCTGCTGTTCATTATGCTCCCTAAGACTTTAATTGAGGCACAAAATGGCCAACTGCTTGCTTACTTATACGCAACGTGCTGTCTAAATTTGTAACTTGTCTGTGTTTTCGATTGGGCCCCAACATCATGCTCCTCTGGTGAGCTAAGAGGGATTTCTGTATGCAGGCTGCACAGACTATCTTTTTTATAATTTTTAAAATATCACCTGCTTATGCTTCATGACGTGTAACATTTTTTTTGAAAGTGACGTGTAACATTATTGTTAGTCCTGTTTTGCCAAGTAGTACAAAATAGTGTCTTGTTCGCTTCACTGGTGTAACTATATTTTTGCCCTAGTCGTGTGTACTTACAGAAATATTTCAGGATGAAGTGACATCAACACAAAGATCTGCGAGCAGTGCGGCATGGCTGTTACCGAATGATTATGGATTGGAATTGGAATGTGCTGATGTTCTCGAGCATCAACTAGAGGTGGCAAGACAACACGTACATGATTGTCAACGTATAATCAACAAGTTGAGACTGGACATGCAGGTATTAGATGCAGGAGTCAAAAAAATGAAACAAGACACTGAGGTAACCATGAAGGAATTGGAGATTTTGCAGACTGAAATTTGTGCTATCTAAATCCGGCCAATCCTATTTTCTGAAGAGATTATAGTTCAAATGGAGTTAAGTTGATGCGCGTCCATGATGTATGAGCTGTATTTGCCCAGTGTATGTAATTTGCTATTTGTGTATGCTTTATTATCACCTGTGCCGAACCATAATGCCAAGTGGGTATAATTGGCTGTAATTTCTTTATTGTATAGTGTAGGATTATTCTACCTTTCTATGCCTTGATCTCTTTGTTGTATAGTATTGAGTAGGATAATTCTTTGAATATGCTATATCGTTCAAACGGGGGCCAACTCGCCCGACCATGGCCCTTCACGGGCCGTCGGATCCACGGGCCTTCTACGTCTCGTAGGATCCATGGGCCTTGTACGTCTCGTAGGATCCATGGGCCTTGTACGTCTCGTAGGATCCATGGGCCTTCTACATCTCGTAGGATCCATGTGGGCCTTCTACGTCTCGTAGGATCCATGGGCCGCCGACTCATTTGTGGGTCTTGTACGGGCCTTTAATGGGCTGTAGACGGGCCTTTAATGGAAATTGTATGTTTTATGGGCTGACCATAACGGCCCGTTAATAGGCCGTATTTGGTGATGCTATGAAAATGACCCAACAGACTAACGGTCCACAAATGGGCCGACTGTAACGACGGGCTGAATTTGGCCCACAAGCAAAAAATGACAGTAACGGGCCGTAAGTAACCGAATGCTGCAAATGAGCCCAAGAATAAATGGGCCCTCAAAAGGCCGAAAGTTAACTTGGACTGGAAACGGCCCAATGGAATAACGGGCCGTTAATGGGTATAAAGTGATACACTGCTCATTACGGGCCAGTTTCACCACGAGCCGTTAATGGGTGTAAGGTAATACACTATTCATTATGGGCCAGTTTCAGCACGAGCCGCTAATGGGCCAAGAGTTACAAAGGGCCTCATATGGGCCGAAAGAAGTCATGGGCTATACATGGGCCAGAAGTGAAAATGGGCTGGAATCATATTGGATGGCCCAGATGATGCTACTGGGCCTAATTCGGATAGGGCGTAACGGGCCTTGGGTTAGCGGGCTGTAAATGGGCTATATGCGAACAGGCCGTTAACAGGCTTTCCATGGGCCGGCCCGCCAGCTTTTGACCAAGTCAAACGGGCCGGCATTTTCACAGGAATGGGCCACTGTTGGGCCGTGCCATGTGTCGACGTATCATAGGCGCCTTCTGTCCAGTGAGTGGATGACATCTGTCCCAACGATGAGCCGACACGTGTTTCCTCTAGCCAATGATGATTTTACACGTGGAAAATCCCCATTGGTCGGGGCTGTTAACGGGTTATCGGATCCAAAACCCGGCCCGATAGCTTAACGGCGTTCCGTTACGATGGATGCCACGTGTCGGTCACCCTTGACGAAAGCACTTATGTGACGCGCGATTTATCGTCATGGAAGTGGACACTTCCGTGATGATAATTTTGGTAATGTCATGGAACACTTCTACGACAGCACAGGTATGACTATCTTGATTCTGTCATAAATTTGTCATGGATGTACACGCATGACAAAAAACGCGACCTACTGTGACAAACACGTATCATCACGGAAGTGTATTTTTTTTGTAGTGACGACTCCCTGACCACTTCCCCGAGCTCGAGTCGCCCTCCATGACCACCATTGCCTCCATGGCCGCTTCGGGTCTCCTTCTCGATTGGCTCGAGCCGAGCCCTCCCTCTCCTCATATCCACCACCACTAGAAGCCCCTCACTCCGGCGACCCTCCCTGCCCCCTCCGCTTCTCGCCAGGGTGCCTCAGGCCGCCGCTACCTCGTTCGGTCTCCGCCTCCCCGTCCCTCTGTTGTCGCGGGTTGCAGCCACCCTAGCTCTCCCCGGCGCCCGCTTCCTCTCTGAATGGAGGCGGTGTGGACTCCCGAGCCCTCTGGTGGCATCGCCCTCGCCGGAGACGGCCGGAGCCGGCCGGCCCGTCGCCGGTGACGCGCCCTCCCCTGCCTCCTCTGTCCCGTGCGGGAGCAGGACGAGGAAGAAGAAGATAGGGGACAGGCGGGCCCTCTTCTCCTCACGGGCCCCGCGTGGCAGCCTCAGCCCTGTTGACCCAGATACGCTGACGTGGATAAGTGGAGGCGTAATCCACAGATTACGTCTTCGCTTCCCGAAAGCGTAGTTTCGTCTTTCTTTAGACCAGAATGAGCTTTCGCTGATCTGAAAGCGTATTTCTTTTCTGTTTCAGCATGGAATACGTTTTCCAGAGGAGAAAGCGTATTTCTGCCTAGTGCACGTTCTGTTTTTCCGCATGAGGGCTTGTTTGTGATGATTTTATTATAAATGGGTTCCTGGCAGAAAAACTATCATATCTTTTCACTCCCAACTCCAAATGAGGTGAATCCAAAGCCCACTTCTTCATTTCGTCGATCCTGTTCTGATGGAATCATTTTCACCGTGTTTTGAAATTCGAAAAATGACAATTTTACCCCTGCCCTTATTCAGCCCCCTCCGAGAGAGTACGTTTACAGACGATTCTTTCCGCGAGCCTCTCACACTTCTTCTCAGAGATTTCTGCCACCCCAGGCAAGCCACACCCTCCATTTGCATGATTGTAATGCAGTGACATGGTTTATTCATTTGAACTTGCTTAAAATATTGCATTAGCTATGTATGACTTGTTCATGGCATTTCCCAGAGTATTCTTTTGATCTTGATATTGCCATGATGTTGCTTGTTGTTCTAGGATTAATATTTTGATGATTATGTGGATGGCATGTGCCTTTGGATTCTTAGTGGTTATTATGATCATTTTTCATGATGGTATCTGTTATTATATTTTGGAGTATTACTTTGGATATCAGGCTGCCTTTGGATTATTAGTGGTTAGTATGATTATTTTCATGATGCTAGTTGATGTTCTGTTGCTTAGAGTATTATTTTCGGAGATGATGTTTACATGTGGATCTTAGCTGAATAGCTTTATTCTTGTTATTGGAGTAGTAGGATTATTGTTTTCGGATTCATCATGACCGTAGTGTTGTGCTACCCTTGGAGTATTTTGATATGATGATATTATGCTTGGATTATTTGTTGGATATTGCTATGATTTGGCTTATAGTTTGATAGTTGATATCGGAGTATCAGTTACCACAGTTATATTTTGGGGATAAATTCCATCATTAAGTTGGTCAGGTGCCACCGAACCGAGCTTTTTCCAGTGCAACCACATTTGCCTTTTATGGGAAGGCCCTAATGTGGTCTATTGTCATGCCTCTCGTCGGTGCCCCCAACTAGGGAAGGTTATGGGCATGCTTACCCTGGCCCGGTAAGCAGACATAACCTTGTGTGCCCGTTGTTATTGTCATGGATCCGGTCCCCGTGAGGGACGTTTTGGCCACGCCGGTGGTTGTTGTGTCTTTGGTAGACACGGGGCCACCCAGGACTAGCCCAGTTGGGAGCGGGTCGGAGTGGCCGGGAGAATGTCATGGCAGTAGATCGGTTTTGTCGGAACGCCGTTGGTCCACCCGAATGGGAGTGCGAGGCCATGGGTTCTGTGGTGTGGGTAAAGTGCGCTACCTCTGCAGAGTGTGTGTATTTAAATCGATCGATAGCCGCGTCCTCGGTCATGGGCATGGGTTCGTACTAGGTCCCACCGTTCGATCAACACTCACATGACGGAATGACATATAGGTGATTTATATGATGATATATTGTGAGCAGTAACAGTTTGGCAGGATGTTGATGATGATGTTGGAGACCAAGTGTTGGTCATGGTTGTGATCGCCGGAAAGATCATAGTTTGAGACCAAGTGTTGGTCATGGTAGTGATCGCCGGAAAGATCACCGTGTGGTTTTGATCATGAGTTGATCGAGATGGTATATTGCTTGGCTGGTTAGCGAAGAGAGATATGGTTATGGAGATCTAAGATGGTGATTTATCAGCATTGTATTAGTTTCATCTCATGCTTAGTAGTTGCTTCATCATGGTAGTTGTTAATTAATTAACGTGCTTAATGCTATGTTATTGTCTTGCCTTGATGTTTATGGTTGTTGTGAGCTTGCAAGTACATTCAATGTACTGACCTGGCGTGTCATGCCAGATTGCAGGAGATGCCATGATTGCTTGATTGCTTGTCGAGGTTGCCGTGCGTGCGAGCTAGATCGTGTCCCAGCCAGAGTCCCTGCGGAGTGGAGTTCACCACCTTCGTCGTTGTTCCGCTGCTAGAAGTTTTCCGCTGCTACGAGTTGTTTCGCTACTAGCATAGAGCAAGTGTAGTATCGCTGGCATAGTGTCTCCGTGCTGATGTGCTTCTTTGTAACATCAGACCCTTGTATTATTAATCTTGTAATTAGAGCTGATTTGTTCTATGTCAAGCAGTGCCGTATTCCAGAGACTTCTCCTCGATCTCTGGGCTGGAATACGGGGCATTCCGGATTCTCTGAGCCAGGGTGCCACAGGCTTGGTATCAGAGCAGGTCTGGCTGTAGGATGCCCTAGTCAGCGCGAGCGGTTGAAACCGGTAGAAATCGTTAGTTTAGAGGTGGTCTTGTTTGTCGCATTTGGTTGCTGCATTTGTTTGTTGCATAGCATGCATATAGTCTTAGTATTTTTACTAACAATTTAATCTGGTGAGTGTAGATGGCATCGGTTCGGATCCACTACAGCTCAACCTTTGCATTTCTCCAGTTTTCTTTTCTTGCTCATTCTTCGGGGTTTGGCGTCATTTCTGTCCCAGCAGAGTGATGCCAAGTGATCCTGACACTGTTTGCAAAAATGGTGCTCAAGTATCGCGCCGAATTATTTCCTTCAGCCCCACCTTTTGTTTCGGTGGTAGACATGCTTCTATCACGGATCGTCCTTTTTCTTGTCATTTTGGCAACCCTTAATGATCGTAGTTATCAAGAAAGGGCAGTGCCATCAGCCTCAGTTTTTCCCCGCTATCCTATTTCTTGGACGAGTACGGATCTTTTTCCGTCTGCTTGATAATAATGTGGTTGCGACCTTCGTGTCCCACTACATGATTATCGAGTGCGTCCTCACCTCCGAGCTAGTCCAGGCTGCTACCTGGCTAAGCTAGCACTTGGTGTAGCGTTGTTTACACCAATTTTTCCACACATTTATTCGTCCTCGTGCACAACGTCACAGCATGCTAGATCGTAGAGCCGGAGATCCCGCGAGATTTGTGTGCTTAAGTAGGCATGCATATTTTGTGACTAGCAGTAAAATGCGACATTGATTGTTGTTGTGTGCTTTTGTTTAGTTGAGTTTTCTTTTGCTTCTTTCTTTTTGGGCCCCGATGTTACATTATTTTTCCCCTATAAAAATTTGCTCATAAACTGACACCGGACTCGAAGAAGTAATAAGTATTTCAAATATTTGGAAGAAGCTTAGCTAAACATTATGGCCTTCTCAGTCAACCGCATGATATAAGGAATATCTGCTTAGAATAAAAATTGTGTCTTCGGTTGATTATCCGCATCAATTCTACAGCAGTAATGATCCAGTCAACAGAAAGACAAGTCAGATGCAAGACCAACGGTATATTTTTAGTCAAAGGTATGGATCATAGGCAAAGTTTTGGCTTAGCAATAAATGATACTTGAAATATGTTATACTCCAAGAGAAAGTCAGGATGTGATATGCTCAAGGAAGACAGTTAAACAAATTTTCTCATACCAATAATCAGCCGCAAAATATTATGGACGTGTGCATGGTTCAGTTTGCATATCAGTATGAAGTTTTGGATATAAGAAACCCAGCATTATTCTACACGCTATAGGAAGAAATTTATGAGGCATGGCTCCTCAAATTTTTCCTCAGCATGATATGTGAACAATTTCCGGTCCACGGTACCCGGTCTTTCTCAACAAGATACCTCGGTAAAAGCTTCTGACAGACGGAAATAAATTTTTCTCAACAAGCAAACCCGAGGAGAAGCTTCTCAAGTACGGAACCAACAACCTCATAATTCATGCAAATGAAGATAAGCAGAGATACACACCTTATGTAATGCAAGGATCGACAAGATCTGAATATGACATCGCAGAAGTAACAGTCTTGACAATGGCCACCAAGGCCAATATTCCGCACCTACAAGGGGATCTCATGAACTCTTGTCACCTTCTTGTATGATTGGCCTCAGCAATGAGATCCATACAGCTACAAACCCCGAGTATATGTTATATATGTGCGAACACAGGTCATAAAATAAGCAGAAGGAATAATGCCAACAATATTGCACTAGCCACAGTCATGGTCATACGAAGAATCAAGGACATGTGTGGTCAAGTATTTCAGAAGGTATCCTGACAAAGAAAATCATGACCGTTAAAGGGTGAGACTGACAACGAAGGTATGATGATTTTGCACGACCATCAGGGTCCGGATACCCCAAGTCAGTTGGAGGCGATAATTCCATATGGATCAACAAAGACCTACACTTTCAGCGGCCTACTCCATTTACAAGGATTTTCATATCCCGCTGACCCGCTTGATATGGTTAGTGCGGAATATCCAAGTCTGTTATGTCAGATCCAAGATTCATTTGCAACCTCAACAGTTTGACCTCAGCGGCAAGTTAAAACATATCACAGCGTATTACCAAAAATGGGTATACCGACAAAATGAGAAAGACAAAAGCCGAATAATCAGCTCAGACCCGGTATACTTGCCGACGGAATCAAGTACCCGGCTAGTCTATCAGGAAAAGCATTTGTCCGTCAGCCCCTGTTGGGCAAAGTCTCAAGATATAAATATTTGAGGTATGACATAGCTATAACTCCATGCACCCTTATATTGCTCACGACAGAAGGCAGTCAAATCTCTGGTGTATGCCACATGCTCGAGCCAAAGGAAATAAATCAAGATAAATCAGTGCACCTATGAGATGTCAGATCCCGCCAGAAGATGGCCATGATTAATTCTAAGCATTTATTGAACCCAGAAGGCTTGCAGCAACCCCATGACAGAAATAAAAAGGTTTTCATGACCAAAAGGAAATTTATGATCAGATCCATCGGACACCACCGCAGATGTGAGAAAATCAACGTCAGCAAAAGGATTTGGTATATGAGCAAAGACCCATCAAAATTTGGGGAAAGGTGAAGCAAGCCACCCTAGAGCAAGGTAAGTTGATCATTTGAAATTCTTGGGGGAACAATAAATAAAGGAAAAAGGATGCCCGAGTTGGAAACGGTATCCTCAAGTCATACTTGTTCCCAGAGCAACTAAATCTCGAGTACGAGATTTCTTTAAGGGGGTAAGAGTTGTAACAGCCTGGATTTTGACCCTTTTCTTTTTCTTTTTGATTTATTGGTTTTTGCTCTGTTTTCTTTTTGGAGTGGTTCTGTGGCCTTGTCACCTGGGAAATCATCCTCATTTCCCCTCCCAAGTGGCTCATCATTCTCAAAACCTTGCCAAGATCATGTCACTCCACTCCTTGACCAAACCCTAATTTCTTTTTCTCAGGAATATTCCTTTTTCTATTAAAGGAATAACCCTGTCTGCCCTAGGTTGTGAAGCAACCTTTATTTCCATCACTCCTAAAATTCCCAAATAATTCTCATAAATTGTTTGGGTCATATATTTCTCAAATATGGCAAAATATTTCATTTGTCATGTTTATCATCTTGCTCAAATAATTCATTTCCTATTCTGCCCTAAATGGCACATTGCGAAGCAAGTGCTATTTTCCTTTTCCCAATTGACCTCAAACTCCTTGGACACCTTTTCCTGTCCATATAATTGCCACATGCCAAAATGCAACGTCAGTTGCCTAGTAATTATTTAATTATGATTTTCCAAAGTTTCTATCCAGAAAGAAGCTTTGTGAAGGAGGTGCAAGCTAGGCATATCCAAATGAGTTGCCATTTTGCATGATCCCTCATATCATCATATCATAGCCCTCCACCAAAGTAGAGCTCATGTCATGCCTCCATGTGAGCTCATCTTCAATTCTTTGATTCCGCCCAAAATTTCAGTTTGGGAAGAAAGTATATTTTTTCTTGCTCCATTATTATGTCTGCCAATTTTTCTAGGCCTTATATTATCCATATAACCTACCTCCACCCATTTTGGGCATGGTTCATCAAGCCAATATTTCTCTAGAATTTTTGCAAGATTCTGGACAGAGGGAATAGCTATGAAGGAAGTACCATTTTGGTAAAACCAATTGGTATGAAATTTTTACAGCACCTTTATCTGGCCAAATCTCTAAACCCTGCCAAGTTTTACCTCAAGTGGTTACTCCATGTGAGTGCATCATCCAAATCTTGATTCTGGACACATAATGTGAGTTACAAAGCAACTATGTTAGTTTGTGCTCCATTATGCCTCAAAACCTCCAGGATCATAGTCCTTCCTTAGTTAATCACCCCACACAAACTCTTTGGCGCCAGTAAAATCCCTGTTGATCACCAGTGTTCACCCAAGTTTACTGCAGTAAACTTCAGGGGGTGATTACCACTTAACCATATCAGTTTTCACCGACTTCAGGGGGTGATTACCACTTAACCATATCAGTTTTCACCGAACTACCACCGTAGTTGAGACCTACCCTGGATGAACTACCCACTAGACAACATGGTCAAGCCCCTCTCCCCCACTACATGCCAGTGCACGCGGTGACCACGTTAATGGCATTGCTATGCACGCGCTCTGTGTGCATTGGCCGCGTCCAGTGACTGTTTGTGCTTCGGCCCCTCTTCCTCTCGTCGGTTTCGCGCGCGTGAGCGTGTCCAGCAGCTGGCCCGCGTCATCGCCGATCACCTGGACCCCTCTCCCCCTTCGTCCGCTTCCTCACGGACGCTCGCCGCCGAACACCCACGAGAGCACAGTGCTCCGTTTGGCTCTGCTCGTCGCCGTCGTCATCGTCCCCGTGCTCCCTTGGTCGCCTTTGCCCCGTGAGAGACTCCACTGTGCCTCCCTCGTCACCTGCCTCCAAGTTCATACGCGCGGGCACGCGTCCGCGGCGCCGGACACGCCTCCGCGGCGACGCCAGCTCGGCCTCCTCGCCCCGCGGCTATATAAGCCCATCCCGGGTGCGTTTCTCCTCACCAGCGACCTCTACCCACTCCCACACGACTCCCTAACCACTTCCCTGAGCTCGAGTCGCCCTCCACGACCACCATTGCCGCCATGGCCGCTTTGGGTCTCCTCCTCGATTGGCTCGAGCCGAGCCCTCCCTCACCTCATATCCACCACCACTAGAAGCCCCTCACTCCGGCGACCCTCCCCGCCCCCTCTGCTTCTCGTCGGAGTGCCTCAGGCCGCCGCTATCTCGTTCGGTCTCCGCCTCCCCGTCCCTCTGTTGTCGCGGGTTGCAGCCACCCTAGCTCTCCCCGGCGCCCGCTTCCTCTCTGAATGGAGGTGGTGTGGACTCCCGAGCCCTCTGGTGGCGTCGCCCTCACCGGACGAGGAAGAAGAAGACAGGACGCCCTCCCCTGCCTCCTCTGTCCCGTTGGGAGCAGGACGAGGAAGAAGAAGACAGGGGCCAGGCGGGCCCTCTTCTCCTTGCGGGCCCCGCGTGGCAGCCTCAGCCCCTTTGACCCAGGTACGCTGACGTGGATAAGTGGAGGCGTAATCCACAGATTACGTCTTCGCTTCCCAAAAACGTAGTTTCGTCTTTTTTAGCCCAGAATGCGCTTTCGCTGATCTGAAAGCGTATTTCTGCCTAGTGCACGTTCTGTTTTTCCGGCTGAGGGCCTGTTTGTGATGATTTTATTACAAATGGGTCCGTGGCAGAAAAACTATCATATCTTTTCACTCCCAACTCCAAATGAGGTGAATCCAAAGCCCACTTCTTCGTTTCGTCGAGCCCGTTCTGATGGAATCATTTTCACTGTGTTTTGACATTCTGAAAATGACAATTTTACCCCTGCCCTTATTCAGCCCCCTTCGAGAGAGTACGTTTACCGGCGATTCTTTCTGCGAGCCTCTCACACTTCTTCTGGGAGATTTCTGCCACGCCAGGCAAGCCACACCCTCCATTTGCATGATTGCAATGCAGTGACATGGTTTATTCATTTGAACTTGCTTAAAATATTGCATTAGCTATGTATGACTTGTTCATGGCATTTCCCGGAGTATTGTTTCGATCTTGATATTGCCATGATGTTGCTTGGAGTTCTAGGATTAATATTTTGATGATTATGTGGATGACATGTGCCTTTGGATTCTTAGTGGTTATTATGATTATTTTTCATGATGGTATCTGTTATTATATTTTGGAGTATTACTTTGGATATCAGGCTGCCTTTGGATTATTAGTGGTTAGTATGATTATTTTCATGATGCTAGTTGATGTTCTGTTGCTTAGAGTATTATTTTCGGAGATGATGTTTACATGTGGATCTTAGCTGAATAGCTTTATTCTTGTTATTGGAGTAGTAGGATTATTGTTTTCGGATTCATCATGACCGTAGTGTTGTGCTACCCTTGGAGTATTTTGAGATGATGATATTATGCTTGGATTATTTGTTGGATATTGCTATGATTTGGCTTATAGTTTGATAGTTGATATCGGAGTATCAGTAACCACAGTTATATTTTGGGGATAAATTCCATCATTAAGTTGGTCAGGTGCCACCGAACCGGGCGTTTTCCTGTGCAACCACATTTGCCTTTTATGGGAAGGCCCTAATGTGGTCTATTGTCATGCCTCTCGTCAGTGCCTCCAACTAGGGAAGGTTATGGGCATGCTTACCCTGGCCCGGTAAGCAGACATAACCTTGTGTGCCCGTTGTTATTGTTATGGATCCAGTCCCCGTGAGGGACGTTTTGGCCACGACGGTGGTCGTTGTGTCTTTGGTAGACATGGGGCCACCCAGGACTAGCCCAGTTGGGAGCCGGTCGGAGTGGCCGGGATAGTGTAATGGCAGTAGATCGGTTTTGTCGGAATGCCGTTGGTTCTCCCGAATGGGAGTGCGAGGCCATGGGTTCCGTGGTGTGGGTAAAGTGCGCTACCTCTGCAGAGTGTGTGTATTTAAATCTATCAACAGCCGTGTCCTCGGTCATGGGCATGGGTTCGTACTAGGTCCCACCGTTCGATCAACACTAACATGACAGAATGACTTATATGTTATTTATATGATGATATATTGTGAGCAGTAATAGTTTGGCAGGTTGTTGATGATGATGTTGGAGACCAAGTGTTGGTCATGGTTGTGATCGCCGGAAAGATCATAGTGTGAGACCAAGTGTTGGTCATGGTAGTGATCGCCGGAAAGATCACCGTGTGGTTTTGATCATGAGTTGATCGAGATGGTATATTGCTTGGCCGGTTAGCCAAGAGAGATATGGTTATGGAGATTTGAGATGGTGATTTATCAGCATTGTATTAGTTTCATCTCATGCTTAGTAGTTGCTTCATCAAGGTAGTTGTTAATTAATTAACGTGCTTAATGCTATGTTATTGTCTTGCCTTGATGTTTATGGTTGTTGTGAGCTTGCAAGTACATTCAATGTACTGACCTGGCGTGTCATGCCAGACTGCAGGAGATGCCATGATTGCTTGTCGAGGTTGCCGTGCGTGTGAGCTAGATCGTGTCCCAGCCAGAGTCCCTGCGGAGTGCTGATGTGCTTCTTTGTAACATCAGACCCTTGTATTATTATCCTTGTAAAAAGAGCTGATTTGTTCTATGTCAAGCAGTGCCGTATTCCAGAGACTTCTCCTCGATCTCTGGGCTGGAATACGGGGCGTTCCGGTTTCTCTGAGCCGGGGTGCCATAGTACAGAAGGTTTGCGGTGGTGGAATTAGGTTTTTGGCTCCGTATCTAATCATTTGGGGGTACGTACGTATATATAGGAGGAAGGAGTACGTCGGTGGCGCAACGTGGGGCCCACGAGGGTGGAGGGCGCGCCTAGGGGGGTAGGCGCGCCCCCTACCACGTGGCTTCCTGGAAGGTTCCTTGACGTAGGGTCCAAGTCTCCTGGACCATGTTCGTTCCGAAAAACACGTTCCCGAAGGTTTCATTCCGTTTGGACTCCGTTTGATATTCTTTTTCTGCGAAACTCTGAAATAAGCAAATTCAATTCTGGGCTGGGCCTTCGGTTACTAGGTTAGTCCCAAAAATAATATAAAAGTGAATAATAAAGCCCAATAATGTCCAAAACAGAAGATAATATAGCATGGAGCAATCAAATATTATAGATACGTTGGAGACGTACCACAGGCGCGGCGGGGCGGCGGCTGCGGCGGCGCGAGGCGGCGGTGGTTGCGGCGTGGCGGCGGGGTTCGAGGTGGGGAGGCGAGGGGGCGGCGGCGGCATATAAAGGGGGAGGGGGTCCGACTCGGGGGAGGAGGCAAGCCGCGGCGGCGGGGGTATCCCGGACTCCGGTTGGAGTCCGGCTCGGGCACGCGGGCGAGCGGGGGAAGGCAGTGGCGCGCGACGGGCCGGCTGGGCTTCGGCCCAGTTTGGTCTCGGAGTTTTTTTAAATAGATTCCACCGAAGAAAAATCCGAAATTAATACATAAAAAAATTCTAAAAATACCGAAAACAATTTTCACCATCTAAATAAAATATTTAGAACTAAGTGAACATTTTCTTGGCCTAAAAATGCAATTTTTAAAAATGTATATTTTTCTAATTCAAATAAAATAGCAATAAAATCAAAATAAAATATTTTTTTGATTTTAACATTTTTCCTCCAATATTATTTTGTTTTGGAGAAGTCATATTATCTCCTCTCATATATTTTGATATTGAAATATTTTCGGAGAGAAAATAATTAAAACCAAATGATCCTCTTTTCATTATTTGAGAAAATTCAAATATGAAAATAAATGAAATCCCCAACTCTCTCCATGGGTCCTTGAGTTGCTTAGAGTTTCTAGGATCACAAACGAAATGCAAATAAAAAATAATATGCATATGATGACCTATGTATAAAATTCCAAATTGAAAATTTGGGATGTTACAAAGCTACCCCCCTTAAGATGAATCTCGTCGTCGATATTCAAGTTGGCTAGAAAATAGGTGTGCGTGGTCTTTCCGTAGATCTTCCTCTCGTTCCCAGGTGGCTTCATCCTCGCTGTGGTGGCTCCACTGAACTATGCAAAACTTGATAACCTTGCTGCGTGTGACTCGGCTGGCAAACTCGAGAATCTTGACTGGTTTCTCCTCGTAGGTCATATCACTATCCAACTGAATTGCTTCCAGGGGCACTGTATCTCTTAGAGGAATATCGGCCATCTCTACATGGCACTTCTTCAACTGGGAAACGTGAAACACATCATGAACTCCTGACAGTCCTTCAGGTAACTCCAACTTGTAGGCTACTTCTCCCATACGTTCCATAACTCGGTACGGTCCTACAAATCTCGGGGCTAACTTTCCCTTAACTCCAAATCGTTTAACTCCTCGTAGAGGTGACACTCGAAGATATGCTCTGTGTCCGATTTTGTAAACTACCTCCTTGCGTTTTGAGTCCGCATAACTCTTCTGCCTAGACTGAGCTACCTTCAGTCTCTCTCGAATCAACTTAACCTTCTCTTCGGACTCTTTGATCAAATTTGGTCCAAACAACTGATGGTCTCCAACTTCATCCCACATCAATGATGCCCTGCACCTCCTTCCATACAAAGCCTCGAAAGGGGCCATCTTCAAACTGGCTTGGTAGCTATTGTTTTATGAGAACTCCGCGTAAGGCAAATTGTCATCCCAACTAGATCCATAATCTAGCGCAATAGCTCTCAACATGTCCTCTAGAATCCGATTGACTCTCTTGGTCTGTCCATCTATCTGCGGATGAAAGGCTGTACTAAACTCTAGCCGGGTACCCAAAGTCTGGTGCAGCTGATGCCAAAACTTTGAAGTAAACTATGTAATACGATGGTCCTCGGAACTCCATGCAGACATACGATCCTAGTCATATATATATCTTGGCCAACTTCGCACTTGTATAGGTCGTCTTCACTGGGATAAAGTGAGCCACTTTACTCAAACGATCCACTACTACCCAGATAGAATCATATCCCGATCGGGTCCTGGGCAATCCGGTGATGAAATCCTGAGACGTCTCCGTCGTATCTATAATTTTTGATTGTTCCATGCCAATATTATACAACTTCCATATACTTTTGGCAACTTTTTATACTATTTTTGGGACTAACATATTGATCCAGTGCCCAGTGTCAGTTCCTATTTGTTGCATGTTTTATGTTTCGCAGAAACCCCATATCAAACAGAATCCAAACGGACGGAGAATATTTTTGGAATATTTGGGAAATACAGGAGGAAGAATCAATGCGAGACGGTGCCCGAGGTGGCCCCGAGGCAGGGGGGCGCCTGCCCCCTGGGGCGCCCCTGACCCTTGTGGGCCCCTCGTAAGGCAGTTGCTGCTCTTCTTTGGCCGCAAGAAAGCTAATTTTCGGAAAAAAATCTTGGCGAAGGTTTCAATCCAATCGGAGTTACGGATCTCCGGATATATAAGAAACGGCGAAAGGGCAGAATACCAGAACGCAGAAACAGAGAGAGACAGAGAGACAAATCCAATCTCGGAGGGGCTCTCGCCCCTCCCATGCCATGGAGGCCAAGGACCAGAGGGGAAACCCTTCTCCCATCTAGGGAGGAGGTCAAGGAAGAAGAAGAAGGGGCACCTCTCCCCCTCTCTTCCGGTGGCGCTGGAACGCTGCCGTGGCCACCATCATCATCACCGCGATCTTCACCAACACCTCCGCCATCTTCACCAACACCTCCGCCATCTTCACCAACATCTCCATCACCTTCCCCCCTCTATCTACAGCGGTCCACTCTCCCGCAACCCATTGTACCTTCTACTTGAACATGGTGCTTAATGCTTCATATTATTATCCAATGATGTGTTGCCATCCTATGATGTCTGAGTAGATTTTCGTTGTCCTATCGGTGGTTGATGAATTAATATGATTGATTTAATTTGCTAGTGGTTATGTTGCTGTCCTTTGGTGCCCATCATATGAGCGCGCGCGTGGATCACACCATAGGGTTAGTTGTATGTTGATAGGACTATGTATTGGAGGGCAAGAGTGACAGAAGCTTCTACCTAGCATAGAAATTGATGCATACGGGATTGAAGGGGGATCAATATAACTTAATGCTATGGTTGGGTTTTACCTTAATGAACGTTAGTAGTTGCAGATGCTTGCTAATAGTTCCAATCATAAGTGCATAGAATTCCAAGTCAGGGATGACATGCTAGCAGTGGCCTCTCCCACATAAAACTTGCTATCGGTCTAGTAATGTAGTCAATTGCTTAGGGACAATTTCGCAACTCCTATCACCACTTTTCCACACTCGCTATATTTACTTTATTGTGTCTTTATCTAAACAGCCCCTAGTTTTTATTTACCTGCTCTTTATTATCTTGCAAACATATCCAAAAACACCCACAAAGTACTTCTACTTTCATACTTGTTCTAGGTAAAGTGAACGTTAAGCGTGCGTAGAGTTGTATCGATGGTCGATAGAACTTGAGGGAATATTTGTTCTACCTTTAGCTCCTCATTGGGTTCGACACCCTTACTTATCAAAAGAGGCTACAATTGATCCCCTATAGTTGTGGGTTATCAAGACCTTTTCTGGCGCCGTTGCCGGGGAGTCATAGCGTGGGGGTGAGTATTCTCGTGTGTGCTTGTTTGCTTTATCACTAAGTAATTTTTATTTGCTGTTCTTAGTTGTTTTCTATCTTTAGTTATGGGTAGGAAACGCAAAATACCAAAACAATTAGTTGTACCGACTGAACCAATGGTTGAAGAACCATTCAAAATCTATCACACTCCTGAAGCTTTTTACTTGGATCATCTTCGATCCCTATGTGCTCGTGTTGAAACCCCAACTAGCTTACTTGAGGGCAAATCTTTAGATGAGCATGCTTGTTATGTGCGACACCACATATCTCAAAAAGGGAAACTTTTACTGGATCAAATTCATTGTTTGCAGTGTTATGCTTGGAATTTATGTGAAATATATGATTTTACTTGTTGTTCTGAAAACCCTAAGAAACACCTTC
This sequence comes from Triticum aestivum, assembly GCF_018294505.1. Taxonomy (NCBI): domain Eukaryota; kingdom Viridiplantae; phylum Streptophyta; class Magnoliopsida; order Poales; family Poaceae; genus Triticum; species Triticum aestivum. Next base: position 102,328,926 of record NC_057814.1, on the reverse strand, counting down.
CCTGCCAATGTGAGTTTAGCGATAATGGAATCGTATCTTTGTATGCTAAGGGTGTTTATAATTACTATGATGTTCAACAAATTGAAGAATTTGTTGCTTTTAAGGGTGCTTATGAGATTGCTTCTTTGATTGAAAAGTATGATGCTACTCTTTACAAGTCTAAATTTTTTTCCATACTTGAATATTGTTATGATAATTATGCTTCTAATGCCTATGTCAAACCATATATTGAGGACTCCTCCGCTGTCCAAGAAGAGACTAATATTTTGCAGGAGTCTATGGAAGAAGAAATTGATGAAACTTTGAGCTCATTAGATGAAAAAGATGAGGAGGAGAGCGAAGAACAAAAGGAGGAAGAGCGGATTGATCACCCGTGCCCACCTTCCAATGAGAGTAACTCTTCAACTCATACATTATTTAAACTCCCGTCATGCTTACCGAAGGATGATTCCGATAATAACTGTTATGACCCCGTTGATTCTATTGAAATATCCCTTTTTGACAATGCTTGCTATGCTTGTGGCCAAGATGCCAATATGAATTATGCTTATGGAGATGAACTTGCTATAGTTCCTTATGTTAAACATGAAATTGTTGCTATTGCACCCATGCATGATAGTCCTATTATCTTTTTGAATTCTCCCGACTACACTATATCGGAGAAGTTTGCACTTATTAAGGATTATATTTATGGGTTGCCTTTTATCGTTGCACATGATAATTTTGATGAATATAATATGCATGTGCTTGCTGCTCCTACTTGCAATTATTATGAGAGAGGAACTACATCTATGACATGGTAAAATTGCAAGAAACTGTTTATACTATGCATTGGCCTTTACTATGTGTGCATGAATTGTTCTTCTATGACATGCCGACGCATAGGAAGAGAGTTAGACTTCGTCATTGCTGGATATATGTTGCCTTGTGCTCACTACTAAATGCCAAATCATTGCTAATTAAAATTGGCTTTGATATACCTTGGGATCCGGGTGGATCCATTACTTGAGCACTATATGCCTAGCTTAATGGCTTTAAAGAAAGCGCTGCCAGGGAGACAACCCGGAAGTTTTAGAGAGTCATTAATATCTGTTGAGTGCTTTTATAAAGTTTAAAAACAACAAAATAAAGAGGGGAACCTAAATCTTTTTCGAAAAGAAAAGCGAAAGCGAGAAAGACGAGCATTGTTAAAGTGGGAGCTAGCCTTGAACTTTGTTCATGCTCACGGAAACTTTGTGAATCTTGATTACAGAAACTTTTCAACAAAACTAATTATCCCCTTATACAATTCCATTGTATTATAAAAATAATGTGCCAAGGTTTGCCTTTAGGATGTTTACAATGCTTGTTGGTTTGTGCGGTGCAGGACAGAAACTTTGGCTGTTGTGCGTGATTTTTCATTTTTTACTGGAACGTCAAATGCTTCTGAAACCTTTTGCACTGTCTTTCTATACAAATTGTTTGTTTTTCCTAATTTTTGCAGAGTTTTGAAGTACCAGAAGTATGTTTAATGTTCAGATTGCTACAGGCTGTTTTGTTTTCGACAGATTCTGTTTTTGATGCATAGTTTGCTTGTTTTGAGGAAACTATCAATTTATATCAGTGGATTAAGCCATGGAAAAGTTATATTACAGTAGCTACAATGCAAAAACAAAATATGAATTAGTTTGCAACAGTACATAGAGTAGTGATTTGCTTTATTATACTAACGGATCTTACCGAGTTTTCTGTTGAAGTTTTGTGTGGATGAAGTGTTCGGTGATCGAGAAGGTCTCGATATGAGGATAAGGAGGAGAGGCAAGAGCTCAAGCTTGGGGATGCCCAAGGCACCCCAAGTAAATATTCAAGGAGACTCAAGCTTCTAAGCTTGGGGATGCCCCGAAAGGCATCCCAGCTTTCTTCAACAAGTATCAGTATGTTTTAGGATTCGTTTCGTTCATGCGATATGTGCAAATCTTGGAGCGTCTTCTGCATTTAGTTTTCTCTTTTCTTTTATGCACCATGCTGGTATGAGATAGTCCTTGGTTGACTTATAGAATTCTCATTGCACTTCACTTATATTCTTTGAGTATGGCATTATAGAATGCTTCATGTGCTTCGCTTATATCATTTGAAGTTTGGATTGCCTGTTTCTCTTCCCATAGAAAACCGCCATTTTTAGAATGCTCTTTTTGCTTCACTTATATTTTTTAGAGCGTGGGCATATATTTTGTAGAAAGAATTAAACTCTCTTTCTTCACTTATATCTATTTAGAGAGATGACAGGAACTGGTCATTCACATGGTTAGTCATAAAATCCTACATAAAACTTGTAGATCACTGAATATGATATGTTTGATTCCTTGCAATAGTTTTGCGATATAAGGATGGTGATATTAGAGTCATGCTAGTGGGTAGTTGTGGATTGTAGAAATACTTGTGTTGAAGTTCGTGATTCCCGTAGCATCCACGTATGGTGAACCGTTATGTGCTGAAGTCGGAGCATGATTTATTTATTGATTGTCTTCCTTATGAGTGGCGGTCGGGGACGAGCGATGGTCTTTTCCTACCAATCTATCCCCCTAGGAGCATGCCCGTAGTACTTTGTTTTGATAGTTAATAGACTTTTGCAATAAGTATGTGAGTTCTTTATGACTAATGTTGAGTCCATGGATTATACGCACTGTCACCCTTCCATCATTGCTAGCCTCTTCGGTACCGTGCATTGCCCTTTCTCACCTCGAGAGTTGGTACAAACTTCGCCGGTGCATCCAAACCCCGTGATATGATACGCTCTGTCACACATAAGCCTCATTATATCTTCCTCAAAACAGCCACCATACCTACCTATTTTGGCATTTCCATAGCCATTCCGAGATATATTGCCATGCAACTTCCATCATCATCATATACATGACTTGACCATTCATTGTCATATTGCTTTGCATGATCGTAAGATAGCTAGCATGATGTTTTCATGGCTTGTCTGTTTTTTGATGTCATTGCTACGCTAGATCATTGCACATCCTGGTACACTGCCAGAGGCATTCATATAGAGTCATATCTCTGTTCTAGATATCGAGTTGTAATATTGAGTTGTAAGTAAATAAAAGTGTGATGATCATAATTATTAGAGCATTGCCCTAGTAAGGAAAGGATGATGGAGACTATGATTCCCCCACAAGTCGGGATGAGACTCCGGACTTTACAAAAAAATAAAAGAGGCCAAAGAAGCCCAAATAAAAAAAGAGGCCAAAGAAGCCCACCAAAAAAATAAAAAAAAATGAGAGAAAAAGAGAGAAGGGGCAATGTTACTATCCTTTTACCACACTTGTGCTTCAGAGTAGCACCATGTTCTTCATATAGAGAGTCTCTTGAGTTATCACTTTCATATACTAGTGGGAATTTTCATTGTAGAACTTGGCTTGTATATTCCGATGATGGGCTTCCTCAAATGCCCGAGGTCTTCATGAGCAAGCAAGTTGGATGCACACCCACTTAGTTTCTAGTTTGAGCTTTCATACACTTATAGCTCTTAGTGCATCCGTTGCATGGCAATCCCTACTCCTCGCATTGACATCAATTGATGGGCATCTCCATAGCCCATTGATTAGCCGCGTCGATGCGAGACTTTCTCCCTTTTTGTCTTCTCCACATAACCTCCACCATCATATTCTATTCCACCTACAGTGCTATGTCCATGGCTCACGCTCAAGTATTGCGTGAAAGTAGAAAAGGTTTGAGAACATCAAAAGTATGAAATAATTGCTTGGCTTGTCATCGGGGATGTGCATGATGTGAATATTTTGTGTGGTGAAGATGGAGCATAGCCAGACCATATGATTTTGTAGGGATAACTTTCTTTGGCCATGTTATTTCGAAAAGACATCATTGCTTTATTAGTATGCTTGAAGTATTATTGTCTTAATGTCAAATGATAGACTATGGCTTTGAATCACTCGTGTCTTAATATTCATGCCATGATTAGATTAAATGATCAAGATTATGCTAGGTAGCATTCCACATAAAAATTATCTTTTTATCATTTACCTACTCGAGGACGAGCAGGAATTAAGCTTGGGGATGCTGATATGTCTCCGTCGTATCTATAATTTTGGATTGTTCCATGCCAATATTATACAACTTCCATATACTTTTGGCAAGTTTTTATACTATTTTTGGGACTAACTTATTGATCCAGTGCCCAGTTCCAGTTCCTATTTGTTGCATGTTTTATGTTTCGCAGAAACCCCATATCAAACGGAATCCAAACGGAATAAAAATGGATGGAGAATATTTTTGGAATATTTGGGAAATATGGGAGGAAGAATCAACGCGAGACGGTGCCCGAGGTGGCCACGAGGCAGGGGGGCGTGCCTGCCCCCCTGGGCGCGCCCCTGACCCTCGTGGGCCCCCCGTAAGCCAATTGCTGCTCTTCTTTGGCCGCAAGTAAGCTAATTTTTGGAAAAAAATCTTGGCGAAGGCTTCAATCCAATCGGAGTTACGGATCTCCGGATATATAAGAAACGGCGAAAGGGCAGAATACCAGAATGCAGAAACAGAGAGAGACAGAGAGACAGATCCAATCTCGGAGGGGCTCTCGCCCCTCCCATGCCATGGAGGCCAAGGACCAGAGGGGAAACCCTTCTCCCATCTAGGGAGAAGGTCAAGGAAGAAGAAGAAGGGGCCCCCTCTCCCCCTCTCTTTCGGTGGCGCCGGAACGCTGCCGTGGCCACCATCATCATCACCGCGATCTTCACCAACACCTCCGCCATCTTCACCAACATCTCCATCACCTTCCCCCCTCTATCTACAGCGGTCCACTCTCCCGCAACCCGCTGTACCCTCTACTTGAACATGGTGCTTTATGGTTCATATTATTATCCAATGTTGCCATCCTATGATGTCTGAGTAGATTTTTGTTGTCCTATCGGTGGTTGATGAATTGCTATGATTGATTTAATTTGCTTGTGGTTATGTTTCTGTCCTTTGGTGCCCATCATATGAGCGCGCGCGTGGATCACACCATAGGGTTAGTTGTATGTTGATAGGACTATGTATTGGAGGGCAAGAGTGACAGAAGCTTCTACCTAGCATAGAAATTGATGCATACGGGATTGAAGGGGGATCAATATAACTTAATGCTATGGTTGGGTTTTACCTTAATGAACGTTAGTAGTTGCGGATGCTTGCTAATAGTTCCAATCATAAGTGCATAGAATTCCAAGTCAGGGATGACATGCTCGGAGTGACCTCTCCCACATAAAACTTGCTATCGGTCTAGTAAAGTAGTCAATTGCTTAGGGACAATTTTGCAACTCCTATCACCACTTTTCCACACTCGTTATATTTACTTTATTGTGTCTTTATCTAAACAGCCCCTAGTTTTTATTTACGTGCTCTTTATTATCTTGCAACCTATCCAAAAACACCCACAAAGTACTTCTACTTTCATACTTGTTCTAGGTAAAGTGAATGTTAAGCGTGCGTAGATTTGTATCGGTGGTCAATAGAACTTGAGGGAATATTTGTTCTACCTTTAGCTCCTCGTTGGGTTTGACACTCTTACTTATCGAAAGTGGCTACAATTGATCCCCTATACTTGTGGGTTATCAAATCCATGCTAAGCTTGTCCCACTTCCATTCGGGTATCGGTATAGGCTGCTGTAATCCTATTGGCTTCTGATGTTCTGCCTTAACATACGGCTACATACTCGGCAATATCCTTCTGCATTCCTGTCCACCAGAAACGTTCCTTCAAATCCAAATACATCTTGGTGTTCCCAGGGTGTATCGAGTATGGCGAGTCATGAGCTTCCTGAAGTATTAACTTCCTGAGCTCGGCATTATTGGGTACATAAACACGGGCCTCAAACCATAAGGTGTCATGCTCATCCTCACGGAAACCTTTGGCTTTTCCTTTGCTCATCTTCTCCTTTATCTCGGCAATCTCTTTTTCCTCCTTCCGAGATTCTCGAATCTTTCCCAATAATGTCGACTGAACCTCCATTACTGCAACAAAACCTCTAGGGACTATCTCCAAACGAAGCTCCCTGAGATCCCCGGCTAACTCCTTTGGCAATCCTCCGCTTACGAGGGTATTGACATAACTCTTCTGGCTCAAGGCGTCTGCTACGACATTAGCCTTGCCTGGATGATAGTGCAACTTCATATCATAATCCTTTATGAGCTCCAACCATCTCCTTTGCCTGAGATTCAGCTCCTTCTGTGTGAAAATGTACTTCAAACTCTTATGATCCGTGTACACATCACAACGGTTTCCAATAAGAAAATGTCTCCAGGTCTTGAGTGCATGGACTACAGCTGCTAACTCCAAATCATGCGTAGCATAATTCAACTTATGCGGTCGAAGTTGACGTGAGGCATATGAAACAAATCTTCCGTCTTGCATAAGTACACCTCCAAGTCCTAAGCGAGAAGTGTCGCAATACACTTGGAAATCCTTCAGCAAAATTAGCATTGGGGCTGTAACCAAACGTTTCTTCAGCTCCTGAAAACTTGCCTCACATTCATCTGTCCATTTGAACTTGGTGTCTTTCTTCAACAACTCCGTCATGGGCTTTGCAATCTTAGAAAAATTCTCAACGAATCTCCGGTAGTATCCGGCGAGTCCAAGAAAACCGCGGATCTCTCCAACTGAGGTGGGTGCTAGCCAATCAGTGACAAACTAAACCTTGGTAGGGTCTCCACTGCTATACCTTCTCCTGATATAACATGTCCAAGAAATCCAACTTCCTTCAACCAAAACTCACACTTGCTGAACTTGGCATACAACTGGTGTTCTCTGAGCTTCTCGAGAACTAAACGCAAATGCTCCTTGTCTTCCTCTTCATTTTTCGAGTATACCAAGATATAGTCAATCAACACCACGACAAACTTATCCAATAACTCCATGAACACCTTATTCATCATGCTCATAAAATAGGCAGGGGCATTAGACAATCCAAATGGCATAACTGTATACTCATATAGCCAGTACCTTGTGGTGAAGGCTGTCTTAGGTATATCCTGTTCTTGGATCTTTAGCTGGTGGTATCCCGATCGCAGATCGATCTTGGAGAATACTTTAGCTCCTTGCAACTGATCAAACAAATCATTGATCATCGGCAGTGGGTACTTGTTCTTGATCGTCACTTCGTTCAATGCACGATAATCAACAACCATTCTCAATGATCCATCCTTCTTCTCGACTAGGAGCACTGGGGCTCCCCACGGTAATGAACTTCGTCGAATGTAACCTTTCTCCAATAACTCCTTAATCTGCTTCTTAATCTCCTCCAGATCATTTGCGGGCATCCGGTATGGTCTCTTCGATATCGGTCCGGTGCCTGGGAACAACTCTATCAAAAACTCAATGTCTCAATCCAGCGGCATGCCTGGTAACTCCTCTAGAAATACATTTGGGTAATCCTTCACTACAAGCACTTCCTCCTGAACAACTCCCGTGAGAGAATTGACTTGGGTCCTCCTCGGCGCATGCCTGGATACATACTTGATCCTTTTTCCCTTCGGGGTGGTGAGCAGAAATGACCTACTAGCACAGTCAATGTTTCCTCCATACTTCGGTAGACAATCCATGTCTAGTATCACATCCAATCCTTGGGACTCCAAAATTATTAGGTCTGAGGGGAAAGCATGGCTACCAATGGTTAAGGGTATCCGATCACACCATCGGCTGGCCATATACTTTGCACCTGGTGAGCTTACTAGCATGGGTGACCTAAGGGCTAAGGTGGGTAGCTTAAACTTGTCCACAAATCCCCTTGAAATGTATGAATGCGATGCACCAGTATCGAAAAGAACGACAGCGGTAAATGACTTAACCAAAAACTTACCGATAACTGCATCAGGCTGCTCTTCAACCTCCTCCATGTTCACGTGGTTTACTTGTCCCCTGTTGAAAGGGTTGGGCTTCTTTCCAGAGCTTCCATTGCCATTTCCATTCTTTGCTTCACAACACTCAGTGGCGTAATGTCCAGTCTTCCCGCACTTGAAACAAGTAATGTGACTTAGATCCTTCTTGGTGGGTGTGGCTGGGTTAGAGCGGTTCTGGTTGGTGCCTGCTCCATTCCCATTCCCATTCTTGGGGCCACTGTGGTTATGCGAACTTCGTCCATTGTGAGTATGGCCTCCATGGTTATGGGTATATCCTCCGGAGTTCGGGGTAAAACGAGGCTTCTGCAGAGCTCCTGAGTTGTACTTGCCTTGTCCATACTTACTTTTGCGGCTCTCAATTTGCTGCTGCTTCCCTTCAAACATAAGAGCTCTATCTACCAAATCCTGGTAGGTAGCAAATGTTGCTACCATCAACTGCATACTCAGCTCATCATTCATGCCTTCCATAAACTTCTCCAGCTTCGCGGCGTCTGTGGCCACATCATCCGGGGCGTAGCGAGCTAACTTACTGAACTCATCCACGTACTACCCCATAGTACGATTTCCCTGACGTAAGTTGTGAAACTCACGCTTCTTCATGCTCATAGCTCCAGTTGAGACATGTGCTGCGCGAAATGCTTGCTGAAACTGATCCCAAGTGACATTGGCTATAGGGAAAGTGGCTGTGTAATTCTCCCACCATGAGGCTGCGGGTCCATCTAATTGATGTGCGGCAAAACGCACCTTCTCAGCATCTGTGCAACCTACGGTGGTCAACTCCCTTCCAATCCTGCGTAGCCAGTCATCAGCAACTATTGGCTCGGTGCTACTGGAAAACACCGGCGGCTGCAACCTTAGAAAACGAGCTAAGTTGTCAACTGGAGGTGGTGGCGGTGGGTTGTTGTTGTTGTTGTTGCCTTGATTCTGGACTAGTAGCTGCATCAAGGCGTTCTGCTGTCGGATCAACTGGGTGAGCTCCGGTGGAAAGGCAAATCCGGGGTCACGTCTCGGAGGCATCTGATGGGTTTAGGGGGGGAAGAGATTAGAATAGAATGAGGTCTAATGAGAAAACACTACCCATATGCACATGAGACAAACACGATCATATCACACCAAAACAATTCAAGCAAGGGCATACAATCGATCTAACTATCGTTACAGTGCTTGGACAACTACTATATACATGGGGGAATACTACTAATAATATGGTGGTCTACTAGAAATTTTGATCGGTGGAAGACTCCATGATATCCGCTCCAGCTTCTTCTTCATAATCATCATCACTACTGTCGGGGTCGGAGTCGGTGTCGTCGATGATGATGTAGTCTTCGGGATGGTCGTCATCTCCTCCTGGCGCGGGGTCTCCCATGAATACTCCTAGCTTCCTTGTCAGGTCGTCATTCTTCTCCACTAGTATTGCGATTTCCTTTTCGTATCCGTCACGTGTAGACTTGAGTTCCTCTTCTAGCTCCATGTTCCTGGTCATCACTTTCTTCAGATCTATCATGCTTGCGCACATCTAGTTTTCCTGGCGATGAATGTGCTGGTTTAACTCCTGGATAAAAGCTGCAATGGACCTGTCCCTTCTGGTGCTGATCATCTCCCATTGTTCATCTCGGCGCCCACATATGTGGTAGATGGTGTCCTTAAGTTCCTTGTGATAAACTTCGCCGATGCTTCCCATGGCGATGTGGGCTGCCAAGCTCTTTCCTAGACTCCTGGTTGGTGCATCAAAGGAAAACTCTATGGGCTCAGTGACTGGCGTGAATGTCCTTCCTGGAACTTGAACCCGAGTCATCCAACGCTCCTCTTCTCGTAGAGTGGCAGTGTAGGTCCCGGTGAAGCTTGGTATTCCGATGTTCAGGTACCTAGTGACTTCCTTCAAGTGTCGTCCAAAGGGTGTGTCTTCATCTGGTTGTGCAAACTTGTTCCTTGAATCTGCCATCCTATAGAGTAGAAAATGGAGAGGAGTCAGAAATGAGTACAGAAGAGTGACCTAGGCTTAACTTAGTGGTCGTGTCCTACAATCAGCGTGTGCTCTGATACCATCTTGTAGCGATCCGACCTCAGATGGTCAAATTCTGTGCATAAGTGTCATCCCTGGATCGGTAATGCTGACACACACAGTACTTGAAGGATTTATAACAGAGTTCAATCACACACTTATTACATGGAATGTCTCAAAAGAGAAATTTTTACAAGAAATATGGCTCAAGGCCATCTAAAAGATAACTACGGAAGGCTTGGAAGATAAAGTGAGTCCATCAATTCCAACGGCATAGCTGAGTGCACGACAAACGACCTAGCGCACCTTACTCTTCGTCTGAAATGTCTGCAACATGATATGTTGCAGCCCGAAACGGGTCAGCACATGGAATATGCTGGCAATATAACACAGTAGAGCAATGAACAGATAAATGCTACCACTACATGCATATATGGCTAGTGGAGGCTCTATGGTTATAATGTTTTGCGAAAAGCCAATTTTTTCCGACAACAAAGGAATATATTTTATTTAAATATCATGGTGGCTGAAACATTGAGAAGGTTCCTCCAACTCAATCCCAATTAAGAAGTAATTAACAACCCAACAAATTAATTTAGGGTGATGAGATCAACATGACAATCCAAGAACCAGATACTCAAGATGTCCATAACTGGGGACACGGCTAATCATGATTAGTTTATACACTCTGCAGAGGTTTGCGCACTTTTCCCCACAAGACTCGATCTCCTCCGTTAGATTTCTCGCACTACATGGTGTTTGAGAAACGGATGACCAAGACACAGTCTTTCAGAAGCATTAACTCTAACCCTGGGTAGACAGTACCAACCTACATCCCCTACATCTGCTAGCCTACCACTGGAAGAGGTCATGCAACATACTCAACTATGCTAGAGCCCATAATAGCTTGTGGCTGCACACGAAAGTTTCTAGCATGAATAATCTTATGATCCCTTTGAGCCTGGTTGGAGAACCATAGGATGATCACACAGGTACTCCGGGATATCCTAGGACAACACTGGATTCTCCAGGTGCCCACAACCAATCCACCCAGATGTGTATTTAAGTAGCCACCTTAAGTTAACCACTAATTAACCATCTCACATCTGTCATGGATACACTCAAACCCAATCCACGTCTAAGAGCATAGCATGGCAATATAAGTATAATGTAGAAGTAACTCCCAAGGGTTTGATATAAAAAATACAATAGGTTCTACCTCATCATCTACTTCCCAAAACCCACAAGTTAAATCACATCCTAATCATGCAGTGTTTGAGGATTGTAACTAATGCATAAAACTGGGTATGAAAAGAAGTATGATCATTGTGTTACTTGCCTTGCTGACGATCCGCAAACCCTAGAGACTCGTAGTAGCACGCTTCGCACTCCGGGAATTCTATCGCAAACAAACAATAGCATACATAAGCCCTCAAGCATAGATGCATGGGTAAAACTCAAATAAGAAGATCAAACTGAAAGTTCAAGTGAAGAGATTCGATCTGCAAAAGGAATCAATCGAATCGGAGCAACAGAACTTAGACTACGATCAAAAGAACTTCGAATTCAAATCTGCTTGAAACCAAGTTTAAATTGTCAAAACCTTGTTCAAGTTGATTAAACAGAAAGAGGGGCTCGAGACGAAGATTTTGGCGTTGGCTTCACTGGATTTGGACAAACGGTTTAGAAACGGCAAAGGTTTGAAGATCAGAGGCTAATCTGCGATAAAAATAATCACGGATAAGTCCCTGGCCGAAAAAAATAGAAAAAGAAAAATCTATCGGACAAACGTCCGCTAACAGAGACGAAAGGGCGAATTCATTCGTTAAAACGAATGAACAAACGAACGTTCGCTAACGAACTAAGCTGAGAAAACTGAACCGATCTAAAAGAAAAACTAATCAAGGGTTTAAAAAAAATCGATCGGTTTTTACCTAAACCGAAAAAAACCAACGGCGGCGGCTCGGATCCGACGGTGGCGGCGCGAGTCCGGCGAGGCGGGCGACGGCGCGGCGCGGTCGGCGGCTGCCCGGCCCAGCGGGGCAGCGGGCGGCGCGGCGCGGGGCGGCGGCTGCGGCGGCGCGAGGCGGCGGCGGTTGCGGCGGGGCGGCGGGGTTCGAGGTGGGGAGGCGAGGGGGCGGCAGCAGCGGCATATAAAGGGGGAGGGGGTCCGACTTGGGGGAGGAGTCAAGCCGCGGTGGCGGGGGCATCCCGGACTCCGGCCGGAGTCCGGCTCGGGCACGCGGGCGAGCGGGGGAAGGCGGTGGCGCGCGACGGGCCGGCTGGGCTTCGGCCCAGTTTGGTTCGAGAGTGTTCTTTTTAATAGATTCCGGTGAAGAGAAATCCTAAATTAGTATATATTAAAATTCTAAACATGTCAAAAACAATTTTCGCCGTCTAAATAAAATATTTAGAACACAGTGAACATTTTCTTGGCCTAAAAATGCAATTTTGAAAAATGCAAATTTTTCTAATTCAAATAAAATAGCAATAAAATCCAAATAAAATAATTTATTTGATTTTAACATTTTTCCTCCAATATTTCTTTTGTTTTGGAGAATTCATATTATCTCCTCTCATATATTTTGATATTGAAATATTTTTGGAGAGAAAATAATTAAAACCAAATGATCCTCTTTTCATTATTTGAGAAAATTCAAATATGAAAATAAATGAAATCCCCAAGTCTCTCCGTGGGTCCTTGAGTTGCTTAGAATTTCTAGGATCGCAAACGAAATGCAAATAAAATATGATATGCATATGATGACCTATGTATAACATTCCAAATTGAAAATTTGGGATGTTACAGGTCGCCGCCGTCGCCTTCGACTCCGACCACCACCCCTGCGCTCCTAAGCTCCCGCCGGCCACTGTGTGCCTCAACGTGAGCCTCCTTCCCCGCTCTCCCCCTCTTTTGTCTATCGCCGTAGGTCGCCGCACCGCACCGTCCAGCTCTCAACGGGCACGCGCTCCCCGCGCCTCGCGCCGTGGCCGTAGGCTTACTAGCTCCCCTGTCGTTGCTTGCTCTGCTCCGTCCCTTCACTGCCGCCTGCGGAAACCTTGCCGCCACCGCCTGTTGGGGAACGTAGTAATTTCAAAAAATTTCCTACGCACACACAGGATCATGGTGATGCATAGCACCGAGAGGGGAGAGTGTGTCCACGTACCCTCGTAGACCGAAAGCGGAAGCGTTAGCACAACGCAGTTGATGTAGTCGTACGTCTTCACGATCCGACCGATCCAAGTACCGAACGTACGACACCTCCGAGTTCGGCACACGTTCAGCTCGATGACGTCCCGCGAACTCCGATCTAGTAGAGCTTCATGGGAGAGTTCCGTCAGCACGACGGCGTGGTGACGGTGATGATGATGCTACTGACGCAGGGCTTCGCCTAAGCAACGCTACGATATGATCGAGGTGGAATATGGTGGAGGGGGCACCGCACACGGCTAAGAGATCAAGAGATCAATGGTTATGTTTAGAGGTGCCCCCTGCCCCCGTATATAAAGGAGGGAGGGAGAGGCCGGCCCTAGAGGGGGCGCGCCAAGTGTGGGGAGTCCTACTAGGACTCCCAAGTCCTAGTAGGATTCCCCTTTCCTTTCCGGAGTAGGAGAGAAGGAAAGAGGGGGAGAGGGAGAAGGAAAAGGGGGCTGCACCCCTTGTCCAATTCGAACTAGAGGGGGGGGCGCACGCCTCCTTCCTTTTGGCCTCTCTCCTCTATTACCATATGGCCCAATAAGGCCCAATCCTTCTCCCGATGAATTCCCGTAACTCCCCGGTACTCCGAAAATACCTGAATCACTCCTAGATCACTATTGTACTCCCTTCGGAGACACTTGTAGAGCACCTTTATAATCACCCAGTTACGTTGTGATGTTTGGTTGCACACAAAGTGTTCCTCCGGTAAACGGGAGTTGCATAATCTCATAGTCATAGGAACATGTATAAGTCATGAAGAAAGCAATAACAACATACTAAACGATCAAGTTCTAAGCTAACGGAATGGGTCAAGTCAATCACATCATTCTCCTAATGATGTGATCCCGTTAATCAAATGGAAACTCCTGTCTATGGCTAGGAAACATAACCATCTTTGATCAACGAGCTAGTCAAGTAGAGGCATACCAGTGACACTCTGTTTGTCTATGTATTCACACATGTATTACGTTTCCGGTTAATACAATTCTAGCATGAATAATAAACATTTATCATGAGAATAAGTTAATAAATAATAACTTTATTATTGCCTCTAGGGCATATTTCCTTCAGTCTCCCACTTGCACTAGAGTCAATAATCTAGTTCACATCGCCATGTGATTTAACAGCAATAGTTCACATCACCATGTGATTAACACCCATAGTTCACATCGTCATGTGACCAACACCCAAAGGGTTTACTAGAGTCAATAATCTAGTTCACATTGCTATGTGATTAACACCCAAAGAGTACTAAGGTGTGATCTTGTTTTGCTTGTGAGAGAAGTTTAGTCAACGGGTCTGCCACATTCAGATCCGTATGTATTTTGCAAATTTCTATGTCAACAATGCTCTGGACGGAGCTACTCTAGCTAATTGCTCCCACTTTCAATATGTATCCAGATTGAGACTTAGAGTCATCTAGATCAGTGTCAAAACTTGCATCGATGTAACCCTTTACGACGAACCTTTTTGTCACCTCCATAATCGAGAAACATATCCTTATTCCACTAAGGATAATTTTGACTGCTGTCCAGTGATCTACTTCTAGATCACTATTGTACTCCCTTGCCAAAATCAATGTAGGGTATACAATAGATCTAGTACACAACATGGCATACTTTATAGAACCTATGGTTGAGGCATAGGGAATGACTTTCATTCTCTTTCTAGCTTCTGCCGTGGTTGGGCTTTGAGTCTTACTCAATTTCACACCTTGTAACACAGCCAAGAACTCTTTCTTTGACTGTTCCATTTTGAACTACTTCAAAATCTTGTCATCGTATGGACTCATTGAAAAAACTTATCAAGCGTCTTGATCTATCTCTATAGATCTTGATGCTCAATATGTAAGCAGCTTCACCTAGGTCTTTCTTTTAAAAAATCCTTTCAAATACTCTTTTATGCTTTCCAGAAAATACTATATTATTTCTGATCAAAAATATGTCATTCACATATACTTATCAGAAATGCTGTAGTGCTCCCACTCACTTTCTTGTAAATACAGGCTTCACCGCAAGTCTGTATAAAACTATAATCTTTGATCAACTCATCAAAGCGTATATTCCAACTCCAAGATGCTTGCACCAGTCCATAGATGGATCGCTGGAGCTTGCACACTTTGTTAGCATCCTTTGGATCGATAAAACCTTCAGGCTGCATCATATACAACTCTTCTTCCAGAAATCCATTCAGGAATGCAGTCTTTACATCCATTTGCCAAATTTCTTAATCATAAAATGCGGCAATTGCTAACATGATTCGGACAGACTTAAGCATCGCTACGAGTGAGAAAATCTCATTGTAGTCAACATCTTGAACTTTGTCAAAACCTTTTTCGACAAGTCTAGCTTTGTAGATAGTAACACTACTATCAGCGTCCGTCTTCCTCTTGAAGATCCATTTATTTTCTATGGCTTGCCGATCATCGGGCAAGTTAACCAAAGTCCATAATTTGTTCTCATACATGGATCCCATCTTAGATTTCATGGCCTCAAGCCATTTTGTGGAATCTGGGCTCACCATCGCTTCTTCATAGTTCGTAGGTTCGTCATGGTCTAGTAACGTAACCTCCAGAACAGGATTACCGTACCACTCTGGTGCGGATCTTACTCTAGTTGACCTACGAGGTTCGATAGTAACTTGATCTGAAGTTTCATGATCATCATCATTAACTTCCTCACTAATTGGTATAGACGTCACAGGAACCGGTTTCTGTGATGAACTACTTTCTAGTAAGGGAGAAGGTACAGTTACCTCATCAAGTTCTACTTTCCTCCCACTCACTTCTTTCGAGAGAAACTCCTTCTCTAGAAAGGATCCATTCTTAGCAACGAATATTTTGCCTTCGGATATGTGATTAGAAGGTGTACCCAACAGTCTCCTTTGGGTATCCTATGAAGACACATTTCTCCGATTTGGGTTCGAGCTTATCAGGTTGAAGTTTTTTCACATAAGCATCGCAGCCCTAAACTTTAAGAAACGACAACTTTGGTTTCTTGCCAAACCACAGTTCATAAGGCGTCGTCTCAACGGATTTTAGATGGTGCCCTATTTAACGTGAATGCAGCTGTCTCTAATGCATAACCCCAAAATGATAGTGGTAAATCGGTAAGAGACATCATAGATTGCACCATATCTAATAAAGTACGGTTATGATTTTTGGACACACCATTACGTTGTGGTGTTCCAGGTGGCGTGAGTTGCGAAACTATTCCGAATTGTTTCAAATGAAGACCAAACTCGTAACTCAAATATTCTTCTCCACGATCAGATCGTAGAAACTTTATTTTCTTGTTATGATGATTTTCCACTTCACTCTGAAATTATATGAACATTTTCAAATGTTTCAGACTTATGTTTCATCAAGTAGATATACCCATATCTGCTCAAATCATCTGTGAAGGTCAGAAAATAACGATACCTGCCGTGAGCCTCAACACTCATCGGATCGCGTACATTAGTATGTATTATTTCCAATAAGTCAGTTGCTCGCTCCATTGTTCCAGAGAACGGAGTCTTTGGTCATCTTGCCTATATGGCATGGTTTGCAAGCATCAACTGATTCATAATCAAGTGATTCCAAAATTCCATCAGCATGGAGTTTCTTCTTGCGCTTTACACCAATATGACCTAAACGGCAGTGCCACAAATAAGTTGCACTATCATTATTAACTTTGCATCTTTTGGCTTCAATATTATGAATATGTGTATCACTACGATTGAGATCCAACAAACCATTTTCATGGGTGTATGACCATAGAAGGTTTTATTCATGTAAACAGAACAACAATTATTCTCTAACTTAAATAAATAACCGTATTGCAATAAACATGATCAAATCATATTCATGCTCAACGCAAACACCAAATAACACTTATTTAGGTTCAACACTAATCCCGAAAGTATAGGGAGTGTGCGATGATGATCATATCAATCTTGGAACCACTTCCAACACACATCGCTACTTCACCCTTAACTAGTCTCTGTTCATTCTGCAACTCCCATTTCGAGTTACTAATCTTAGCAACTTGAACTAGTATCAAATACTGAGGGGTTGCTATAAAAACTAGTAAAGTACACATCAAGAACATGTATATCAAATATACCTTTGTCTACTTTGCCATCCTTCTTATCCGCCAAATACTTGGGGTAGTTCTGCTTCCAGTGACCAGTCCCTTTGCAATAGAAGCACTTAGTGTCAGGCTTAGGTCCAGACTTGGGCTTCTTCACTTGAGAAGCAACTTGATTGCCGTTCTTCTTGAAGTTCCCCTTCTTCCCTTTACCCTTTTCTTGAAACTAGCAGTCTTCTCAACCATCAACACTTGATGCTTTTCTTGATTTCTACCTACGTCGATTTCAGCATCACGAAGAGCTTGGGAATCGTTTCCGTTATCCCTTGCATATTATAGTTCATCACGAAGTTCTAGTAACTTGGTGATAGTGACTAGAGAACTCTGTCCATCACTATCTTATCTGGAAGATTAACTCCCACTTGATTCAAGCAATTGTAGTACTCAGACAATCTGAGCACATGCTCACTTGTTGAGCTGTTCTCCTCCATCTTTTAGGCAAAGTACTTGTCAAATGTCTCATACCTTTCGACATGGGCATGAGTCTGAAATACTAATTTCAACTCTTGGAACATTTCATATGTTCCGTGGCGTTTAAAAAACGTCTTTGAAGCCCCGATTCTAAGCCGTAAAGCATGGTGCACTAAACTATCAAGCAGTCATCATATCGAGCTTGCCAAACGTTCATAACGTCTGCATTTGCTCCTGCAATCGGTCTGTCACCTAGCGGTGCATCAAGGACATAATTCTTCTGTGTAGCAATGAGGATAATCCTCAGATCACGGATCCAAGCCGCATCATTGCTACTAACATCTTTCAACTTAGTTTTCTCTAGGAACATATCAAAAATAAAACAGGGGAGCTAAACGCGAGCTATTGATCTACAACATAGATATGCTAATACTACCAGGACTAAGTTCATGATAAATTTAAGTTCAATTAATCATATTACTTAAGAACTCCCACTTAGATAGACATCCCTCTAATCCTCTAAGTGATCACGTGATCCAAATCAACTAAACCATGTCCGATCATCACGTGAGATGGAGTAGTTTCAATGGTGAACATCACTATGTTGATCATAACTACTATATGATTCACGCTCGACATTTCGGTCTCAGTATTCCGAGGCCATATCTGCATATGCTAGGCTCATCAAGTTTAACCTGAGTATTCTGCGTGTGCAAAACTGGCTTGCACCCGTTGTAGATGGACGTAGAGCTTATCACACCCGATCATCACGTGGTGTCTGGGCACGACGAACTTTGGCATACTCAGGGAGAACACTTTTATCTTGAAATTTAGTGAGAGATCATCTTATAATGCTACCGTCAATCAAAGCAACAAAGATGCATAAAAGATAAACATCACATGCAATCAATATAAGTGATATGATATGGCCATCATCATCTTGTGCTTGTGATCTCCATCTCTGAAGCACCGTCATGATCACCATCGTCACTGGCGCGACACCTTGATCTCCATCGTAGCATCGTTGTCGTCTTGTCAACTATTGCTTCTACGACTATCGCTACCGCTTAGTGATAAAGTAAATCAATTACAGGGCGATTGCATTGCATACAATAAAGCGACAACCATATGGCTCCTGCCAGTTGCCGATAACTTGGTTACAAAACATGATCATCTCATACAATAAAATATAGCATCATGCCTTGACCATATCACATCACAACATGCCCTGCAAAAACAAGTTAGACATCCTCTACTTTTTTGTTGCAAGTTTTACGTGGCTGGTACGGGCTGAGCAAGAACCGTTCTTACCTACGCATCAAAACCACAACGATAGTTCGTCAAGTTAGTGTTGTTTTAACCTTCTCAAGGACCGGGCGTAGCCACACTCGGTTCAACTAAAGTTGGAGAAACTGACACCCGCCAGCCACCTGTGTGCAAAGCACGTCGGTAGAACCAATCTCGCGTAAGCGTACGCGTAATGTCGGACCGGGCCGCTTCATCCAACAATACCGCCGAACCAAAGTATGACATGCTGGTAAGCAGTATGACTTGTATCGCCCACAACTCACTTGTGTTCTACTCGTGCATATAACATCTACGCATTAAACCTGGCTCTGATACCACTGTTGGGGAACGTAGTAATTTCAAAAAATTCCTACGCACACAGAGGATCATGGTGATGCATAGCAACGAGAGGGGAGAGTGTGTCCACGTACCCTCGTACACCAAAAACGGAAGCATTAGCACAACGCGGTTGATGTAGTCATACATCTTCACGATCCGACCGATCCAAGTACCGAATGTACGACACCTCCGAGTTCAGCACACGTTCAGCTCGATGACGTCCCGCGAACTCCGATCCAGTAGAGCTTCACGGGAGAGTTCCGCCAGCACGACGGCGTGATGACGGTGATGATGATGCTACCGACGCGGGGCTTCGCCTAAGCACCGCTACGATATGATCGAGGTGGAATATGGTGGAGGGGGCACCACACACGGCTAAGAGATCAAGAGATCAATTTTTATGTTTAGAGGTGCCCCCCTGCCCCCGTATATAAAGGAGGGAGGAAAAGGCCGGCCCTAGAGGGGGCGCGCCAATTGTGGGGAGTCCTACTAGGACTCCCAAGTCCTAGTAGGATTCCCCTTTCCTTTTCGGAGTAGGAGAGAAGGAAAGAGGGGGAGAGGGAGAAGGAAAAGGGGGCTGCACCCCTTGTCCAATTCAGACCAGAGGGGGGGGGCGCCTCCTTCCTTTTGGCCTCTCTCCTCTATTCTCGTATGGCCCAATAAGGCCCAATACTTCTCCCGGTGAGTTCCCGTAACTCCCCGGTACTCCGAAAATACCCGAATCACTCGGAACCTTTATGATGTCCGAATATAGTCATCCAATATATTGATCTTTACGTTTCGACCATTTTGAGACTCCTCGTCATGTCCCTGATCTCATCCGGGACTTCGAACTACCTTCGGTACATCAAATCACATAAACTCATAATACAATCGTCACCGAAACTTTAAGCGTGCGGACCCTACGGGTTCGTGAACTATGTAGACATGACCGAGACATGTCTCCAGCCAATAACCAATAGCGGAACCTGGATGCTCATATTGGCTCCCACATATTCTACGGAGATCTTTATCGGTCAAACCGCATAACAACATACGTTGTTCCCTTTGTCATCGGTATGTTACTTGCCCGAGATTCGATCGTCGGTATCTCAATACCTAGTACCATCGGAGACAAATCCTAATCTCGATCTATGCCAACTCAACAAGTACCATCGGAGACACCTGTAGATCGAGCACCTTTATAATCACCCAGTTACGTTGTGACGTTTGGTAGCACACAAAGTGTTCCTTCGGTATTCGGGAGTTGCATAATCTTATAGTCATAGAAACATGTATAAGTCATGAAGAAAGCAATAGCAACATACTAAACGATCAAGTGCTAAGCTAACGGAATGGGTCAAGTCAATCACATCATTCTCTAATGATGTGATCCCGTTAATCAAATGACAACTCATGTCTATGGCTAGGAAACTTAACCATCTTTGAGTCAATGAGCTAGTCAAGTAGAGGCATACTAGTGACACTCTGTTTGTCTATGTATTCACACATGTATTACGTTTCCAGTTAATACAAATCTAGCATGAATAATAAACATTTATCATGAGAATAAGGAAATAAATAATAACTTTATTATTGCCTCTAGGGCATATTTCCTTCACCGCCGCCTGGCGCCGTAGCCGCCCCGTCAGCTCCCTCCACCATGGCCGCTGGAACTAAGCGTCCGCGCGCGCCCGCGTACTGCTGCTGCTTTTGCTCATTGTCTACTGCTGCTTCTCGCTGCCTGCTGATGCTCCCGCTACTGCCGTTGCCGCTGCGTATTTCCGCTGCTGCCGCTGTCACCGAAGCTTCCTGCGCGCGCCGGCCGGAGCACCCCGGGCGCGCCCGCGCGTCGGCCACGCCCAGCCGCCCTGCAGCCGCGGCTTGCCTCGCCCCTCGCCCCGCGTTGCTCACCCGCCCAGCCTCACGCCATGCAGTGCCGCGCCCCGCGCCCAACTCGTGTGCATGGAGCCGCTGCTCTCTTGAATCTACTGCTGCTGCCAATTAGTGTAGCTATGGCTAACTTTACGAATTTTACACTGACTAACCCCCTGGGCAGCCCCTAAACTATGGTTAAACAACTGTTAACAAGGCTAAGAAAAATATGAGTAGAAAGTATACTTGACAAACTTCATTTTATCCCACTGGGCCAAATCCTTTCGATGCATGGATTAAATCCTAAGAAATCACAAATTGCTACGTTCTGTTAACAGAAAAGCAGAAACATAAATGTTGCAGTAGCACTTTTCCAACAAAGTTTGGATCAAGCAAATGGATGCTAACATAGCTGCACTTGATACTGTCATGTAGACCACAGAAAATTGATCAAGATTGATATGGGAAACTACTCCATTGGATGAGTAGAACACTAGCTATAGCCTCTGGAAAACAGCTAAATGATGTTCAAAACTGAGGGATTCTCAGACTTAGCCAAATTTCAGTAAATCCTGAAAATAGCTAAAACTTTGAAAATTCATAGAAAATAATCCGTAAATTGGATGAAAATACTTTGTACATGAAAGTTGGTCAGAACGATGAGACAAATCCGAATACGCTCTCCGTTCATCTGTCACGTGCCCCTAGCATAGCGAACATGCAACCTTTCCCATGTGTTTCATCTGTCCGGAAATGCCTAACTCCGGGAAAACTTTCCCGGATGTTTCCCCCTTCGCCAGTATCGTGTAGCATTGCGTTAGAACATCCGTAACGCTGCTTATTGTCTTGTCATGCATAGTTTCGCACTTTTTTGCTCTGTATTTCTTGTTTCTTCCCCCCTCTTCTCTCCCATAGACCCCGAGACCGTTGCTGATGCCCCTGTGATCGACTACGTCGACGACGACCCTTCTTCCCTTTTAGCAGAGCTTCCAGGCAAGCCCCCCTTTGATCATCCCGATATCGCCCATTCCATTCTCTCATTCTTGCATTAGATTTTGCTACTGTATTTGATTGCTCCTATTCTAATGCATAGCCTGCTTTTGTACCTGCTATTGTTACCTACCTACTTATCCTAAACTGCTAAGTATAGGTTGGTTAGTGCTCCATCAGTGACCCCACCTTGTCCTTGTTGCCCCTGCTTCATCATCGACGACTCGATCAATGTGATCGACGACCAGAGCCCGACACCTCACATCACATCACGCCCCTTTTGTTGCTCGACTCTACAGAGTTACCATCGAGTGCCGAGGGTGGAACCTCATACATCACTCCTGAGGAGATCTCTGTAGTGTAGCTATTTGGTCGTGGTCATCGAAGGTGGTTCCTCCTTCACCATTCCTGATACGGCTCTATCGTGCAACACCTCAAGTGTGAACCTCGAGGGTGGTTCCTCTAACGTTCACCTTGATGATTACATTGAGTGGAATCCATCGGGGGTGATTCCTCGGGTTTTCCCCTTGATGTCTGGACACACAGTTACCTTGAGTTTACTTGAGACCCTTGTGAAAGTCGGGTGTGCCTGGAGAGCACCCGAGGAGTTGTTACGGTGGCGGCTGGCTGTTTAGCGGTATCACCCAGGAGGGGTGATAGCTCGGGGCTTGTCCTGGCAGCCGTCACTACTTTAATTGTTAATGCACTAACAGGTTTGGATATTTCTTCTGAGTTGGCCTCTGGCCTTTTCGCACTAACCACCATGCGAGAATAGTTATGGGCCACGACGTCGTAGTATCAGCCGAAGCTTGGTCAGACGTCTAGTTCAGCATTGCGGCACGGCTGGGCCGGCACCATCCTGCAGTGGTGGAGCCTAGTCCGCCCTGCTCGCAACAACCCGGAGTGCAATGGGCGATGGGCCCAGACCCCGGAGTGCTTAGGATGTAGACCGGCGGGGACCTCTCTGCTGAGCCTAGGTAGGGCTACGACATGTTGATCTTCCGAGGTTGGGCATGACCCAAGAAAGTGTGTCCGGCCAGAGTGATCGAGCGTGTTGGAAAACATGGTGCACCCTGCAGGGAAGATTATCAATTAATAGTTGTGTCCATGGTAATGGACGTTCAGACTTGTATCCTGATCTTATACAACTATAAATGGATACTTCATATGTGATGGATATGTGGCCCCGGGATTGCTTCCTCGCGGGGAGTCGAGGAAGGATCTCTGGGCATTAATTCTACAACATGCTTGTTAATTATAAACTGTTATTCTTTACTCTTCTATATGCTGCAAGATGCTTGGAGCTGCTTGAAGATGCTAGTCTTCGATCGGCTAGGCCTTCCCCTCTTTTCTGGCACTCTGCAGTTCAATCCACACATACAACCCTTCCATTTGATACCAATGCGTACTTAGTTTAGATCTGATGCTTGCGAGTACTTTGGATGAGTACTCACGATTGCTTTGCTACCCCTTTTCCCCCTTCTTCCTTCTTTCCAGTTGTTGCAACTAGATGGTGGATCCCTGGAGCCAGATGCCACCGCCGACGGATACTACTACGTGGAGACCGCCGACGACCAGGAGTAGTTTGGAGGTCCCAGGCAGGAGGCCTTGCCTCTTCGATCGTTGATGTTTGTGCTAGCCTTCTTAAGGCAAAACTTGTTTAACTTATGTCTGTACTCAAATATTGTTGCTTCCGCTGACTCTTGTGCTTTCAAGCTTCTGTATTCGAGCCCTCGAGGCCCCTGGCTTGTAATGTGAAGCTTGTTTTTTTTATTTGTGTCTAGAGTTGTGTTGTGATATCTTCTCGTGAGTCCCTAATCTTGATCATACACGTTTGCGTGTATGATTAGTGTACGGTCGAATCAGGGGCGTCACAAGTTGGTATCAGATCCGACTGCCTGTATGAACCCCCTTTCCAATTCCTTGGCCGAAGTTGAATCTAGTCTTTGAAAACTGTTTTACTAACATGGGTGTGTGGCTTATCGGCCTACGTCGCCATTGGGTGGTTTTAGGATCTTTTACTCCTCGTCTATACTCTGGAACTCTGATCTCTCCTCTATTCGGGTTAAATGATTTTGCTAAATCTAACATTAGGATCTCGTGATCACATCCACCCGGAGATTTGTATTACCCTTTTCGCGAATTGAGGGCCAAGATCTGCTTCACAATATTCACTGACCGTAGGATCCTCTTATCGAGGGCACCCTGCATCATCACTTGCAAATCCCTCACTCTAGTGATTTTCTTCGACGTTTGTTGGGGATATTACCACTGGGTGTAAACTGGCCAGGAGAGGCCGGGTTAACTTCATAAGTAGTTCATCTGTATCTGAAGCCCATGAAGACAGACGGTGACGCTTCATGAAGGCCCAGGGCCCAAAGCCGGTTCAAGGCCTGTAGACACAAACCGGCATTGAGATGTAAACTTGTGTTGTAAGATAGAAGTAGCAGAGACCGAGCCGGACACGATTATGAGCCGGCCTCGGAGTCTGTAAACCGACGGGCGTCAACCCATGTATATAAGGGGACGACCCGGCGGCGGTTCAGGGACAACAGACAACAACTCGAGACTCAGGCAAAGCGTATTCGCTCCCTGGTCATCGAAACCCCATCAATTCCATCACAACTAGACGTAGGCTTTTACCTTCATCGTAAGGGGCCGAACTAGTATAAAACTCTCTTGTGTCCCTTGTCCGCTTTAACCCCTTTAAGCTAACCCGTAGCGATGGCTCCACGACTAAGTCCTTTCTCTAGGACATCTGCCGTGACAAGACCACGATAGTTGGCGCCCACCGTGGGGCCAACGCACGATGGTTTCAAGTTCTTGGAGGGCAGCTTCGAAGGACTCAAGGGTTACGCTGTGGGCCGGATGACCAAGAGTCGTCGCGGCAAGCTCTACATCGACGATGCAGGCTGGGGCCCCGAGGCCGGCTCAATCGAGTACGGGTACCGGGTCCCCTTTGGTGGCATACATGTTTTCATTAGCAAGATCGGCGAACTGGGCCCTGAGCCGGACATCTGCACCGACCTCGTCGAAACGGCTCAGCGTGCGAGATCTGCCCGGGTCAAGCCTGTCATGAAGCGTGCCTTCATGGGAGTTATCCATGGAGGTGAATCTGAGGATAGATCGGAATCTGGTGGTGAGACCGTCGTTTATTCCGGTGACGAGTCATCGACTGGAGAGACCGAGTCGTTATATCAGTTACAAGATGGCCGGATTGGGGGCTGTTCCGATGGCGACAGTATTCCGGACCCCTTTGATCTACCAAACCGGGTGGCGATCTTCATGGCCGGCACGCAACCAACGCTCCACTCTTCGACCGCAGCGGCGATGATTTCCGGATCAGCAGTGGCGGCAGCGGCTGGGGCAGGAGGCCCTGTGCGACCGCCAGCTCAGGTTCTATCTGATTTGTTTGATGTGTTGGCAACGCTGATGGCGGAGGTTAACCCGGCGGATCAGGATGCACACAATGCGGAAATCGCGAAAGTGAAAGATCAGATCACCCAGGCAAAAGCCGACTTAGCAGCTGAGGATACCAGGATAGCCGCGGAGCAGGCCGCTTTGGATGCACAAGCTTACCGGATTATGCTGGATCAGAGTGCGTCGAATGAAGTCCTGAAGAGGAGGCACCGATCTCGCCTGCGGCCGGTTTATGAAGCTAGAAATCTCTTTAACACCCCAGGAGCAGGAACCAGTAATCCGCCGGTGGTAAACCGGGCAGAGGCACCCGGAGGGGCGCCGGTTCAGCCACGTTTGGTGGATCCGCCTCGTCAGAACAACATTGTGGTACCTCATGTCCCCACACCACCGGGTCATTATTCTAACCCAATGGACAACATTGTCGCTGCTGCTTCACGGCTGGCGGCCATCCCGATCGAAGGCGATTCTCCAGCAGCGGTCGAGATGCGTCGGGTTAAGGAGCTTCTTCAGACAGCATTGATTCAACAGGAGGCTTATTCATATAGTCGCGATCGGATTCATTCCACTCCCCGTCCAAGCCGGAGTTACAGCAGGCATATGGATGAACCGGCAGTATCAAGCAATGCGCGGAACCGTGATCCGCCCCGTGGCCATAACCCGGCGGGTGGTGCCGGTGATGCTCAGGATGTGGTGGACCGGGCTCGGGCACGCAGAGAGGCCGAGTTAGCGGCGCAGCATGAGGCCCGACAGCTTACTCCGATTCGTCCAACCACATCGGTGGAACCAGGAGTTACCTCTAGTTCCTTGGGAGTGCCATGTCTTGTCCCAGCGTTGCGCAATGTGCGCCTGCCCAAGGATTTCAAGGGCCCGCGCAAGGTGCCGAATTACACCGCCGATTTATCCCCTGAAACATGGGTTAAAAGCTACGAGATGGCCATGGAGATGCTGGACGTGGATGATGCGGCATGTGCGAAGTACTTCACCATGATGCTAGAAGGAACGGCCCGCACTTGGCTAAAGAGCTTACCGGCTAATTCTATCAGGTCATGGGCCGAGTTGAGAGCCCGGTTTGTTCAGAATTTCAAGGATACATGCAAGCAGCCCATGTGAATTGTGGACTTAGCTGCCTGTGTCCAGGAGGAAGGAGAGTCAACAACCCATTGGGTGCGCCGGGTTTCGGAGATTTTGCATTCATCAGACCGCATCAACGCTGACACCGCAGTTTTAACATTGGAAGGCAATTGCCGGTTTCAACCCTTGAAGTTGAAGTTGGGACGGCTCAAACGTCATTGTAATGACATGGGAACCCTCATGGCTGCACTGGTGAAGTATGCCGACTCTGATAGTACCAAGGATCCCGAGTCTGACGATGATAAGACAGGGAAGGGAAAGAAGAGCGGCAACGCCAAGGGGCAGCACCACAACCCGGCGGGTCATGGAAACGGCGGCAAGCGTAAAGCGGACCACGGTTTAGACTTTGTGGCTAACACTAATACACACGACAAGGGCCAGCGGCGTAAGGGTAAACCGCCCCGGCGCAGTGGAATGCCGAATCCTAATCCGGACCGTTTGTCGTATCTGTTGAACCAGCCCTGTCCAAAGCATGGGACGAAGGAGGAACCATCTACACACCTCTGGAAAGATTGTTACATCATGCAAGAGTTCAAAAATTCTGATTCTTTCCGGTATGATCATGGATCAGGAGGCGGTTCGGGCTCTGGCTCTCATGGGCCGGGTTATGGCGGAGGAAATTCCGGTTCAGGATTCCATGGCAATCAGGGTGGACATAACAATCAAAGTAATCAAGGTAACCAAGGTGGCTATAATCATCAGGGCAATCAGCAGCAGCAGCAGCAGTCGGGTTACCAGAGCAACCCGAAGCAGTTGAATAGCGGACAGTATCATGTCTTCACCACTAGCTTGGACAAGCGCGATCAGAAGCTTCATAAAAGGGTGGTGAATGCCGTTGAACCGGCGGTGCCCCGTTATTTGCGCTGGTCCGAGCAGCCCATTGTGTGGAGTAGAGAAGATCATCCACCCCGGGTTGACAATCCGGGTCATCTGGCTCTGGTGGTGGCACCTCAGGTGGGAGGTTATAAGTTCACTAAGGTACTCATGGATGGAGGGAGTAGTATCAATATCCTTTATTATGAAACTTTCCGTCGCATGGGGCTAACAGATAAAAATCTTAAACCGTCCAATACGGTGTTCCATGGTGTGGTGCCTGGTAAGTCGGCATATCCTGTTGGTAAGATAGCTCTGGAGGTGGCTTTTGGAGATGAGCATGACTCGAGATCAGAAACCTTGACCTTTGAAGTGGTGAAAATCAGAAGCCCGTATCATGCCCTATTTGGACGGCCAGCTTATGCTAAGTTTATGGCACGGCCTTGTTATGTCTATCTACAGCTCAAGATGCCGGGTCACAAGGGAACTATAACCGTGCATGGAAGCCGCAAGATTGCTCTGGAGTGTGAGGAAGGTGATGCGGCTTATGCTGAGTCGGTTTGTGCAACAGAGGAGTTGAAGTTTTACAAGGACAATGTTGATCCGGCAGATATGACTTCGTTGAAGAAACCAACTACGGAGCATGATCCGGCCCTGAAGTTTAAATCGGCTGATGAGACTAAACTTGTTGACTTCGTGCCTGGCGATTCGTCCAAGCAGTTTAGCATCAGCGCTAACTTGGATCCGAAATAGGAAAGCGCGCTCATCGAGTTCATCCGTGAGAATCGGGACATCTTTGCATGGAAGCCTTCTGACATGCCTGGTGTACCGAGAGAACTCGCTGAGCACACTCTCAATGTTGATCCTAAGTATAAACCGGTCAAGCAGTTTCTCCGCCGGTTCAATGAAGAAAGACGCAAAGCTATTGGAGAAGAAGTAGCCAGGCTCTTGGCGGCTGGATTTATCGTTGAAGTATTCCATCCTGAGTGGTTGGCTAATCCGGTGCTGGTCCTCAAGAAGAATGGCACTTGGCGTATGTGTGTGGACTACACAGATCTCAACAAAGCTTGTCCAGCAGATCCTTTTGCCCTCCCCCGTATTGATCAAATTATTGATGCTACGGCGGGTTGTGAGCGTTTAAGTTTTTTGGATGCATATTCTGGTTATCATCAGATCAAAATGGCAGTTAAGGACCAGGAGAAGACAGCCTTCATAACTCCCTTTGGAGCCTTCTGCTATGTGTCCATGCCCTTTGGGCTCAAGAGTGCACAGGCAACTTATCAACGGTGTGTGCAGAATTGTCTTCATAAACAGATCGGCCGCAATGTTCATGCCTATGTGGATGATATTGTGGTAAAATCAAGGAAGAAGGAGACATTGATTGATGACTTGAAGGAAACCTTTGATAACCTGCGGGTTTATAAAATGATGCTTAATCCGGCCAAATGTGTCTTTGGTGTACCTGCAGGGAAGCTCCTGGGCTTTTTGGTGTCTAACAGGGGCATTGAAGCTAATCCGGAAAAGATCAAAGCCATCACCTCCTTGGCTAAACCAAAGTGTATCAATGATGTTCAACGCCTGGCAGGCCGGATTGCCGCGTTGAGCCGTTTTGTCAGTCGCCTCGGCGAGAAGGCCATCCCTTTGTATCAGATGCTGAAGAAAACGGATAACTTCGTCTGGAGTGACGCCGCTAATGAAGCATTTGAGGACTTAAAGCGGCAGCTAGCTAATCCGCCGGTTCTCGCTGCTCCGGTTGACAAAGAGCCATTGTTGCTATATGTGGCAGCTAACGCTCGGGCTGTTAGTGTGGCTATTGTGGTGGAGCGCAAGGAGGCAGGAAAGGAATATCCGGTTCAGCGGCCGGTTTACTATATTAGTGAGGTACTCATTGAATCCAAGCAGAGGTACCCGCATTGGCAAAAATTGGTGTATGGGGTTTTCATGGCAAGCCGGAAGCTTAAGCAGTATTTCCAAGGTCATCCCATCACGGTGGTCAGCTCTGCTCCTTTGGGGGATATAATCCAGAATAGGGAGGCAACTGGTCGAATTGCTAAGTGGGCTATCGAGCTCGGGCCTCACGGGTTGAAATACATACCCCGAACGGCGATCAAATCTCAGGCACTTGTGGATTTCATCAATGATTGGACAGAATTACAAGCGCCAGAAGAGAAGCCGGATCACACTTATTGGACTATTCATTTTGATGGGTCCAGGCAATTGGAGGGCTCGGGGGCTGGAGTCGTGTTAACTTCCCCACGAGGTGATAAGTTTTGTTATGTTCTCCGTTTAATGTTCCCTTGCACTAATAATGCAGCTGAATATGAGGCCTTACTCCATGGTCTTCGGATGGCTAAGGAGATGAATCTCAGCCGAGTTAAGTGCTTCGGTGACTCGGATCTGGTGGCTCAACAAGTGTCCGGCACTTGGGATTCCAAGGACCCACTAATGGCAGCATATCGTCGTGAGGTGGATATTGTTGCAGGTCACTTCAAAGGTTATCAGGTGGATCATGTGGACCGGCGGAAGAATGAAGCGGCAGACGCTTTAAGCCGCCTGGGTTCCCAACGTAAACCGGTTCCACCTAATGTCTTCCTGGATGTTTTGCATAATCCGTCTGTCAAGCTCCCTGGTGAAGAGGATTTGGCTGTTCTTGATCCGGAGGCTCAGTTGGTGGCAGCTCTACATGTTATACCGGATTGGACGGTTCCGTATCTGGCGTATATAAACCGGACCGAGTTACAAGAGGATGAAACTTTGGCCAGATAGATAACCCGACGGTCCAAGTCCATGACTATTATCAATGGAGAGTTACATCATTGCAGTGTGACGGGGGTGTTTCAACGCTGTGTATCTCCCGAGGAAGGCCGTGAAATTTTGCGTGAGATCCACGAAGGAGATTGTGGACACCACGCCAGTTCAAAATATTTGGTGGCCAAGGCGTTTCGTCACGGTTTTTATTGGTTGACAACTCATGCTGATGCCGAGGACTTGGTTAAAAGATGTGATGGCTGTCAGAAATTCTCACGGCGTGTTCATGTACCAGCTCAAGAATTGAGGATGATTCCAATCACCTGGCCGTTTGCAACTTGGGGGATGGATATGGTTGGGCCTTTCAAGAGGTCCAAGGACAAGAAGACCCACCTTTTGGTGGCGGTTGATAAGTTCACAAAATGGGTGGAAGCAGAGCCAGTTAGTGAGTGTGATGCAGCCACAGCAGTTCAATTCATCAAAAATGTGATCTTCCGGTTTGGCTTTCCACACAGCATTATAACAGACAATGGTACCAATCTGTCAAAGGGTGCCATGAAGGAGTTCTGTCAACGCGAGCACATCCGGCTTAACGTATCATCAGTGGCTCACCCCCAGTCCAATGGTCAAGCGGAGAGGGCCAATCAAGAGATCTTGAGAGGCATCAAACCCCGGCTTATGGTTCCTTTGCAACGGACGCCGGGTTGTTGGGTTGAGGAGTTACCTTCAGTGTTATGCAGCATCAATACCACACCCAATAGATCGATAGGCTACACGCCGTTCTTCATGGTTTATGGAGCGGAAGCGGTTCTTCCTAGTGACATCCGTCATGACTCGCCTCGTGTAGCGGCATATGTTGAAGCGGACAACGAGAAGGCACGGCAGGAAGCCCTTGACCTGTTAGATGAGGAGCGTGACATGGCGGCAGCCCGTTCGGCGGTTTACCAGCAAGATCTGCGTCGTTATCATAGCCGCCGGGTTAGAACCAGAACCTTCCAAGAAGGAGATCTGGTGCTTCGACTCATCCAGGATCAGACGGATACGCACAAGCTATCCCCCCTTGGGAAGGGCCTTTTGTGGTCAGCAAGGATTTGCACAATGGGTCATACTACCTAATCGATGTTCAAGAGCGCAAAGACTCACGTAAATTGGAGGAGGAGACCAACCGGCCGTGGAATATTGCCCATCTTCGGCCCTACTATACTTGAGCTACAGGCTCTTCTTATGTACATATTATGACATTGTATATATTATGATCAATATAATAAACCGAAACCTCAGCTAAAGCGGGGTATCTGTTGTTTTCTTACATCACGTGTGGTTACATGGAGCTTGCAAAGCGGCGTCCGGTTTACCCCTTGATTTAGCTTCTTAAATCTTGATAACATATCACTTGGGGGCTTGGTCGTATCCGAACCATAGCTACACCTCTTGATCGACGCAATGCCACAACATCATTTGGGAGCATGGTCGAACCCGAACCATGACTACGCCTCTTGATCGGCGTAAAGCCACAGAATCACTTGGGGGCTTGGTTGTATCCGAACCATAGCCACGCCTCTTGATCGGCGTAATGCCACAGCATCACTTGGGAGCATGGTCGAACCCGGACCATGACTATGCCTCTTGATCGACATAAAGCCACAGAATCACTTGGGGGCTTGGTCGAACCCAAACCATAGCAATGCCTTTTGATCGGCGTAATGCCACACACTACAAGAAATATGTCAACTTGTGACCCTCACTATTGGCCGCTGAAAGGTCATTGTTTTTCATGTGCGACCTTTTTTTGACCAAAAACAGAAGGTCAAAAGCTGGCAGTCGTAAACTGAAATTAACGACCTTCTGTAAAAGGTCGTTGGTTCTTCGACCAAAATTTTGGTCACTAGCAGCCTCCCCAGACCACGTAGGCATCCAGCGTGGCAAGCTGATGTGGCACAAGAATCAGCCCGGTCCAATTCGGTTTTCTACATGGGCCTAGCCCAACAATTCGGCCTTTTTAATGTATTTTTTTCCTGTGCTTTTATTAGCTACATGGGTCTGGCCCAACAATTCAGCCTTATTGATTTCTTTGCGTGGCCCTTTTAACAGTAGATTTTCTTTTTGATCATGTATTTTTCTGGGCCATTTCTTTGTTGGGCCTCCCATGTTTTTCCCTCGAAAATAATTGTCCAATATAACTTGGGCCTAGCCCAGTTCTAAAAAAATTGATCCAATCCAAAAACAATTATTATGCCATTGACATTACAACACATCACACCACAAGATATCTTGGGCCTAGCCCAGTTTTGGCACATTTTCAAAGCAACATACAATGTTATTATTACAACCATTCATTCCAGCAATACTATTTGAGGCTAGCTGGCTGGCTGAGCTACTACTGACTGTCTGCGGGCTAACTCTAAGTTTTTACAACAGGTGAATCAGAAACCTAACGCTACTGCATTTGCATGGGGCTGCTGAAATACTCCAGGATCGTGAAAAAAATAGAACTAGCCTATCTGGTACTTCACAGCAACCAAACATGTAATCTGCTTAATGGAAAGATTTCTTCTCCAGGTCCCGCTTCTCCCTTAGCAATGACAGGCTGATGCAAAACATCTGAGCATTCAAAAGAGAACAAAAGGAATGTCACTGATAGAAAACAGAGTACTTTTAAAATAAAAAGTAAAGATACACCAGTATATTATCATTCTACATATTATTATTATTAACCAGATCATTCTACTTATCTAGAATATGGCTATTCATCAAAATTGGGAATTGAATTGGCACATATGACAAACTTAGCAGCAAACGAGCAAGGTGCATGATTCAAAGTTACAACAGATCAAAGTTCCATTTGAGTATAAGGAATAACATTCATATTCAATCAATAGTACCTATTAAACTACCAGGTGCATGATTGAATTAAAAAGACACTAGCTATTCATCTTGCCATCTACTGTAACAGAGCAACTATGTCAAAGTTAATTCTGTGTATGTCACATGATACATGCATCAGGCACCTACCCAACTACAAGTCAGGAGGCCACTACTGTTAAACCAACTCAAGTGAGAGAGCCAGCAAACTAGGTAGGATGTTTCCTTATCACTAAAATTAAAAATTTGAGCACACCAAAAATTGATTGTGTATCATAAGATGATCCTGAGAGTGCAGCACCATGCTACCATCTCTAAAGCTGATTAGCCAGCAGCAAAAATTGTGTAACATATGTATAACCATTGCAAACAACCTTAGCAGAATAAGCAGAACAAAATTTCATGTAAAATCTAGGTATAACCAGTAGATTATCCCCTAACAGAAGCTATTTAGGCTCCAATACACAAGGCACGGCAAGCAGAGAATAAATAAGCCACGGCATGAAACAAAGCATGGTATTACGGCAGCTTAGAGATGGAGCTAGAGGTAGGAGATGGACTCACCGGAGAGGAGGTTGTAGTCGAAGCCGCACACAGGCACCGCCGCCACCGTCACCCTCTAGAGGAGACGCTGCCGCTTCATCGACCGACTCATCTGGTACAAGGAGATCATCAAAATGCATCACACTCATGATCATCAAAACGCAGCAGCAGGAGCAAATACAAGTTTAGCCCACCATGAACAGGGGCGCTAGGCAATCCAGTAGCAATGTCATATATAGGTAATAATAACAGGACCTTAGATAATTAGTTTTCATTCTTACTGACATACAAGTTGACAGAATGTACTCAATATATTCTAATAAAAAGGATTGGGAGCAGAGGGAGAGGGCTGTGGAGATGGACATGCCACCTGCTGCTGCGATGGTGCCTCTTGGTGGTCGTGCTTGAGCTCCTCCTCCTGATGCTGCTCACTAACCTGCAGGACAAACAAGACCATGGGTGAGCTGCAGCACAGGCACATACAAGTGAAGGTAAGGAGAAGAACCTAGAAGAAGAGAGGTGCTCTGTCCTCCTCCGTTCGTGCCCGTCCTCCTCCTCCTCCGTGCCTATGCTGAACAACCTGCATTCATCACTTGCGAGCACCATGCGCCTTGGTTGGCCATATGGATAACAAGGATAACTGAAGAATGAACATTGTCGGACAGTAAGCCCATCATTAAACGGACCTTGAAACCAAAATTTATTCATATATATTTTCAGTGAAAGTTAAACCAAATTCACACGTACAAACTGAACCAAACTGTGGTTCTTCTTCATATTTATCTATAGATGTAGGTGCCACCCAGATTGTTTCAATCAAAGTTAAAACATATCGACGCATACACACTAGACGGAACCGTGGTGCTTATTTCATACGTATGTATTTACAGATGTAAATGTCATCCAGATTTTTATCTGGGATTTTTGGAAGCATACAGCAACACCCTAGGAGTATGTACAAGTTGAAGGAGTAGTATTGTTCAGAGTAGTCTCGTAATATTTATTTTCCAAAGAGATTTATTTTCTGGATGACAGCCACTGTACCATCTAGTAAGACTACGTGTCAAAGCAAGAAACTTTCAGGTAGGTTTTGCAACAATTTCTAGTTTCACGCTAACCATTACAATAGGAAGGTCAAAACTTCACATTTGTGGTACTCAAGCTCAACAAATTAGCATGCTGCTGACCTAACAGACGTACATGCAATTTGCATGTTGCAAAACTCCAGTCGGATGGTGAATGACAGCAAGCAAAAATAACAACCTGTGTTATGTGGGTATCCTAGGCACAAGAATCATTGGGCTTGCAATGTGAAGCTAGGGGAAGTTGCACAGCAGTACAGTGATCCATCCAACCTGAAAATCCAACCAGCACTAGTAGAGTATTCAGTAGAAACCTATACAGAGACACTCACAACCAAGGGTTTCAGCAGCATCCGACCCCTTCACCTAGCACTTGCAGCACCTTCCTTATCCTTCTCACCATCCTACAAGCAAAAAAATTGTGTCGATTTCAGTCCCAATTGTAGGAGAACCAGAGAACCCAAATGACCAATTGATGTCCCCAACGCCATTTTCAGTTCAACCAGATCCAATTACTATAGCAATTACTAAAATAGAGGCATACAGATCTAAAGATTTTAACAAAACAACAAACAATTGGTGGCCAAGGTTGTTGTTTTAGCACAAAACAGAGGCATGCAATTGTAAAGAGGGAAAGTAGCAGAGGCATACCATAGGCAACGCGGTCAAGCAGGAACCAAGATGTCAACCCCTCGCTCCTCAGGTGCATCCCGTTCTTCCATTTTCTCCCAGCAGCACCCTCACTCCTCTGCTTGCATATACTTCGTGGTGCAGGTGCCTGTGTGAGGAAGAAAAACAAGAGAAAATGCATGCCTCAGGGAAGGAAATGGAAGAAGGGCAGATCGAAGAGGGGAAGAGAGAAGGGGGCGGATCTGGATGGGGGTCAAAGCAGTGGAGCTTGACATCCGTGTCCATGGCATCTCCTCACGCACGGCCGAGCAGAAGCAACGTGAGGAAGCAATCCTCCTGTCGCATACCGACAAAGCCTATAGCCTTTGCGAGGAGGGAGAGGTGCCTGCGGCCATCCCAGATCCGGCTGCGGCCATCCCAGTTCCCAAATGAGATGTGAGTGCGCCGCGGGGGAGGGGCAGCGGGCCGGCGGCGGCGAGGAACCGACCGCGGTCGTTCGGGAGGAAGGCAGATCTCTCTGGTCTGGCGTTGGGGAGAGAGGCGGATACGGAGACGACCGACCGTGGCCTCCAGGGACGACGAGGCCGCCGTCGTCGCCGCGGACGCAACCACCCGCGAGGGCGGCTGGCAGGTGACGCAGTGGGCACCACTGTGGGACGGGGAGGAGGTGGCGGCGGCGAGGAGCCAAGGGAGGAGGAGTGCGGGTGAGGGAGGAGGAGTGCAGGTGCGGGTTAGGGTTTGGGTGGTTGGGCTGCGGTTGGGTGAGGGGGTGAGGGCTGCCGTTAGATCCAGAAGCATCCAACGGTGGTTGAGGCATGATCCGCGTGATATGCCTATGGACCAATCCGAGCGCACCAAATAATTTAAAGATTTTTTGTCCATATAAATTGGTCATGATTGATTACATACAAATTTTTCATTTCATTTTTCAATGCTCAAAATGAGTTTTTTTATGAAAGACCTATCAAATATTTGTTCAAATGATGTCATATTTTACACAAGTTTACATCTTAGATTGGCAAACAACATTGACAAAGGGAGTTTTTATTTCTTTTGCATGAAAAAACAATTTTCCATTTTTTGAGTGCCCAAAATAAGTTTTTTTGTGAAGGACTTACCATATATTTGTTGCAAAATTGTACCAAATCAATTTTCTAAAATACTAGGTCATATATAATGCACAGTTGACCAAATGGTTAGGTGCCAAAAGTTTCGATGCACCTCTCAAGAAAAAGACAAATTTCCGCCGATTCAGCAGGAAGTGGGTCAAATTTGAACTGTAGCTGCCTCATAGTTTGCTATTTATTTTTTCCAAAAATCATTTCTAGGTAGATAAGTATCTATTTAATCAGAGAAACATCAAAAAATTTCCAATATTCAACCACTAGCTGGGAACGGTCAAGCCCGTCGTTTTGTCCGCATTTTGAAACGGGCATAAAAAATAAAAAAAAATCAAAAAATTGGAAAACCTTCGCATCGTGTCATCATATGTGACCAAGTTTCCAAGAAAAATAATAAACTTGTAATACATCAATTATTTTAAAAAAGTGTTCTCAGAAATGAGCTACCATGCGTGAAGATTCATGGCTTTCAAGCCAAATGATCAATCTTATGGCCATATTCATGGCATAGTTTGTTCAAATGATCTCATATTGTGCACAAGGGTGCATATTGGAATTCCAAACAATGTTGCCTCAGGGAGTTTTCATTTTCTTCGGACGAAAAAACCATTTTCCATTTTTCGAGTGCCCAAAAGGAGGTTTTTTTGTGAAGGACCTCCCAAATAATTGTTGCAAAAATGGACCAAATCAATTTTCTAAATTACTAGAACATATTTAATGCAAAATTGACAAAATGGTTGGGTGTAAAAAGTTTTGATCCACTTCTCGTGAAAAAGACAAATTTCTGCCGATTCAGGTGGAAGCGGGTCAAATTTGAACTGCAGCTGCCTCATAGTTTGCTATTTGTTTTTTCCAAAAATCATTTCTAGGTACATAAAGTATCTATTTAATCAGAGAAACACAAAAAAAATTCTAAGATTCAACCACTAGCTAGGAATGGTCATTCCCGCCGTTTTGACCGCATTTTGAAACGGGCATAAAAAATTCAAAAAAAAATCAAAAATTGGGAAACCTTCGCATTGTGTCATTATATGTGGCCAAGTTCCCAGGAAAAATAACAAACTTGTAATACGACAATTATTTTTAAAAAGTGTTCTCAGAAACGAGCTATCATGCGTGAAGATTCATGGCTTTCAAGCCAAATGATCAATCTTATGGCCACATTCATGGCATAGTTTGTTCAAATGATCTCATATTGTGCAAAAGGGTGCA
Source organism: Triticum aestivum (assembly GCF_018294505.1). Classification (NCBI taxonomy): domain Eukaryota; kingdom Viridiplantae; phylum Streptophyta; class Magnoliopsida; order Poales; family Poaceae; genus Triticum; species Triticum aestivum. Next base: position 102,291,274 of record NC_057814.1, on the reverse strand, counting down.
TATTGAAATTCCAAACAATGTTGCCTAAGAGAGTTTTCATTTTCTTTGGACGAAAAAACCATTTTCCATTTTTCGATTGCCCAAATGGAGGTTTTTTTGTGAAGGGCCTCCCAAATAATTGTTGCAAAATTGGACCAAATCAATTTTCTAAAATACTAGGACATATTTAATGCACAATTGACAAAATGGTTGGGTGTAAAAAGTTTTGATCCACCTCTCGTGAAAAAGACAAATTTCCGCCGATTCAGGTGGAAGCGAGTCAAATTTGAACTCCAGCTGCCTCATAGTTTTCAATTTCTTTTTCCAAAAATCATTTCTAGTTACATAAGTATCTATTTAATCAGAGAAACAACAAAAAAAATCTAAGATTCAACCACTAGCTAGGAACGGTCATTCCCGCCGTTTTGACCGCATTTTGAAACGGGCATAAAAAATTCAAAAAAAATCAAAAAATTGGGAAACCTTCGCATTGTGTTATTATATGTGGCCAAGTTCCCAGGAAAAATAACAAACTTGTAATACGGCAATTATTTTTAAAAAGTGTTCTCGAAAACGAGCTATCACATGTGGAGATCAATGGCTTTCAAGCCAAATGATCAATCTTATGGCCCTATTCATGGCATAGGTTGTTCAAATAATCTCATATTGTGCACAAGGGTGCATATTGGAATGGCAAACAATGTTGCCTAAGGAATTTTTTCATTTTCTTTGGACGAAAAAATCATTTTCCATTTTTCGAGTGCCCAAAAGGAGGTTTTTTTGTGAAGGACCTCCCAAATAATTGTTGCAAAATTGGACCAAATCAATTTTATAAAATACTAGGACATATTTAATGCACAATTGACAAAATGGTTGGGTGTAAAAAGTTTTGATCCACCTCTCGTGAAAAAGACAAATTTCCACCGATTCAGTTGGAAGCGGGTCAAATTTGAACTGTAGCTGCCTCATAGTTTGCTATTTATGTTTTCCAAAAATCATTTCTAGTTACATAAGTACCTATTTAATCATAAATACATGGTTTGGTGGCGATACATCGAGGTTTGGGCGGTGGCCGAGGGCCCCAACTCTAGAGCGCGTAAACTCGCATGCCCGCCGCGTGGTCACCGCATGACCGTGGCGTTGCCATGTGTTCTGGGTGGCCTAGGCATGTCTAGTGGGTTGGGCACTCCCCAGGTAGGTGCTAGGAAGAAAATTACAACATAAGATTCTCACGAGGAGACAGATCGATGCTCAAACATGAATTAGCAGCCAAGTGTTTGATTAGCGGCACGGGAAATGTACATGGCTAATGGGCGTGAGTTTTGGCTGAGGATGATCAGTTACTAAGAAGACCGTCTTAAAAAAAATTCAGCTCAAAAGGAGGAGCCTAGGTGGTACTTGCTTTGCAAAGTACCACACTGGACATAAATACGAATGTTGAAGCTGGGCTCAAAATAATGAATGGATTGAGCTGGCATTTGGTGGAGGATGGTTATTTGGGCATAGGAAAGCACTGTAGAAAATGGATAGTATTTGGACATGCCAAAGTGGTACTTCCTTCACAAAGTGCTGATCTGAACAGAATAGGAAAATGAATATTGTTGAACTATTTTTGAACTAGGCAAGGAAGGTTTTTGACATATTTGATGAAGATATGATCCAAACAATTTATGAGAATTGTTCGGAAATTTTTGGAATAACAGAAATATAGATTGCTTCACAACCTAGGGCAAAAATTGACACATGGACATGACACATAGGCAAAACTGATGAGATGGCGCCTAGTCATCGCAACCCACCACAATTTACAAGGCTATGACCATCTATATTGGTCGTTAACAACTAGAAATAAGGCAGCGGACTAGCGCTGTTTGCTTTATGACCATTTCATGTAAGGAAATTATGACCTTTCTGACCAAAATGGTCGCAATGGTTTAGGGTTTGGAGCCCCCCGAACAGCTTTTGACCAATTGGTCTCAAATGGTCATAGATCTATGACCAATTCTTCCAGGGTCACTAACAGAAGGTCACTAGTTGACATATTTCTTGTAGTGACATCATCACTTGGGGGCTTGGTCGAACCCGAACCATAGCAACACCTCTTGATCAAATTAGGGGCCTGGCAGCCCGTGAAAAGCCTCGACTACAACGGTTTTATTTGCCTTTTGCTAAGTTTCTTTTTCTTTTGCTAAGATTTGTGATGTTTTCAAGCCAGTGTTTATCAACCCGGTTGGGCTGTCAGCTACAAGTTGTCAGTACATGACCAAGTTGTAATCCGGAGACTATCAGCCCGGTCTGGTTTTGACTCATAGTCACCAGTATGGAATAAGCTGGTGTTTATAACAACCCGGAACGGTTTTGTTGTAAACCGGCATTATAGAACAGAAGATACTTTTACACCGGTTCAAGGTTATTACCTTCATTACAAGGTTGGTCAGCCGACACTATGCCTAAAGGTCGCAGGTATCATATATTTCCATACTTGGTTATCTTTTACATCCTTGGTTATAAAACTTGGTCATATATATAGTTGGGTATCATGACCCGCCCGGTGGTAAACCGCCATGGCATTTTAAGCTTTTTATCTGCAGGAACAATTGGAATAAATATCTATGGATTATGAACATCATATCTCAAAGCATGGCGGATTAACATGCATCAGTTGCAGATAAATATGCACGAAGGCATAACAGACCAACTGTTTTAACTAGCCCATTACAAGGCGTTTTAGTACTCAAAGGAATAATTGTTTCTCAATAAACATTGAAATTTGGAAGGTCAAACCGGCCACCGGTTTATGATCACGGCGCAGCTTGACCTGACGGCTGCGGGTCATCTTGCACCGGTTCTTCTTCTTCGTCCCTACCTAGCGGCTGGAAGTCAACAGTTGTCTAGTCGATCCCAGTTAAAGCTTGGAACACAGCTTCGTCGCTTATAAGGGTGGACAGTTCAATATCAGGGGCATAAGTGTGCTTACGGATTGGAGGGATCAGGCTTTGAGTTTCAAGAGCTGGTGTAGCAACCCACTTGTTATTGATATCATAACTCGCCTGATAATGTGAAAGATCAGCTTCTTCAGCAAGTTGACAAGCCAGTGGACGTACTTCGCGGTTTATGGCGGGAGATCTTCAGTGCAAAATTCTGATCCGTCCTCTTTCAAGCTTGGGTAGCCCTTAGCCACGTCCGTCGGATCAAGATCAGGCACCCATGCTTTTGCCCGGGTTAGCGCGGTCAGAGCGCCAGCCCTTGCAGCAGACCTCTTCAGGTCTTCTATCCGGGCAGGCATCATAGATCCTGTCTAAGGTATCCTTGATCAACGTCGGGGGTGGCTTATTGTGCGAAGTGGTGCAGATAATCTGTTGTGCGCCGGTATAAAGTTGCTCTATCAGCGTGTAGGCAGCTTTCAACTTCTTCTGCACATCTGAGCCCAGATGGCTAATGCGGGTTCCTGTATCATTACAAACATCAGTAAACCGGCAACGCATGAAAGGATATGTTGAAAGCATAAAGGAAGGATGCTTACCAAACACAGCAGAGGTCATAGCATGCACTTGCCGTTTTACACCAGTCAGCTCGTCAACCATCGGTTTAAGAGCGGCTTCTGCGTTTTCAGCCCTTTTTATCAAAGCGGATTTTTCAGTTTCCCAATCTGCCCGCTCTTTGTTGAAGCCCTCTTTCAGTTTTTCCATAGTGCCTAGAGCGCGGGTCAACTCTTCCTTCGCTTCGGAGGCTTCAGATTGCTGGGTTTTGATGTTCTCCTGCAGATCAGCGGTTTGGCTTTCCTTCTTGCTCAACTCCGCCTGTAAAGAGACAGATGCATAATGAGTTGACAGTACATATTTGAAGTACCAAGCACATAACAAGTTATGCCCTTAGTACTTGGGGGCTAATGCATATTTGCGTTTACTCCGAAATTTTTGCAAGTCCCAAACACAATACAAGTATTAAGCTTGGCACTTGGGGGCTAATGTGTGTTTGAAAAGCTGTTGATATGGGAATTCTTCTACAGTCCCGGTTCATCTTTATAAAGTTAAACCGACCCTTGGGGACTATACCGGCGAAAGAACAGTATGGCAAATTTTAAGGAACCGGTTCGTCTTAACGAGGTAATCCGGTCACTGGGGGCAAAATATGCAAAGATAAGTTGTGACAAAAGTCCCGGTTTAGATCGGTATCATAAACCGTCACTTGGGGGCTACTAGGAATTGATAAACTACAATTGGACAAAAGAGAAAAATGGTAGTTACCTCATATCGCTCCTTCATCAAGTTTACCAAACTAGCTTCATAATCACTGCTGGTATACAGACGGTTCAAGAAGCCAGAATGAATATCTTGAACATTGAGGTTGGCGAAGCTTGATAAATCGGCATTCCATTTGCCTTTGCCGATAGCAGAGAGATCATCCTTGGCAGTATGCTTTGACAAAGCTACAGGGTTGCCTGGGGTGGAGTGGCCAGTGCCAGTAATCATAACATCATCATCTTGTTCATCTGCAGCTCTTGCCGGAGTTGGCGGTTTATCAGTGTCCTTCGTTGGACTGGTCGGTTTGTCACCAGTTCGGACAGGGCTGGTCGGCCGGTCTGCATGACTTTTAGTATCAACTTGCACTTGTTCAACAAGGAAATCATGGTCTTGAAGCGGCGGATCATGAAGCATGGCGTCAGCATCATTTTCTTCCAGATCTGGAGTTATTTCTGGTTCAGCAGCTACATTTTCATCAACCGGTTTGTTCAACCGAGCTTTCTTGCTAGGCCTTGGCTTGGCGCTGCGAAAAGATAAGACATAAAGATCAGTACAGTATGAAAAGATAACATATCAAGAATAAAGACATGTGCATAACTCACCCAGGAACTGTTTTGAGAGGTGGAAGCTGTGTGGCCGAAGACTCGCCAAAGGATGAGTGAGAAGTACCCTGATAATTTGAATCAGACGGGTTAAGAGGCTGGCGAAAACAACCTGCTTTTGGGCATGAAGTATCAATAGGATAAGAGACCTCTGATCGGCATTTCCGAACCGGACTGTTCGGTAAACCGGCGGAGGTAACTACCTGGCCGCTGCCAGGTTGTACGGCGAGCTTCGTGCTGCTGCGTCTTCAAAAGAAAGTTTGGATCCACATAAGCAAGAGGGTGAGAAAATTTTACTTTTCGGTTTGCCTGATGGATTTTTGATGTTGGCAGAGGATCTAAATCGGAGGAAAGAATAGTTACCTCTATGTCCTCAGCGTGACTGCCTTTAGCGTCATCCTAATAATAATCATTGTCAGTGAGATGTACGAAAAATAAACCAAGAGAGTCAAGTTCTACCTCTGATTCTGGATTACGCACATTGTCGTCAGCTGGTAGATCGGAGGATGCAGTGGTCCTTCTCTTTGCAGGTTTCTTGACAACCTTGGTCTTTGGGCGAACTGGCTTGATCGGTTTGTCTTGCGGTTTTGCTGGTTTATCTTGTGATGGTTTCTTGTTCTAGAACGGATCATCACCCTGTCAGAAAAATAATCACACTTTCAGAGAATATTTGGACAGAAGCAAATTCAGACACAAAGGGTTATATGATTCTTACAGCTGGTGGTTTATTGAAGGTGCAGAAAGGGAGTAGCCCGGTTTGGGCACAGACGGCCTCCGGTTCGTTCAGTATTTTCTTTACAGCCTCAGTGACTTCGTCATCTGTAAGCTTAATGTCAATGTGCCGCTGAGCATCCTTCAAACTCCCCGTGTACTCACACATCAAACCGGGGCGTCGGCTTAAGGGCAGAATGCTCCAGCTTATCCAGCAACGAGCAAGATCGACTCCTGTCAAACCTTTTGCCATGAAGGCTCTAAGCTTCGAAAGTTGGGGAGCATAGTTGGCTCGTTCTCTTGCTGTCAGCCTCTGAGGAAACGAGTGTGTGTCGCTCAGGCGTTCAGGGCGGTAACCCGGCAGGGGGTTTTCGTCATATGGAGAGGTATCCATGCAGTAAAACCAAGTTTGGTTCCACTCTTTGGGGTGACTGTGGAGTTTGGGATGGGGGAAGGTGACTTCTTTTCTCTTCTGAACCGCCATCCCGCCCAGTTCCGTATTGGGTCCATCTGAGAACTCGGTGCAACGGTTTAAATGAAATAAATCCCTAAACAGTTCTACTGTAGGTTTTTCTTGCAGATAAGCTTCACAGAATACTTGGAAGTGGCAGATGTTGGTAACAGAGTTGGGACCGATGTCTTGAGGACGCAGCTGAAAATTGGCTAGCACATCTCGGCAAATTTTTGAACCGGGAGGGCTAAAACCTCGTCCGACATGATCAGCAAACACGATTACTTCTCCATCCTTGGGTGTAGGAGGATTTTCCAGGCCAGGGACCCTCCAGTGGATGACATCTTTCTTGGCTAGGGCACCCGTCTTAACAAGGTTGTTTAATTGCTCCTCGGTTACTCGAGAGGGAGCCCAATTGCACTCGTAAACTTGTTTAGCCATGACAAGGAAAATCTGAAACATGAGTATTACCAGTTTAAGGTTTACAGTGGACAACTACACATCGGTATGAGGATACTAGCATATTGGTAAACCGGAGTCCGGCAATGGAACAGTGTAATGCATTGGCGGTTCAACAGGGGACTAATGGTTTCTACCGGGTCATCATTTTCTCTATGAGGTTAAACCGGCCAATCTGGTATTCAAAGGGTGTAAAAGAAGGAAGAAACAAGTTTCACATCCTTCTATGGTAATTTCAGATCTAACGCGCGTAGGAAAAACAAAGTATACTCTGACCTAAATTCCAGTGTACTGAAGGTTCACCAAGACGAGATGAGTTGGATATCAAACAGGTGCTGAAACTGCTAAAGTACGAGATCTATGAGGTTTAAACTACTACCGCACGAGACCTATGTGGTTTTTGGATCTAACCCACGGATATAAATAAGGGAAAGGAAAGGCGGCGACAAACACCGATGAACAACAGAAACCCTAAGCGCAGATCTGTGGTAAGAGAAAGGGGAGACTTACGGATGCTATTGAGTAGCGGCGGCGCGCGGAGGAGCTCTGGTACGTTCAGGTCGATGCAGCGGCCAAAGTTGGTGCAGCGGTCGAAGGTTGACGGCGGCGGCTGAAGTCGAGGGTTCGGGCGTCGCGAGGATGAAGATGAAGTGAAGAGGCACGAGGGGGAGACTGGAAAGACCCCCTGGCCCTATATATAAGGAGATAAACGACAGATGCGAAAATCGAGGAGCCGGATTTCTGGATAAGGTAATGTTGTCGCCTCGATTGTTGGAGGCTCGTTAATGACAGGTGACGTCACGGCGGTTTACCAAGATCCTAGAAGATGATGTCATGGCGGTTTACAAGATTGTGTGAAGATGTTGAAGAAGAAATTTTCTCAAGTATTGAGGATTTACATGAACCAGTTCAAATCAATCTGGGGCCTAATGTTGGGGATATTACCACTGGGCGTAAACCGGCCAGGACAGGCCGGGTTAACTTCATAAGTAGTTCATGTGTATCTGAAGCCCATGAAGACAGACGGTGACGCTCCATGAAGGCCCAGGGCCCAAAGCCGGTTTAAGGCATGTTGACACAAACCGGCATTGAGATGTAAACTTGTGTTGTAAGATATGCGTAGCAGAGACTGAGCCGGACAGGATTATGAGCTGACCTCGGAGTCTGTAAACCGACGGGCGTCAACCCATGTATATAAGGGGACGACCCGGCGGCGGTTCAGGGACAACAAACAACAACTCGAGACTCAGGCAAAGCGTATTCGCTCCCTGGTCATCGAAACCCCATTAATTCCATCACAACTAGACGTAGGCTTTTACCTTCATTGAAGGGGCCGAACTAGTATGAAACTCTCTTGCGTCCCTTGTCCGCTTTAACCCCTTCAAGCTAACCCGTAGCGATGGCTCCACGACTAAGTCCTTTCTCTAGGACATCTGCCGTGACAAAACCACGACAACGTTGATGTAGCTTTTTGCTATGTCCCATTGTTGCATCCTCCATCGTGTGCATGCGTGCCGCCTAGTATGTCTAGGATGTTTCTCTCGTCCAAACTCATACGAACATCGTGTAGTTGGCCCCGCATATGTATTTGTATGTCTTCAATGACTACTGCCTTGTACATACCGCGCCTTTGCTCATTGTTCTGATTACACCATGTATGACTCCATACACTTGCAGCAACCCTTGCTGAACTACCCCTTGTTGCCTTTAAGCAAGATGGTTAGACCCGCTGGTCGTGGCCGTGGTGGCGACAATCCACCACTGCCCGAATACATGGCCGGAATGATACAGTAGTTAAGCTGAATCGCCAGTTTATGGAAAATATCATGGCTCAGTTTCTGCGCTTCAATATGAATCAGCAACCCGCCCCAGTGACTCTGCAGGACTTTGCATGTCTCAACCCTGTCATCTACCGCAACTTAACTCGCCCCTTGATGCTGATGACTGGCTCCGTGACATCACTTTCGAGTTGGTGTCTACTGATGTAGCCTGATACATCTCCAACGTATCTATAATTTTTTATTGTTCCATGCTATTATATTATCTGTTTTGGATGTTATTTGGCTTTATTATACACTTCTATATTATTTTTGGGACTAACCTACTAACACAAGGCCCAGTGCAAATTGCTGTTTTTTTTGCCTATTTCAGTGTTTCGCAGAAAAGGAATATCAAACGGAATCCAAACGGAATGAAACCTTCGGAAGAGTGATTTTTGGAACAAACATGATCCAGAGGACTTGGAGTGGACGTCAAGAAAGAAACGAGGAGGGCACGAGGCAGAGAGGCGCGCCTGCCCCCTGGGTGTGCCCCCCACCCTTGTGGGCCCCTCGCAGCTCCATTGACCTACTTCTTCCTCCTATATATACCCATATACCCCGTAAACATCCAGGAGCACCACGAAACCCTATTTCCACCGCCTCAACCTTCTGTACCCGTGAGATCCCATCTTGGGGCCTTTTTCGGCGCTCCGCCGGAGGGGGAATCGATCACGGAGGGCTTCTACATCAACACCATAGCTTCTCCGATGATGTGTGAGTAGTTTACCTCAGACCTTCGGGTCCATAGTTATTAGCTAGATGGCGTCTTCTCTCTCTTTGGATCTCAATACAAAGTTCTCCTCGATCTTCTTGGAGATCTATTCGATGTAACTCTTTTTTGTGGTGTGTTTATTGAGATCCAATGAATTGTGGGTTTATGATCAAGACTATCTATGAACAATATTTGAATCTCCTCTGAATTATTTTATGTATGATTTGTTATCTTTGGAAGTCTCTTCGAATTATCAGTTTGGTTTGGCCTACTAGATTGATCTTTCTTGCAATGGGAGAAGTTCTTAGCTTTGGGTTCAATCTTGTGTTGCTCGATCCCAGTGACAGAAAGGGAAACGACACGTATTGTATTGTTGCCATCGAGGATAAAAAGATGGGATTTATATCATATTGCTTGAGTTTATCCCTCTACATCATGTCATCTTGCCTAATGCGTTACTCTGTTCTTATGAACTTAATACTCTAGATGCATGCTGGATAGCGGTCGATGTGTGGAGTAATAGTAGTAGATGCAGAATCGTTTCGGTCTACTTGTCCCGGACGTGATGCCTATATACATGATCATGCCTAGATATTCTCATAACTATGCACTTATCTATCAATTGCTCGACAGTAATTGGTTCACCCACCATAATACTTATGCTATCTTGAGAGAAGCCACTAGTGAAACCTATGGCCCCCAGGTCTATTCTCTATCATATAAGTTTCCAATCTATTTTTACTTTGCAATCTTTACTTTCAATCTATACAACAAAAATACCAATAATATTTGTCTTATTATCTCTATCAGATCTCACTTTTGCAAGTGGTCGTGAAGGGATTGACAACCCCTTTATCGCGTTGGTTGCAAGGTTCTTATTTGTTTGTGTAGGTACGAGGCGACTTGCGTGTAGTCTCCTACTGGATTGATACCTTGGTTCTCCAAAACAGAGGGGAATACTTATGCTACTTTGCTGCATCACCCTTTCCTCTTCAAGGGAAAAACCAACGCAAGCTCAAGAGGTAGCATAGCCCCTGCCAACTATGTCACCTTCGTGGCTTACTACCTGAAAAGTCCCGCTGCTCAATGGTGGGACAACCACATGCGTTCATTACCTGTTGGAACCGCCATCACTTGGCCGGAATTCCAAGTTGCATTCCGCGGGCCAATGTCGAACCACCTTGGTTAGTCACAACGTCCCCGTGGAAATTGAAGGGTTGGAATTCCATCTTTCCCCATTGTTTTGAAGTCTTCCAATATCGACCTCATTCTAGGAATGCAATGGTTGAAAACACATACCGCTTCTATCATTTGCGTCACTAAAACCGTCCATCTAGTACATCCTTCGAGTGAGATAGCAAGATACCATTCTCATCTTGTTCGGAATGCCGAAGCACAGATTTATCCCTTGGACGCGGAAACGCTTCTCCTCTTGTGAGAATTGAAAACGCTCCTTCACCATGATTTGCACTGAAGTTGTGGCGACATTTCCTTTTTTTGTACTCATTGCAAGATCTTCACCGATCATTAAATCTAAAGTATCTGTTACTCAGCTGGATCTGGATCACAGTCAACGGCGATGTATGGAAACAATTACATACTATGACTGCGGTATTTCGTATACCCCTGGCAAGGCTAACGTCATGGCAGATGCCCTGTGTCGCAAGTCCTTTTGCAGCAACCACACGGCTTATATAGCTCAACCCCTGCAAGATGATCTCACTTACAGAGAGCATTCGATCCGCGTTGCCCTTCAAGCTGAACGTCGCGCCCGTCAAAGGGCTATCAAATATCTTAAAGTTCTGTGGTCAAATCCTTCTGAAGATGAAACCACTCAGGAACTCGAGGATCGTCTTCGTGATGAATACCCCATTTTGTTTGCTCCTACCTTCTAAGATCTCGGGACGAGATTTCTTGTAGTGGAGGAGAATTGTGACGCTCGGATAATTAAGCTACAGTAATCCCCTACTAATGATGCCAGGTCATCACTCGTACTGTTGCTAATCCTCACTTGATCCAAATCATGACTTAAATTCAAATTCAAATTAAAGTCCAAATTTCAAATTTCTCAATCCTGGAAAATAAAATGTTCAAAGTGTGACAAATATTCCATAACCAATTATGGTGCTGACCCAACATTTTTGTAGAAGTATTTAAATGCTCTTTTGTGAATAAAACAGTGACTAAAACAATTATTAAATGCCTTTAAATAATAAACATATACAAACCTATTTCATTATTGTGCCAAATTAATTATGGCAGTAGCCTAAATAGTAATACTAATTTTGGGACTAGGTTTATATTTTACAAAACAAAAAATAAATAACTAAAAGGAAACTTAATTGAAAATAAAAACTATAAAAAGAAAACAAAACAAAACAAGTAAAAGAATCAAAGGAAAAGGCTCCCCACTATTCCCCCCTTGGCCTTGGCCACTAGACCGGCCCAGTCCAGCGACCCCCGGTCGTCTCCCACCTACAGTGAGGCGACCGAGCGACCGCGCCCGCTGGTCGCCACCGAACCCTCTCGCCATCTCCGTCGGGGGAGGATAAGACCCCGACGCTCGGCCTCCTCCCCTCCTCCTCTGACACTCCACCCACTCCTCACTCCTCCTTGGCGCCCTCCTCCCAGATCCATCTTCTCTCTCTCCCTCTTCGCCCTCTCCGCTCAACTGAACGCCGTGGTCGCCACTACCCATCACCACCGCGGCGAATGACAACCTCTGCGCCGGCGTTGCTGTCCAGAATAGTCGTCGTCGTCATCTTCATCGCTTGCGCCCTCGAGATCGAGCCGGGAAGCCCCTGCTACACAGATCGAGGTCATCTTCCTCGGGTCGCCGCCGTCGCCTATGACTCCAACCACCACCCCTGCGTCCGTAAGGTCCCGCCGGCCACCGTGTGCCTCAACGTGAGCCTACTTCCCTGCTCTCCCCCTCTTTTGACTATCGCAATAGGTCGCCGCACCGCAACGTCCAGCTCTCGACGGGCACGCGCTCCCTGCGCCTCGCATCGTGGCCACAGGCTTACTTGCTCCCCTGTCGTTGCTTGCTCTGCTCCGTCCCTTCGCTGCCGCCTGCGTCAACCGCGCCGCCACCGCCGCCTGGCGCCGTTGCTCGTCCCGTGCCGTAGCCGCCCCGTGAGCTCCGTCCACCATGGCCGCTGGAACTCAGCGTCCGCGCGCGCCCGCGTACTGCTGCTGCTGCTCGTTGTCTACTGCTGCTTCTCGCTGCTTGCTGATGCTCCCGCTACTGCCGTTGCTACTGCGTATTTCTGCTGCTGCCGCTGTCGCCGGCGCTTCCTGCGCGCGCCTGCCGGAGCACCCCGGCCGCGCCCGCGCGTCGGCCACGCCCAGACGCCCTGCAGCCGCGGCCTGCCTCCCCCTCGCCCCGCATCGCTCACCGACCCAGCCTCACGCCATGCAGCGCCGCGCCCCGCGCCTAGCTCGTGTGCATGCAGCCGCTACTCTACTGAATCTACTGCTGCTACTAATTAGTGTAGCTATGGCTAGCTTTATGAATTTTACACTAACTAACCCCCTAGGAAGCCCCTAAACTATGGTTAAGCAACTGTTAACAAGGCTAAGAAAAATATGAGTAGAAAGTATACTTGACAAACTTCATTTTATCCCACTGGACCAAATCCTTTCGTGCATGGATTAAATCCTACAAAAATCACAAATTGCTACGTTCTGTCAACAGAAAAGCAGAAACAGAAATGTTGCAGTAGCACTTTTCCAACAAAGTTTTGATCAAGCAAATGGATGGTAACATAGCTGCAGTTGATAATGTCATGTAGATCACAGAAAATTGATCAAGATTGATATGAGAAACTACTCCATTGGATGAGTAGAACACTAGCTATAGCCTTTGGAAAACAACTAAATGATGTTCAAAACCGAGGGATTCTCAGACTTGGCCAAATTTCAGTAAATCCTGAAAATGGCTAAAACTTTGAAAATTCATAGAAAATAATCCGTAAATTGGATGAAAATACTTTATACATGAAAGTTGATCAGAACGACGAGACAAATCAGAATACGCTCTCCGTTCATCTGTCACGTGCCCCTAGCATAGCAAACATGCAACCTTTTCCATGTGTTTCATCTGTCCGGAAATGCCTAACCCCGGTAAAACTTTCCCGGATGTTTCCCCCTTTGCCGGTATCGTGTAGCATTGCGTTAGAACATCCGTAACGCTACTTATTGTCTTGTCATGCATAGTTTTGCACTTTTTTGCTCTATATTTATTGTTTCTCCCCCTCTTCTCTCCGGTAGACCCCGAGACCGCTGCTGATGCCCCTGTGATCGACTACGTCGACGAGGACCCTTCTTCCCTTTCAGCGGAGCTTCCAGGCAAGCTCCCCCTTAGATCATCCCGATATCGCCCATTCCATTCTCTCATGCTTGCATTAGATTTTTCTACTGTATTTGATTGCTCCTATTCTGATGCATAGCTTGCTTTTGTAACTGCTATTGTTACCTACCTACTTATCCTAAACTGCTTAGTATAGGTTGGTTAGTGATCCATCAGTGACCCCCACCTTGTCCTTGTTGCCCCTGCTTCATCATCGATGACTCGATGAACGTGATTGACGACCAGAACCCGACACCTCACATCACATCACGCCCCTTTTGTTGCTCGACTCGCAGAGTTACCATCGAGTGTCGAGGGGGGAACCTCATACATCACTCCTGATGAGATCTCTGTAGTGTAGTTATTCGGTCATGGTCATCGAGGGTGGTTCCTGCTTCACCATTCCTGATACGGCTCTATCGTGCAACACCTCAAGTGTGAACCTCAAGGGTGGTTCCTCGTACGTTCACCTTGATGATTACATCGAGTGGAATCCATCGGGGGTGATTCCTCGGGTTTCCCCCTTGATGTCTGGACACACAGTTACCTTGACTTTACTTGAGACCGTTGTGAAAGTCAGGCGGGCCCGGAGAGCACCCGAGGAGTTGTTACGGTGGCGGCTGGCTGTTTAGCGGTATCACCCAGGAGGGGTGATAGCTTCGGACTTGTCCTGACAGCTGTCACTACTTTAATTGTTAATGCACTAACATGTTTGGATATTTGTTCTGAGTTGGCCTCTGGCCTTTACGCACTAACCACCACGCGAGAATAGTTATGGGCCTCAACGTCGCAGTATCAGCCGAAGCTTTGTCAGACGTCTAGTTCAGCATTGCAGCATGGCTGGCCCAGCACCATCATGTAGTGGTGGAGCCTGGTCCGCCCTGCTCGCAACGACCCGGAGTGCAACAGGCGATGGGCCCAGACCCCGGAGTGCTTAGGATGTAGACTGGCGGGACCTCTCTGCTGAGCCTAGGTAGGGCTACGACGTGTTGACCCTCCGAGGTCGGGCATGACCCAGGAAAGTGTGTCCGGCCAGAGTGATCGAGCGTTTTGGAAAACGTGGTGCACCCCTGCAGGGAAGATTATCTATTAATAGCCGTGTCCACGGTAATGGACGTTCAGACTTGTATCCTGATCTTATACAACTAGAATTGGGTACTTGATATGTGATGGATATGTGGCCCCGGGATTGCTTCCTCGTAGGGAGTCGAGGAAGGATCTCTGGGCATTAATTCTACAACATGCTTGTTAATTATAAACTGCTATTCTTTACTCTTCTATATGCTGCAAGATGCTTGGAGCTGCTTGAAGATGCTAGTCTTTGATAGTCTAGGCCTTCCCCTCTTTCCTGGCATTCTACAGTTCAGTCCACACATACAACCCCTCCATTTGATACCAATGCATACTTAGTTTAGATCTGATGCTTGCGAGTACTTTGGATGAGTACTCACAGTTGCTTTGCTACCCCTTTTCCCCCTTCTTCCTTCTTTCCAGTTGTTCCAACCAGATGGTGCATCCCTGGAGCCAGATGCCACCACCGATGGATACTACTACGTGGAGACCGCCGACGACCAGGAGTAGTTAGGAGGTCCCAGGCAGGAGGCCTTGCCTCTTCGATCGTTGATGTTTGTGCTAGCCTTCTTAAGGAAAAACTTGTTTAACTTATGTCTGTACTCAGATATTGTTGCTTCCGCTGACTCTTGTGCTTTCAAGCTTCTGTATTCGAGCCCTCGAGGCCCCTGGCTTGTAATGTGAAGCTTGTTTTATTTTATTTGTGTCTAGAATTGTGTTGTGATATCTTCTCGTGAGTCCCTAATCTTGATCGTACACGTTTGCGTGTATGATTAGTGTATGGTCGAATCGGGGGCGTCACAAGTTGGTATCAGATCGGACGGCCTGTAGGAACCCCCTTTCCAATTCCTTGGCCGAAGTTGAATCTAGTCTTTGAAAACTGTTTTACTAACATGGTTGTGTGGCTTATTGGCCCACATCGCCATTCACTGCAAGAAACATGTTAATCCGTGACGGATTCCTGGTGACGTTATGTAAATCCGTCATGGAAACCGTCACCGACCAGCAAGATGTGCCTGGGCCAAAAAAGGGTAGCCCCTTAATGACGGACGTGGAGGTACCGTCACGAAAACCGTCATCGATCAACCAACTGGGCCTAGCCAGGCCTAGCTTTCCCCCCTTCATACACCCTCTGTAACAACACAAATTGCTCCTGCTAATGTGGCATAGTCATATGAGTTACATTGTAATTTGAATTTGCAAAACTTTAAAAAAATCAAGGGTCCTAATCAAATTATATGGCACCAAACTGAATGATGAAATATACTTATGTAGCATACAGACACGTGGGGCCAACATGAATCAAGCCTAGTACGATTCACCGGGCTAAGGGCAAAGACACCAAAATATGAAACGCGTTGAAGCAAAGCGCGCGAAGGAGAAAACATTCAAGTCGTCTACGCGGCAAAGTCCAAAACAGAAGTGCGCGGAGGGGAAAACATTAAGGTCGTCGACGCAGGGAGTTAAATCTTTTCGACCCATTTAACTCCACAGCCCATGATCCTAGTGGCCACAGCCTCGCGCCTCTCCCCCGACCGCGAAAACCCTATCCACCTCCCCCCAGAGCCGCCGACTCCTCTCCCTATCACCTCCTGTGACACCCAAATTTTTATTTGGATTTTTTTTCAAAAGATTTTATTTGACTTGAGGGAGATGATTTAAAATTTTCTTCAAAAGAACTCTCCCTTTCAAATATTTTTTTATGGCAAAAGTTTTATTTGGATTCACCCAAGATCTGTCTTTGGTCTTGGAGGTTCTTGCTTTTTATTTGGACTCAATACAAAATGCTTTCCACTTGAGAAAATGCCTTTTGAAAATCTCTTGGAAATTTGCACTATGGCTTTTGGAATAATCCTTTGCCACTTTCAACTTTTCTCTCTTGCCATGGCCTTAGTGCAAATCCACTCTCCTAGACCTCCCCTCATCTTTGGATCATGTTTGGCATCTAATCCAGCAAGTTGAACCTCCCCTATGTTCATTTTCCATTTAAATCTTATTCAAATAAATTTCTGTCTTCTATTCCAGCCATTGGTGATTTACAAAGGAACTTCATTTTCTGTTTTGATTTTTGCCCCCAAACCTTTTTCCCCTCCTAGTCCTTTGAACCCTCAACCAAGATCCATGAAGATCCACTGGTCTTCAGTTCAAATTTTTCAAACTACACTTGCTGCAAGTTTGGACCAGATTTGTCAAATTTGGTGAAATTCATTCAAATCCTTTTCCAAAAATTCCAAGAAAAATCAGGCAGCCTCTGGGTGCATTGAGTGGTCACCTCACCAAGTACCAGCTCCAGAAAAATTTATCCCATTGCCAAATCTTTCTGTCGAACACCTGCAGTGCATGGTCATTGTCAAGTTCAGAGTTTCAGAAATACAGTTCAGTGGCTCACTGTCGTTTTCTTCAGAGATGGTTGTCGATCTCGACAGTGCCCCGATGTCGCCTTGCTCCCCGTCCCCTCCCCCTTGTTCCTGCACCGCACGAGCGTCTGGCACCTTGCGGACATCGACGACGAGCAGCAGAAGGTGCGCCACCCCGTGACCGACGCCAGCGGCGGCTTTGCGGCCGCCAGCGGGAGGCACGGCGCTGACGGCACCACCCAGTGCTGCCCAAACCACCGGAGCTCGCCGCGTGGCCTTCCACTCCCCCGAACGCGCTGCCACTCCCGTCGTGAACCGCAGGGCGCGGAGCGCGCTCTCTGCCGCCGTCGATCCCATGCGGCCATCTCACCATGGACCGACGCCAAGACCAACTCCGTTTAGCTGTGGGATGGCACCAGTAACCTCCACTGATGCTGCCTGGCCACTCAAACCTCCTGCCAATCAACTGCATCGCCGTAATCGCTCGCCGGAGATTCTCCGTTCACGACCACCCCGTCGATCCGCCTATAAATAGCGGCCCCGAGCTTCAACTCGAGCACACACCATCCCTGCACTCCACCTAGAGCACGCCTAGCCACTTGAAGAGCCCCGAGGAGGTCTCCTTCCTCGACTCCGGCGGCCGCGACCCGCCATGGGATCCAGCTCGATTCGCCCCCGTGTGTGCACCTCCGCCTCCCATCTCTTGCCAATAGCTTCTCTATGCATCCCTCCTGCTGACCCGCGCTTCAATTCGGACTTTGCAGCCCTCCACCGGAGTTCTCCACCCTCACCCGAGCCGCCGTCCGCCGGAGAAAGTGTCGCCGTCGACGTGGTGCTCTCCGACGGTCGAGTCCACCACCCACCGACGCGGAAGAACACGCTGAAGCTCTTGGTACCCTCCGATCCTCCTAACTCGTCGTGGTTCGACGCCGGCGTCCACCGCAGTCTTCGGGCGCCGGCGAGCTTTTTAAACCTGACACGTGGGACCCCCCTGTCAGCCTCTCTTCTGTTTCCCCACGCGAAACGTTTTCTGTTGGCGCCTTCGGGCAAATACGCTTTCCCTCTTGAGCTTGCGCATTTCCAATCGAAGCGTTTTCTGTTTTCTTAGTTTAAACCCTAGAACTTTTCAGTTTCATTACAGATAAGTCCCTGGACAGAAACCTTTATAACTTTTTAATAAAAAGGAATTTTTGAGTGATTCTTTTTCTGACATTCTTAAAATTTTGTCTAGTTTTTTATGAGATTTATTTGAAATTGTTTTGGACAAGTTTTTGTGCACGCGTTGGTTTTCACGTTAGTACCCATTTTCGTTATTGCCATAGGTTCCGGGAGAGGTGACGGAGCCGCGAACTTCGCCGAGCTAGACTCCGACTTCTCCGAACCAGGCAAGCATGTTTGAACATTTGATATGATGAGTGTTTTACATGTTTGCTTGATAGTTTGTGCGTGGCATATGAGTGTCGGAAAATACCTCGTTGCTTGTAAGGCAACTACCCGCATGTTCCAAAGTTGCGATGATCTCTGATGAGAGATGGCCTAATCATGTGGTGACATGAAGGGCAGCAAGGTGGTACTGTTGTAGCATACCAGCCTTGCGTCATCCGACTCTCTTCGACGTTAACGTGGACGGAGTCACGTTATCGTTCTTTCCCCCTTCCGTGCTACCACATGTTTCATTTGCCAGGATGCGGTTTAGTAAGTTGGTAACCTCTTTCCGTGTACACACCAAACAGAGAGGCCGGGATGATGGTACCTTGGCCCAGGATTAAAGCCAGTCATCCGGTCAGGGGGCATGGGTGTTTCCGGTTGGGACCGAGAGGGGGGGCACCCCCTTAGAGCGCGCGTATAGAAATTTGATCCCATGCTACGCGAGGTTGTAGCCTCCCCGTCTCAAGGTTTTTCTTGAACGTTGCCGAGGGTGATCCCTGGCTTCGGAAAGTTGAATTGGGTGTGTACTGGTTAGACGTGTTTCTTCCAAAACACCGTAAACGGAACTAGTCCCCGTGACTACTGAAATCCGTTGGCTGTGGTTAAGTACAAACTCTGCAGAGTCAAATCCTTCCAAATCATCGTATCCATGATCTAGTAGAGTGATCAGTATATCCATATCTATCCGCGTGGAAAACTTGTCCCCGGTGAACAAGCTCAAGTGGTAAACCCAGTTTATTTATTATTCCTGTGGATGGACTAACTTTATATTTGTCTCGTGCTTGTGATAATTTATGTTCCTGAACTATTGAATTATTAAACTGCTATATAAGCCCTTTATGCGACGTCGCGCAGACGTCCGACTGTGGCGTGTTCTTGTTTCTTGCTTTAACTAAAAGCCCTTTATGTGATGTCGCTCCGACGTCCGACTGTGGCACGCACTGTCTTTATTTTCTGTTATAAGCCCTTTATGTGGTGTCGCCCCGACGCCCGACTGTGGCATTATTATTCTGCAGTTTCCGCTCGAGGAGTCATTCAGACACTCGTTTGGCACCAGTATTACTATTCTGCATTTTTCCTCTCGAGGAGTCATTCAGACACTCGTTTGGCACCAGTATTATTATTTCTCGCAGTTTCCTCTCGAGGAGTCTTTCAGACACTCGTTTGGCACCAGTATTACTATTCTGCAGTTTCCTCTCGAGGAGTCATTCAGACCCTCGCTTGGCACCCAGTATTTATTATCTTTATGTCTGAACGCACTGGATAAATTGTTCATATGCTTCATGTTTACATTTGTTATATCTTATGTCCGAACTGTCTTGCGAGTACTTTCATAGTACTCACCTGGCTTGTTGATTTGGCCAGATGTTGACGAAGGCGATCTTTTGGATGAAGAGTTTGATAGCGCGTCCGACGCCTAGAGGAGTCCCAGTCAGTCCTGCGCGATCCCGGATATTGGTCACTTGTATTATATACGCTTCCGCCACCCGCAATAAGTCTCCTCGAGCCTCACTCCGACGCTCGATGAGCTGTAGTCTTCAGGAGTCATATCACTCTCTTCGCGGTGATATTTCCACCACCGTTATTATCGTGAGTTAGTAGTATGCCACCCTATCCGCCGTCTTGTTTTAGCGGCGTGCATGTAATAAATTGTTGGGCATCCTCCACTCAACCTTGTATTATATTCAGTACTCCTGGTATTTTTCTTCTGTGACCAAGATATTGTCTACCAGTGAGAAGGAATTCTTCCTTACTGGTCCCTAAAAGGGATTGGTCTCTCAATAATTATTTTATTGAAAAACCGATCGTGACAAGCTTGGTACCAGAGCCAGGCTGACTGTAGGAAGCCACTAGGTGCGATCGCTAATCGGTTATTAGCGTCTTTTGTGCTTTTCAGCATTTTTGCAATTGTAGCTATTTTCTGTTGGTCATCATAAAATTTATGACTTGACTACTCAGAATTTTTGCCTACTTTTGTAGATGGCTGGCAGCAACCACGAGACTCGAGTGTTCACGAACGTGCCCGAGGGGTTTGTTAAGCTCCTCGTTTCCATCACCAAGCTCGCGATCGTTCCAGCAGCTCGCCCGGAGTTCACGCTCTACCAGCACTTGCTCAGCGACGACGTGTCTATGCACCAAGCCGTGGTGCAATTCAAGGGAGGACGTTCTGCAGCTCGCCACTTCCGTTTTGTGGGAAGGGCCATGCCTACGGAGAGGCATGCCATGCAGATGGCTGCTGTGACGCCCGGATAATTAAGCTACAGTAATCCCTCGTTAACGATGCCACGTCACACCGTTACTGTTGATAAACTCTCGATGGTTCAGAACCGAAACAAATTCAAAATTTAAATAAAAGCAAACAACAAAAGTTTTCAGATGTTAAAACTAAAATGTTCGGAATCGTGACAAATATTGCGTAGGTAGTTATGGTGAAGAAACAACATTTTTATAAAAAGTTTAAATGCACTTAAATGATTAAAACAGTAGGTAAAACTATTAAATAAATGCCTTTGATATTTTATAAAATCATAAACTATTTTATCTTGAGGTAAAACTTTTTAGGGTAGTGGTTTGTTTTGGAACACTAATTTGGAGCTATTGTCATATTTTACTGAACTAAGAATAAAGTGTAACTAAAATAAAACAGAAAAGGAAAAAGAACTAAAACTAAAACAAACAAAAAAGAAAAAGAAATTACAAAAAGAAAAGAGAAAAACAAAAAAAAACAAAAAGGGGAGCCCCCCCACCCCACTGGACCTGGCCCAACTGGGCCAACCCCCAGCTGCCCGAATGGGCCGGCCCACCCCGCGCCCCCCTCTCTCCTTATCCACTCCCCAGTCCCCCCCCCCCACACCGACAGCCACCCCCCCGCCACTCCCCTCGATCTCACCCACCTCTCTCTCCCTCCCCCGCGCGGATCCCGTCGGTGGCAAGCGCCGCCCCCGATGCCTTGCACCCGCGCCGCCGCCGGTCCTCACCGGACGACCTCGCCTCCCCGCCTCGCCCCGACGTCGCCCCGCGCCTCGCCTTGCGCCCTGCCGGCGCCCCCCCCCTCTCCCCGATCTGGACGCGCCGCCCCCGATCCCGTCGTCATCGCCGACGCCCGGCGCCGCCTCGCCGAGCCTGACGCCGCCCGGTGCCGCCCCGCGCCCCCTCGCGCCGGCGCTCGTCCCCGGCGCCACCCCGACGCCCCACCTCGACGCTGCTGGACCCCGCCGCCCGTCTTCGTCCTCCGCCCCGACCACGCCTCCTCGCCGGACTCCTCCCCGGCGTCGAACCGTCCCCGTCGTCCCCCTCGACCCCCGCTGCCCCGTCCCTACAGCCCCGCCGTGAGCGCCCTCCTCCTCTCCCCTCTTCCCCTGTCACCGCGCGCCCGAGGCCGTGCTCGCTCGCGGCCTCCCCGCGCTCGTCGCGCCTCCTCTGGATGGCCATCGCGCCCGAGCCGTTCCCCGTCGTCGCCTCGCCGTACACGGCCGCCCGACCGCGCCCTGCGCCGTGCGTGATTGCCCCCGACGCCCCTCTACACCCGTCGCCCCGTTCCCCCCCCCACGATGGCCCTGCCGCTGCTCCACCGGAGCTCCCCGCCGTTCGCCTCTGCTCTGCCCGCGCTGCTCCGCCGCCGCTCCGGTGGCTCGTCGGTGCCCCGCCTCCCCTGGCCCTGGCCGCCGGCGCCGGCGTGCGCCGTGCGCGCCCAACGCCCCTCATCTCGCGCCCGTTCGGGCGCCCCGCCCCGTTGCCCGTTCGGGCCGTGCCCGATAACCCGCACCCGCATCGCCCCCTCTGGGCCACTGCCAGGTGGGCCTCGCCCCACCTGAGCCACTGCCCACTGGGCCCGACCCCGTGGGCCTATGACAAACGGGGCCCAGCCCCAGAACGAATATACAAAAAAAATAAAAAATAATAATAATAATAATAAATAAAATAAATAATAATAATAATAAGAATAATAAGAATAAGAATAAATTAATTAATAAAGTTAATAAATAAAATAAAAATAAAAATAAAAATAAAATAATAAATAAAATAAATTAATAATAATAATAATAAATTAATTAATAAAATTTAATAAATAAATAAATAAATAAATAAAGTAAAAGTTAAAATAATTTTAATTAATTAATTAACTAAATTAATTAAGTTAATTAATCCTGTTTAAATTAATTAAACAGTAATTATTTAGCTAAACACTAATTAACCTAAACAGTGAATGACAGGTGGGTCCCACTGGACCCACATGTCAGTTTGACTTAGTCAACCCCTGTTGACTGCTGATTGCAGCATGACATCATGCTGATGTCATAAATCCATTTTCAAATTAATTTAAATGATTAATTAAATTCCAGAAATTAATAAAATCTTTAGAAAATCATATCTTTTAATCCGTAACTCGGATTAAAATATTTTCAACATGAAAGTTGCTCAGAACGACGAGACGAATCAGGATACGCAGTCCGTTCGTCCACCACACCTCCCTAACCTATCGAAGTAGCAACTTTCCCCCTCCGGTCCGTCTGTCCGAAAACGCGAAACATCGGGAATACTTCCCGGATGTTCCCCCCCTTCGCCGGTACCACCTACTGTCGCGTTAGGACACACCTAGCACCGCTCATTGTCATGTCACGCATCGTCATGCTTATGTTTGCATTGTATTTACTGTTTCTTCCCCCTCTTCTCTCCGGTAAAATACAAGACCGACATTGCTGCTGCCCAGTTCGACTACGGAGTCGACGACCCCTCGTACTTGCCAGAGCAACCAGGCAAGCCCCCCCCCCTTGATCACCAGATATCGCCTACTCTACTCTCTACTACTTGCATTAGAGTAGTGTAGCATGTTACTGCTTTCGATTAATCCTATTCTGTTGCATAGCCTGTCATTGTTGCTACAGTTGTTTCCCTTACCTGCTATCCTACTGCTTAGTATAGGATGCTAGTTACCATCAGTGGCCCTACATTCTTGTCCGTCTGCTGTGCTATACTATCGGGCCGTGATCACCTGGGCGGTGATCACGGGTATATACTTATATACTATATACATGACACATGTGATGACTAAAGTCGGGTCGGCTCGAAGGAGTACCCGCAAGTGGATCTTTGTGGCGGAGCGACAGGGCAGGTTGAGACCGCCTAGGTGAGAGGTGGGCCTGGCCCTGGTCGGCGTTCGCGGATACTTAACACGCTTAACGAGATCTTGGTATTTGATCTGAGTCTGGCCATTTGGTCCATACGCACTAGCCATCTACGCGGGAGTAGTTATGGGTATCCCGGCGTCGTGGTATCAGCCGAAGCCTTCGTGACGTCAGCGACAGAGTGGCGCGCGCCGTGTTGGACCGCTTTGACGTAACCGCCGTGATCGTGTGGGTTGCTAGGTCTGCTCGCGGCCGCGTTCGCAACGTGCAGGTGTGCATAGGGCGATGGGCCCAGACCCCTGCGCGCTTAGGATTAGACCGGCGTGCTGACCGCTCTGTTGTGCTTAGGTGGGGCTGCGACGCGTTGATCTTACGAGGCCGGGCATGACCCAGAAAAGTGTGTCCGGCCAAATGGGATCGAGCGTGTTGGGTTATGTGGTGCACCCCTGCAGGGAAGTTTATCTATTCGAATAGCCGTGTCCCTCGGTAAAAGGACGACCCGGAGTTGTACCTTGACCTTATGACAACTAGAACTGGATACTGAATAAAATACACCCTTCCAAGTGCCAGATACAACCCGGTGATCACTCTCTAACAGGGCGACGAGGAGGGGATCGCCGGGTAGGATTATGCTATGCAATGCTACTTGGAGGACTTCAATCTACTCTCTTCTACATGCTGCAAGATGGAGTTGTCCAGAAGCGTAGTCTTCGACAGGACTAGCTATCCCCCTCTTATTCTGGCATTCTGCAGTTCAATCCACTGATATGCCCCTTTACACATATACCCATGCATATGTAGTATAGCTCCTTGCTTGCGAGTACTTTGGATGAGTACTCACGGTTGCTTCTCTCCCTCTTTTTCCCCTTTCCTTTCTATCTGGTTGTCGCAACCAGATGTTGGAGCCCAGGAGCCAGACGCCACCGTCGACGACGACACCTACGACACTGGAGGTGCCTACTACTACGCGCAGGCTGCTGACGACGACCAGGAGTAGTTAGGAGGATCCCAGGCAGGAGGCCTGCGCCTCGTTCGATCTGTATCCCAGTTTGTGCTAGCCTTCTTAAGGCAAACTTGTTTAACTTATGTTTGTACTCAGATATTGTTGCTTCCGCTGACTCGTCTGTGATCGAGCACTTGTATTCGGGCCCTCGAGGCTCCTGGCTTGTATTATGATGCTTGTATGACTTATTTATGTTGTAGAGTTGTGTTGTGATATCTTCCCGTGAGTCCCTAATCGTGATCGTACACATTTGCGTGCATGATTTGTGTATGGTCAAATCGGGGGCGTCACAAGTTGGTATCAGAGCCGACTGCCTGTAGGAATCCCCTTTCCAACTCCTTGGCCGAAGTTGAGTCTAGTCAGTGAAAACTGTTTTACTAACATGGCTGTGTGGCTTACGGGCCCACGTCGCCATTGGGTGGTATTAGGATCTTTTACTCCTTGTCTATACTCTGGGACTCTGATCTCTCTTCTATTCGGGTTAAGTGAATTTTGCTAAATCTAACATTAGGATCTCGTTATCACTTTCACCCGGAGAGCCCCTTATTACAGATGATCGTCTGCTGCACGTGAAGACCCTGAAGATACTCTCCGCTGATAACCCGAGAACTTGTGTTCATCGCTTTTGCAATTTCCTTTCATCGATAAACTCCTATGGATAACCGCGTATACTTGCCATTCATACAATGTTTCCCAGTTGATCTTGTTATTACAAGATACCCCGAAATTATCTCTGTTGTTCCGAGAATCCTTGAACTTACTGCCTTGCTGTTCTTTGTCACCTGTATACCCCTACGGATAATTCTCGCACTTACCGAGTATCCGCTCATCCCCAGTTGAATTCAAGTATATCACAAAAGTGTTCAAAATACCATTCGGTCTTCCAAAAATCCTCAGGAGCCTATTGCTCTTGAAATTCTTGCTTACTAGCATTATGATTAATCCCATAAGTCTCGATATCTTATTGGCACCCCCTGTCATTATCTTTTGAGTCCATTGATTCAATATGTTGCGAATGCTCGCAATCCTCAATCAGATCCTAGAATTCATCCTTCCGGCTCAGACATCTTTTTTTTTAACATGAGCTGGATCTCGACCAATCAAATCGTCATCGATTGTACCCCTAAGGCTATTCAACTTATCCATCCCTAATCAGAGCATTGCTTCTGATCCCTTGTCTTGGAATTCATAATTCCTTTGCATTTGAGCTTTTGAGTTAGTCAGTTGTTTCTATAATCTGATCTCCTTGCATTCTTTCTTCCTCTGGTTGAGTACTGATGCTCACATCAGATCCCTTGTGGACCACCAGACCCTTTTGTCGGATTTTATCCGACAATGTCCTCCATATTAAATAAGCTTGTGAGCTTTTCCTCGGATACATGATGCCTTTGGTAAATTGTATCCTCTGCTTTGTGAACCATGCTCTACTTTCGAGCTTGTATTATTTACTCCGAAGTTTGTGGTATCTGTTCCTAAGATGCCCTGATGGGTTGAACCTACACCTTCCCTAATCCGTGTGAACCCGAAAGATTTCACGGGTCATACTTATCTGGTATTGCATCAGGTAAAAAAAAACTTTCGACAACTAATGCCATTATCAAAATACGAGAGGCGAATGGAAGGTTATGCATTGAAGAAGTGGGAGTCGACCTTGAACCTTTGTGTTCATGCCCATGGACCCGATGTAGATCCTATCATGGAAGCTTCTTATAATAATAGCTATTTCCCTGGTATAATATCATCTGGTATCGGTGAATTGATCCTTTGCGATCGTGGTTTCGACCATGTTCTCCTTTAAATACCATTTCCTATGCAAGTTTAAGTAATTGTCTTCTATAGAGCAATACCCCAATCCACCCTCTACTTTGATCTGTCGTCGAGTATTGCCCCCTGGTATCTCGAGACTATCACGGAACCGCATAACTTCTTATGAGTTCTTCATCAAGTACTACATTCTCACGGATTACTATGTTTCCTGGGTTTTGAGTGGTTAATCACTCGAGTACCCCGATAATTGAATCGAGTCCGCACTACGGTTCAACAACTTTTAGTAATGTTCCTTACTTACGAGTTTGTACCCGATCGCGGCATTCCTAGCCTGTTTGGCTATATCATTATCTTGATGATTTAACTGTGCTACCTGGTCCTTATTCCCGGAGCACCACTTTCGACGATGAGCTAAGCTTACGTCGATTTTCCTCGTCATATCGTTTCACCTCGAACAACAAACTTGCCCCGAGTTTGTGTAGTATCCGTGGCTCCAATAATCTTTTGTTGCATCAGTCCTTTTGCTTGATGCAGTCGTTGATCAATTGCTTCTTCGTGGATCCCCTCGACAACAAAATGTCGTGATCACCATCAACATTTTGAGCTCTTCCAGGATATCAGTCGAAATTCAGGATGAGAAATACCATCCTTGCCCCTCGATGATTTGTGTTATCATCGGCAACGTTATTGCCCCCCCTCCAAGTCAGACTTGATCATGTTATGGAGCTCTTTACTATCTAGCTTATGTTATGTTCTACATTGAAGTATTACTGTCCTTCATGTCAAGGATGTTGTGAGGATTGCCCCACCTCTTAAGAATTCCTGATATAGTAATACTTCTCGTCATCTCCATTCATTTCTAGGTTCACGTGTTGATTCTAACCGGGATACCAACAGGTGAACTGTGTTGTTTGGATTATGCCCTTCTAGCAACCTTATTCCTTTGATGTTAATGGTCGGCCGTTCATTCTTAGACTATTGATTATGGAATCACCATTCCGACGTTGGTCGTGCAACCCATCCCATATTTCGGGTGCACCTTTCAACCAATGTTTAATTGGGTATGTTCTCCTCGAGCATACCTCATTATATCATTCGATCTAGCTAATGTTATCTCCTTGTTCACATAGTTGTGGAAATCCATCTTTTGGAAATCTCAATTGATTGTCGCTGAGTCAATCAGTCACCTCCTCACCTCTCTTTGATTTAATTATGAACCATTGTTCGGAACTCGCTTCCATAGTTCACAGTTCCACAGGATCGAAACCTGACTCTCCTGTGCACCCCCTGTTCCCAAATTTATTCATCGCGCGTGGCCTCGTATGTAATTCACGGGCCACCGTCCGAAGTGATCAATTCTGGTATCGGACACAATACTTATTCCCGTTGCTCTGAACCCCTTTTCACTTTGTTTCAGGCAATGAAAGATTGCCTATCCGCTCGAAACTTCTTATTGCACTGTCCTACTCTGCTCTCGATGTGTTTCATTTGTTCAACTCGAGAGATACTCATATGTTCATTCTTGGGATACCCCCCCCAGATGATTTTCCCTTATAACATCCTATCGTTGAAGAGCTGCCCCTTACCTATTCGTAAGTACGATGGAGTTCCCCGAAGAAAGGACGACAACATCATCATGATGCATAGGAATAAAGAATTGAAGACATCAATGAAAGGGATTAACTTTCTCGAGAAGATCCGTTATAATTTCGTAACCAGAACTTTCCCCCTTACCCCACCTCCTAAATCTCGGGACGAGATTTCTTGTAGTGGAGGAGAATTGTGATGCCCGGATAATTAAGCTACAGTAATCCCTCGTTAACGATGCCACGTCACATCGTTACTGTTGATAAACTCTCGATGGTTCAGAACCGAAACAAATTCAATATTTAAATAAAAGCAAACAACAAAAGTTTTCTGATGTTAAAACTAAAATGTTCGGAATCGTGACAAATATTGCGTAGGTAGTTATGGTGAAGAAACAACATTTTTATAAAAAGTTTAAATGCACTTAAATGATTAAAACAGTAGGTAAAACTATTAAATAAATGCCTTTGATATTTTATAAAATCATAAACTATTTTATCTTGAGGTAAAACTTTTTAGGGTAGTGGTTTGTTTTGGAACACTAATTTGGAGCTATTGTCATATTTTACTGAACTAAGAATAAAGTGTAACTAAAATAAAACAGAAAAGGAAAAAGAACTAAAACTAAAACAAACAAAAAAGAAAAAGAAATTACAAAAAGAAAAGAGAAAAACAAAAAAACAAAAAGGGGAGCCCCCCCCCACCCCACTGGACCTGGCCCAACTGGGCCAACCCCCAGCCGCCCGAATGGGCCGGCCCACCCCGCGCCCCCCCTTTCCCCTTATCCACTCCCCAGTCCCCCCCCCACCGAAAGCCACCCCCCCACTCCCCTCGATCTCACCCACCTCTCTCTCCCTCCCCCGCGCGGATCCCGTCGGTGGCAAGCGCCGCCCCCGATGCCTTGCACCCGCGCCGCCGCCGGTCCTCACCGGACGACCTCGCCTCCCCGCCTCGCCCCGACGTCGCCCCGCGCCTCGCCTTGCGCCCTGCCGGCGCCCCCCCTCTCCCCGATCTGGACGCGCCGCCCCCGATCCCGTCGTCATCGCCGACGCCCGGCGCCGCCTCGCCGAGCCTGACGCCGCCCGGTGCCGCCCCGCGCCCCCTGGCGCCGGCGCTCGTCCCCGGCGCCACCCCGACGCCCCACCTCGACGCTACTGGACCCCGCCGCCCGTCTTCGTCCTCCGCCCCGACCACGCCCCCTCGCCGGACTCCTCCCCGGCGTCGAACCGTCCCCGTCGTCCCCCTCGACCCCCGCTGCCCCGTCCCTACAGCCCCGCCGTGAGCGCCCTCCTCCTCTCCCCTCTTCCCCTGTCACCGCGCGCCCGAGGCCGTGCTCGCTCGCGGCCTCCCCGCGCTCGTCGCGCCTCCTCTGGATGGCCATCGCGCCCGAGCCGTTCCCCGTCGTCGCCTCGCCGTACACGGCCGCCCGACCGCGCCCTGCGCCGTGCGTGATTGCCCCCGACGCCCCTCTGCACCCGTCGCCCCGCTTCCCCCCCCCACGATGGCCCTGCCGCTGCTCCACCGGAGCTCCCCGCCGTTCGCCTCTACTCTGCCCGCGCTGCTCCGCCGCCGCTCCGGTGGCTCGTCGGAGCCCCGCCTCCCCTGGCCCTGGCCGCCGGCGCCGGCGTGCGCCGTGCGCGCCCAACGCCCCTCGTCTCGCGCCCGTTCGGGCGCCCCGCCCCGTTGCCCGTTCGGGTCGTGCCCGATAACCCGCACCCGCATCACCCCCCGTCTGGGCCACTGCCAGGTGGGCCTCGCCCCACCTGAGCCACTGCCCACTGGGCCCGACCCCGTGGGCCTATGACAAACGGGGCCAGCCCCAGAACGAATATACAAAAAATAATAATAAAATAAATAATAATAATAATAAATAAAAATAATTAATAATAATAAGAATAAGAATAATAATAAATTAATTAATAAAATTTAATAAAGAAATAAATAAAGAAAATAAAAGTTAAAAATAAGTTAAATTAATTAATTAATTAATTAACTAAATTAATTAAGTTAATTAATCCTGTTTAAATTAATTAAACAGTAATTATTTAGCTAAACACAAATTAACCTAAACAGTGAATGACAGGTGGGTCCCACTGGACCCACATGTCAGTTTGACTTAGTCAACCCCTGTTGACTGCTGATTGCAGCATGACATCATGCTGATGTCATAAATCCATTTTCAAATTAATTTAAATGATTAATTAAATTCCAGAAATTAATAAAATCTTTAGAAAATCATATCTTTTAATCCGTAACTCGGATTAAAATATTTTCAACATGAAAGTTGCTCAGAACGACGAGACGAATCAGGATACGCAGTCCGTTCGTCCACCACACCTCCCTAACCTATCGAACTAGCAACTTTCCCCCTCCGGTCCGTCTGTCCGAAAACGCGAAACATCGGGAATACTTCCCGGATGTTCCCCCCCTTCGCCGGTACCACCTACTGTCGCGTTAGGACACACCTAGCACCGCTCATTGTCATGTCACGCATCGTCATGCTTATGTTTGCATTGTATTTACTGTTTCTTCCCCCTCTTCTCTCCGGTAGACTACAAGACCGACATTGCTGCTGCCCAGTTCGACTACGGAGTCGACGACCCCTCCTACTTGCCAGAGCAACCAGGCAAGCGCCCCCCCCCTTGATCACCAGATATCGCCTACTCTACTCTCTACTACTTGCATTAGAGTAGTGTAGCATGTTACTGCTTTCGATTAATCCTATTCTGTTGCATAGCCTGTCATTGTTGCTACAGTTGTTTCCCTTACCTTCTATCCTACTGCTTAGTATAGGATGCTAGTTACCATCAGTGGCCCTACATTCTTGTCCGTCTGCTGTGCTATACTATCGGGCCATGATCACCTGGGCGGTGATCACGGGTATATACTTATATACTATATACATGACACATGTGATGACTAAAGTCGGGTCGGCTCGAAGGAGTACCCGCAAGTGGATCTTTGTGGCGGAGCGACAGGGCAGGTTGAGACCGCCTAGGTGAGAGGTGGGCCTGGCCCTGGTCGGCGTTCGCGGATACTTAACACGCTTAACGAGATCTTGGTATTTGATCTGAGTCTGGCCATTTGGTCTATACGCACTAGCCATCTACGCGGGAGTAGTTATGGGTATCCCGGCGTCGTGGTATCAGCCGAAGCCTTCGTGACGTCAGCGACTGAGTGGCGCGTGCCGTGTTGGACCGCTTTGACGTAACCGCCGTGATCGTGTGGGTTGCTAGGTCTGCTCGCGGCCGCGTTCGCAACGTGCAGGTGTGCATAGGGCGATGGGCCCAGACCCCTGCGCGCTTAGGATTAGACCGGCGTGCTGACCGCTCTGTTGTGCTTAGGTGGGGCTGCGACGCGTTGATCTTATGAGGCCGGGCATGACCCAGAAAAGTGTGTCCGGCCAAATGGGATCGAGCGTGTTGGGTTATGTGGTGCACCCCTGCAGGGAAGTTTATCTATTCGAATAGCCGTGTCCCTCGGTACAAGGACGACCCGGAGTTGTACCTTGACCTTATGACAACTAGAACTGGATACTGAATAAAATACACCCTTCCAAGTGCCAGATACAACCCGGTGATCGCTCTCTAACAGGGCGACGAGGAGGGGATCGCCGGGTAGGATTATGCTATGCGATGCTACTTGGAGGACTTCAATCTACTCTATTCTACATGCTGCAAGATGGAGTTGTCCAGAAGCGTAGTCTTCGACAGGACTAGCTATCCCCCTCTTATTCTGGCATTCTGTAGTTCAGTCCACTGATATGCCCCTTTACACATATACCCATGCATATGTAGTATAGCTCCTTGCTTGCGAGTACTTTGGATGAGTACTCACGGTTGCTTCTCTCCCTCTTTTTCCCCTTTCCTTTCTATCTGGTTGTCGCAACCAGATGTTGGAGCCCAGGAGCCAGACGCCACCGTCGACGACGACACCTACGACACTGGAGGTGCCTACTACTACGCGCAGGCCGCTGACGACGACCAGGAGTAGTTAGGAGGATCCCAGGCAGGAGGCCTGTGCCTCGTTCGATCTGTATCCCAGTTTGTGCTAGCCTTCTCAAGGCAAACTAGTTTAACTTATGTCTGTATTCAGATATTGTTGCTTCCGCTGACTCGTCTGTGATCGAGCACTTGTATTCGAGCCCTCGAGGCCCCTGGCTTGTATTATGATGCTTGTATGACTTTTTTATGTTGTAGAGTTGTGTTGTGATATCTTCCCGTGAGTCCCTGATCATGATCGTACACATTTGCGTGCATGATTTGTGTACGGTCAAATCGGGGGCGTCACAGCTGCCCGTGAGGCGATAGCTCGCCTTCGGGACATCCTTCCTACGATGAAGACTCGCCGCTATCGCTACCTCCCATGCCATGTGCCATACACCAGCCACTATGCATTCGCCTGCCCTCGGGGAGAACGAGATGAAGCCATCGAGAGGGTTGTGGAGTATCTCAAGGCTCTGGAGGAGTCTTTCGACAACCTCGTAGACGATCTTGTGGCTGCCCGCATGGACTTAGTCCGGGGCGGTCCTGCCAGCAGGAAGGAGCTTCTCCACACGGCGCCGCCTCTGACATTCGTCTCGTCTTCAGCCTCGTATGCACCGGCCGTTTTGGCCACTGCTCGCCGTCTGCCTACCACTGAGGAGTTCGACCGAGTCATCGCTCCTACTCCAGTCAAAGCCGCACCGCCTGCCGCACCCGCTCTACCACCAGTCGCCCCCGCACCGTCACCGCAGCGCAGCGTTACGCGCCAGGAGCCAGCTAGAGAGGAGGTGGAGGTTGATTCTCCTGGACCGCTGAGCCTTGCCATCGGTAAGGGAAAGGAAATCTTCACCATCTCCGACTGAGAGCGCCGAGTAGCCGCGCGTTATGCCTGCTTGTATGATGTGTTGTTTTATCTGTACGCTAGTTTGTATTAGTGTTTGCTGCCTTCCGGAGTAGTACGCTAGTCTAAATAACATGTCAGGAATGTGTACGCGCATCCTGAGTGCTGTATAATGTGTTTGCTTTTCGTGTGTAAGATATATGCTGAGCAGTTCTTCTCCATGCAAAATCGTTTATGTTTTCTTGAAAACCTTGAGATCTTTTAAATTTGTTGCCTTTGCAAGATTTTTCCTTGTGCTACACAGTTTTCTCATGGGTTTTGCAAAATAATACCCCAGACTGGAAAAATGTCTCGCCCGTGGACTCGCTCCATGCCCAATCAGCCAGAAGAGGTTTATGGGACACAGACTAGCAACAATTTCACTCAGGGTCAGTCCAGTCAACAAGACAGCGAAGCAGCCCTGTCTCAAGTATGTCGTCTCTTCGAGCAAAGCCAGCAACAGCACCAAGAGATGATGAATCATGTCAACAATATGGGAAATCACCGTGAGCCCTATCAACCGCATTCCAAGTTATCCGAGTTACAGAAGACTCGCCCCTCAACTTTTGCTCACACCGATAGGCCGCTGGAAGCCGATGATTGGCTTCGTGACATTGAAAGGAAACTGATTATTGCTCAGTGTTCAGATCATGAGAAGGTGCTTTATGCACCACACTACCTTACTGGAGCAGCTGCAGCATGGTGGGAAAACTTCCTACACATGCATCCCAGTGAACACAACATCACCTGGGAAGAGTTCAAGGAAGGCTTCCGTGGGGCACACATCCCCAGGAGCATCCTAAAGATCAAGAAGAGAGAGTTTGATGACCTGAAGCAGAGAGGCATGTCAGTGACAGAATACAATGGTCAGTTTACCCAGCTGTCTCGTTATGCCTACGACGAGCACATGACAGAAAGCAAGAAGATGGAAAAATTCCTGGACGGCCTGGCACCAGCACTAAGATGCCAACTGATTGTACACACCTTTCCGGATTTTAAAACTCTGGTTGACAAGGCCATCACCTTGGAGAATGAGCGCCGTAGTCTGGAAGATATCCGTAAGCGAAAGAGCGACAAAACGACTCTTGCTCGCAACAACCGAGGCAAGACTGAGGTCCCAAGGACAGACGCAAGGAGATCCACGACTACTGAGCCAAGGCCCGTCGGACAGTTTCATGCCAGGGTTAAGGAGTACACATACAATCCCGGGGTCACCTGCTATGCTTGTGGTCAAGAAGGGCATTATGCTAAACAGTGCCCAAAGCCAAAGAACCCGGCACCCAGGCCAAACAATGGTGGGAACAATCCAGCCCCCAAGCGCAACAACTTCAACCCCAACAACAACCACAGGAAGGGTCACCTGAACCATGTGACCCGGGAAGAAGCGCAGAATGCCCCAGACATCGTGCTCGGTACGTTCCCTGTCAACACAGTACCTGCCACGGTTTTGTTTGATTCTGGAGCTTCCCATTCGTTCGTTTCGAAGAGTTTTGTTTTGCAACATGGTTTTCCGATACTTCCCTTGGAAAAATCTATGATCATCAAGTCCCCCGGAAATAAGCAAATCGCTCAGGGTTACTGCCAAGGAGTGGTCATTGAGTTCGAAGGACTACAATTCCAAGCAAATCTCATCGTGTTGGAGAGTAAAGGACTGGATGTCATTTTAGGGATGGACTGGTTGACCACCAACAAAGGATTCATTGACTGTTTCAATCGGACCGTGATTCTCACTCACCATCACGGCAAGACAATAAGGTTTCCGCTCAAGAAAGGCCACGATCACAGCAACCAAAACTGAACAAAATGGACATTGCAGAA
Source organism: Triticum aestivum (assembly GCF_018294505.1). Classification (NCBI taxonomy): domain Eukaryota; kingdom Viridiplantae; phylum Streptophyta; class Magnoliopsida; order Poales; family Poaceae; genus Triticum; species Triticum aestivum. The sequence continues at coordinate 102,256,925 of NC_057814.1, read as the reverse complement.
CTGAGAAAAGTTCCAGTGGTATGCGAGTTTCCTGATGTGTTCCCTGAAGAACTACCAGGCATGCCACCAGACCGAGAGATAGAATTCAGCATCGAACTAGCACCTGGCACCGCTCCCATCTATAAGAAGCCTTATAGAATGGCACCCTCAGAATTGGTGGAGTTGAAGAAGCAGATAAAGGAATTATTGGACAAAGGATTTATTCGAGCCAGCTCCTCACCTTGGGGTTCGCCAGTGTTGTTCGCCAAGAAAAAGGATGGGACACTGAGACTGTGTATAGACTATCGAGCCCTCAATATGGTCACCATCAAAAACAAATATCCGATGCCACGGATAAATGATTTGTTTGACCAGCTCGCACAAGCCAAGGTATTCTCAAAGATTGATTTGAGATCGGGATATCACCAATTGAAAGTACGGACAGAAGATATCCCCAAGACAGCATTCACTTCCAGATATGGGTTATACGAGTTTACAGTGATGCCTTTTGGACTAACGAACGCCCCCGCATATTTCGTCCACCTCATGAACAAAGTGTTCATGAAATTCATGGACAAATTTGTTGTGGTATTCATTGACGATATTCTGGTTTACTCAAGGACACCAGAAGAGCATGCTGAGCACCTCAGAATTGTTTTGGGAGAATTGAGGAAACATCAGTTGTACGCCAAATTTAGCAAGTGCGAATTTTGGCTAAGACAAGTTGGTTTCTTAGGCCATATATTGAACCAAGAAGGCGTGGCCGTAGACCCAGAAAAAGTCAAGGCCATACTTGACTGGAAGCCACCCGCCAACGTTACAGATGTGCGGAGTTTCCTAGGAATGGCCGGATATTACAGAAGATTTATTGAAGGATTCTCCACTGTGGCAAAACCTATAACACAGTTGCTCAAGAAAGGACAAGAAATTTGTATGGACGGAAGCATGCGAGAAAAGCTTCCAAGAACTCAAGAAGAAGCTGACAACCGCACCGGTCTTAACTGTGCCAGACATACACAAGAGTTTTGAAGTTTATTGTGACGCGTCCCGAAAAGGTCTCGGATGTGTACTAATGCAGGATGGCAAAGTTGTCGCATATGCCTCCAGGCAGCTGCGAAAACATGAGGAAAATTACCCAACACATGACTTGGAACTAGCAGCAGTTATACATGCACTCAAGGAGTGGAGGCACTTTCTGTTGGGAAATCGCTGTGAAATATATACGGACCATAAGAGCCTCAAATATATTTTCACACAGCCAGAGCTAAATTTACGCCAACGACGCTGGTTGGAGTTGGTCAAGGACTATGATGTCGGTATTCACTACCATCCAGGGAAAGCAAATGTAGTGGCCGATGCCCTTAGTCGAAACCCCAGCCCGGACAATGACGGTCCGCAAAACTTGAGGCCTGAGTTTCAGCAAGAGTTCGCTAGGCTCAACATGATGTTAGTCGCTGAGGGCACCGTATCAAATCTGGAGATACAACCCACCCTGGTGGAACAAATTAAGAAGGCTCAACAGGGACATCCCAGCATCGAAGGTATAAAGAAGAAAATGAACCTTGGTAAGGCTTCAGAGTTCGTCACAGACAGTGAAGGAACATTATGGTACGGAGACAGACTTTGCGTACCTAACATTGAGGAACTCAAGCAACAAATCTTAACCGAAAGCCACACCGCTCCATACTCGATCCATCCTGGAGGAACCAAAATGTACAAGGACATTCAGGAAAGATTTTGGTGGCACGGTATGAAAAGAGATATAGCCACATTTATTGCTTGTTGCGATTCATGTCAGCGCATCAAGGCCGAGCATCAAAAGCCAGCAGGGCTACTCCAGCCAAACAGGATACCGGAGTGGAAATGGGATGAAATAGGAATGGACTTCATTGTCGGATTACCCCGATCACAACGCGGAAATGACGCCATATGGGTCATCACAGACCGACTAACCAAGGTTGCTCATTTCATTCCCGTGAAGACTACCTACTCCACACAAAGACTGGCCAAACTTTATCTCTCCCGTATAGTTTGCTTGCATGGAGTCCCAAAGACTATAATATCAGACCGAGGCACACAATTCGTCTCCAAATTTTGGGATCACCTACAACAAGCTCTGGGCACGCAACTAGCTTTCAGTACAGCGTACCACCCTCAGACTGATGGACAAACGGAACGTGTAAACCAAATCCTAGAGGATATGCTAAGAGCCTGTGTGCTCACCTATGGATCCAGTTGGGAAGAGAGTTTGCCGTATGCCGAATTTGCTTACAACAACAGTTACCAAGCCAGCTTGCAAATGGCACCCTTTGAAGCATTGTACGGACGGAGGTGTCGTACCCCACTGAATTGGTCAGAAACAGGTGACAGCCGTATCTTCGGCCCAGACATGCTTAAAGAGGCCGAGGAGAAAGTTAAGCAGATCAGGGATAGACTCAAGACAGCGCAGAGCCGACAAAAGAGCTACTATGATCAGAAGCATCGTGAGGTCAGCTTTGAACCCGGTGATTCCGTATACCTCCGAGTATCTCCTATGAGGGGTCTGCAACGGTTCAAAATTAAGGGAAGCTAGCCCCAAGATTTATTGGACCATTTTGTGTAAAGGCACGAAGAGGCACGGTAGCCTACCAACTAGATCTACCCAAGGAGCTGTCAGACGTCCATGACGTATTCCACGTCTCACAGTTGAGGAAATGTGTGAGTAACCCGGAGAAGCATGTACCTCATGAGAACATTGATATGCAACCAGACCTCACCTACAGGGAGAGGCCAGTAAAGATTTTGGAAGAATCTGAAAGGAGGACCCGTCAGAAAACGACAAGATTTTTCAGGGTTCAGTGGAGCAACCACACTGAGGATGAAGCTACGTGGGAAAGGGAAGATTTTCTCCAGGCAGAGTACCCATATCTATTTGAGGATCAGCAGAAATCTCGAGGACGAGATTTTTCCTAAGGGGGTAGGTGTTGTGACACCCAAATTTTTATTTGGATTTTTTCAAAAGATTTTATTTGACTTGAGGGAGGTGATTTAAAATTTTTCTTCAAAAGAACCCTCCCTTTCAAATATTTTTTTATGGCAAAGTTTTATTTGGATTCACCCAAGATCTGTCTTTGGTCTTGGAGGTTCTTGCTTTTTATTTGGACTCAAGACAAAATGCTTTTCACTTGGGAAAATGCCTTTTGAAAATCTCTTTGAAATTGCACTATGGCTTTTGGAATAATCCTTTGCCACTTTCAACTTTTCTCTCTTGCCATGGCCTTAGTGCAAATCCACTCTCCTAACCTCCCCTCATCTTTGGATCATGTTTGGCATCAAATCCAGCAAGTTGAACCTCCCCTATGATTATTTTCCATTTAAATCTTATTCAAATAAATTTCTGTCTTCTATTCTAGCCATTGGTGATTTACAAAGGAACTCCACTTTCTGTTTTGATTTTTGCCCCCAAACCTTTTCCCCTCCTAGTCCTTTGAACCCTCAACCAAGATCCATGAAGATCCACTGGTCTTCAGTTCAAATTTTTCAAACTACACTTGCTGCAAGTTTGGACCAGATTTGTCAAATTTGGTGAAATTCATTCAAATCCTTTTCCAAAAATTCCAAGAAAAATCAGGCAGCCTCTGGGTGCATTGAGTGGTCACCTCACCAAGTACCAGCTCCAGAAAAATTTATCTCATTGCCAAATCTTTCTGTCGAACACCTGCAGTGCATGGTCATTGTCAAGTTCAGAGTTTCAGAAATACAGTTCAGTGGCTCACTGTCGTTTTCTTCAGAGATGGTTGTCGATCTCGACAGTGCCCCGATGTCGCCTTGCTCCCCGTCCCCTCCCCCTTGTTCCTACACCGCACGAGCGTCTGGCACCTTGCGGACGTCGGCGACGAGCAGCAGAAGGTGCGCCGCCCCGTGACCGACGCCAGCGGCGGCTTTGCGGCCACCAGCGGGAGGCACGGCGCTGACGGCGCCACCCAGCGCCGCCCAAACCACCGGAGCTCGCCGCGTGGCCTTCCACTCCCCCGAACGCGCTGCCACTCCCGTCGTGAACCGCAGGGCGCGGAGCGCGCTCTCTGCCGCCGTCGAGCCCGTGCGGCCATCTCACCGTGGACCGACGCCATTACACCAAGACCAACTCCGTTTAGCTGTGGGATGGCACCAGTAACCTCCACTGATGCTGCCTGGCCACTCAAACCTCCTGCCAATCCACTGCATCGCCGTAATCGCTCGCCGGAGATTCTCCGTTCACGGCCACCCCGTCGATCCGCCTATAAATAGCGGCCCCGAGCTTCAACTCGAGCACACACCATCCCTGCACTCCACCTAGAGCACGCCTAGCCACTGGAAGAGCCCCGAGGAGGTCTCCTTCCTCGACTCCGGCCGCCGCGACCCGCCACGGGATCCAGCTCGATTCGCTCCCGTGCGTGCACCTCTGCCTCCCATCTCTTGCCAGTAGCTTCACTATGCATCCCTCCTTCTGACCCGCGCTTCAATTCGAAGTTTGCAGCCCTCCACCGGAGTTCTCCACCACTCACCCGAGCCGCCGTCCGCCGGAGAAAGTGTCGCCGTCGACGTGGTGCTCTCCGACGGTCGAGTCCACCACCCACCGACGCGGAAGAACACGCTGAAGCTCTTGGTACCCTCTGATCCTCCTAACTCGCCGTGGTTCGACACCGGCGTCCACCGCAGTCTTCGGGCGCCGGCGAGCTTTTTAAACCTGACACGTGGGACCCCCCTGTCAGCCTCTCTTCTGTTTCCCCACGCGAAACGTTTTCTGTTGGCGCCTTCGGGCAAATACGCTTTCCCTCTTGAGCTTGCGCATTTCCAATCGAAGCGTTTTCTGTTTTCTCAGTTTAAACCCTGGAACTTTTCATTTTCATTACAGATAAGTCCATGGACAGAAACCTTTATAACTTTTTAATAAAAAGGAATTTTTGAGTGATTCTTTTTCTGACATTCTTAAAATTTTGTCTAGTTTTTTATGAGATTTATTTAAAAAAAATTGGAGAAGTTTCTGTGCACGCGTTGGTTTTCACGTTAGTACCCATTTTCGTTATTGCCATGGTTCCGGGAGAGGTGACGGAGCCGCGAACTTCGCCGAGCTAGACTCCGACTTCTCCGAACCAGGCAAGCATGTTTGAACATTTGATATGATGAGTGTTTTACATGTTTGCTTGACAGTTTGTGCGTGGCATATGAGTGTCGGAAAATACCTCGTTGCTTGTAAGGCAACTACTCGCATGTTCCAAAGTTGCGATGATCTCTGATGAGAGATGGCCTAATCATGTGGTGACATGAAGGGCAGCAAGGTGGTACTGTTGTAGCATACCAGCCTTGCGTCATCCGACTATTTCCGACGTTAACGTGGACGGAGTCACGTTATCGTTCTTTCCCCTTCCGTGCTACCACATGTTTCATTTGCCAGGATGCGGTTTAGTAAGTTGGTAACCTCTTTCCGTGTACACACCAAACAGAGGGGCCGGGATGATGGTACCTTGGCCCAGGATTAAAGCCAGTCATCCGGTCAGGGGGCATGGGTGTTTCCGGTTGGGACCGAGAGGGGGGGCACCCCCTTAGAGCGCGCGTATAGAAATTTGATCCCATGCTACGCGAGGTTGTAGCCTCCCCGTCTCAAGGTTTTTCTTGAACGTTGCCGAGGGTGATCCCTGGCTTCGGAATGTTGAATGGGTGTGTACTGGTTAGACGTGTTTCTTCCAAAACACCATAAACGGAACTAGTCCCCGTGACTACTGAAATCCGTTGGCTGTGGTTAAGTACAAACTCTGCAGAGTCAAATCCTTCCAAATCATCGTATCCATGATCTAGTAGAGTGATCAGTATATCCATATCTATCCGCGTGGAAAACTTGTCCCCGGTGAACAAGCTCAAGTGGTAAACCCAGTTTATTTATTATTCCTGTGGATGGACTAACTTTATATTTGTCTCGTGCTTGTGATAATTTATGTTCCCGAACTATTGAATTATTAAACTGCTATATAAGCCCTTTATGCGACATCGCGCAAACGTCCGACTGTGGCGTGTTCTTGTTTCTTGCTTTAAATAAAAGCCCTTTATGTGATGTCGCTCCGACGTCCGACTGTGGCACGCACTGTCTTTATTTTCAGTTATAAGCCCTTTATGTGGTGTCGCCCCGACGCCCGACTGTGGCATTATTATTCTGCAGTTTCCGCTCGAGGAGTCATTCAGACACTCGTTTGGCACCAGTATTACTATTCTGCATTTTCCTCTCGAGGAGTCATTCAGACACTCGTTTGGCACCAGTATTATTATTCTGCAGTTTCCTCTCGAGGAGTCATTCAGACACTCGTTTGGCACCAGTATTACTATTCTGCAGTTTCCTCTCGAGGAGTCATTCAGACCCTCGCTTGGCACCCAGTATTTATTATCTCTATGTCTGAACGCACTGGTTACTTGTTCATATGCTTCATGTTTACATTTGTTATATCTTATGTCCGAACTGTCTTGCGAGTACTTTCATAGTACTCACCTGGCTTGTTGATTTGGCCAGATGTTGACGAAGGCGATCTCTTGGATGAAGAGTTTGATAGCGCGTCCGACGCCTAGAGGAATCCCAGTCAGTCCTGCGCGATCCCGGATATTGGTCACTTGTATTATATACGCTTCCGCCACCCGCAATAAGTCTCCTCGAGCCTCACTCCGACGCTCGAAGAGCTGTAGTCTTCAGGAGTCATATCACTCGCTTCGCGGTGATATTTCCACCACCGTTATTATCGTGAGTTAGTAGTATGCCACCCTATCCGCCGTCTTGTTTTATCGGCGTGCATGTAATAAATTGTTGGGCATCCTCCGCTCAACCTTGTATTATATTCAGTACTCCTGGTATTTTTCTTCTGTGACCAAGATATTGTCTACCAGTGAGAAGGAATTCTTCCTGGTCCGTAAAAGGGATTGGTCTCTCAATAATTATTTTATTGAAAAACCGGTCGTGACACCTCCCGATTTAGATCCATGTCCAGCCTCCCTCCATGCGCGGCTGCTGATCTCTAGCGCCGCCGCGCCAACCATCTCCTGCTCCACCTCCGTCTCCTACCCTCTCTCGCTCCAGCCTCCTCCGTTCCGCGATGGGGAGGCCGTAGTGGCGCTCCTAGATCTATGTCAAGGGCAGCCCCCTGCTCGTCGTCATGGGCGCGGTGGTCATGAGGAAAGTGGTTGTGGACGGTGAGATGGAAGTTGTAGCCTACCCGCTGCCCAGGACAAGGACGACTGCCCTGACGCTCCCCCTTCTTCACAATCTCGCGCTGGGAGAGGAGGGGGTGGCCACTATTTTCTTCGGCACTCCTCGGCCTTATCCACATTCCACAGGTGACCTCGCCAGACCACTTGCTATGAAGGTGATAACCCCTTTCACTCTCCATTAATTGAAAAATTATCCATTTAGAGGGTGTCAGGATAGTGCTTTGCAGTGAAATAACTTTTGTGGCTGGGAATAATTGTTTTGGAAAGATAGCAAGATGATGTATTATGTTTCATATTTTCCATAAATGTTGATGTAACTGATATTTTTTAATGTAGAGATTTATATTTACATCTTTTCTTCATCAACATGTACGTCTAATAAATGTACGTGGGGTGCTTACATAGTTTCTGAGGTCGTGCTGTGTTTATGTGTGTCAATTTAGTTTACAGGATATACATCATTGAGATGGATAAAAGTATGATGTAGAGTATATATGAAACTGAAAAGATGGGATGCTTAAAGCTGGAATAAATTGTGGAGGGAATCCTATGCAGGAGTAACTATAGTGGATACTTGTACTAAATCAGAAGATTTATTTGTTTTCTCCATGGAATAGTTTGACTAAAGTTCTAATTATTATTCTGTAGGGGGAGGAGATAGCTGAAGTCGAGGGTGTTGTTGATGAAATAAAAGGTGTTGATAAAATAGAGCCTTGTGAAGAACAGAGGATACAATACCGAAAGGTCAATCGAAACTACTTCTATAGTACAAAATAATTAGCTAGCACTACAAACTATGCACCCTTCTTTGTCCTGATGTTCCTATCCTTGAAGGATGTTGCCTCACACATGACAATAGCTGCACGGCCTATGAACGATGTTCCCTCCCCAACAACGCCTTTGTGAGCATGCTCGTTGTTGGCGCTGCCATGGCAGAATCATGTAAGCATCGGCCATGCAGGTGTCGTGTGTATAGCAGTGCTGATCCTTAAATATCTTCATTGTGCTTTTTGCATCGTCTCAGTGTGTGTGCGCTTGTTTCCATTTTTTACTTAATTTATTGCTTGCTACAACACCTAGTTCCTCCTAGTTTGATAGAGTTGTTTGTTGTTCATGGTGGATGCATGATATGTAAAATCTGAAATGGTATTTTTATAGTTACATGTCTATTTTGACAAAATGCGGATTGCTAACATTTACTCTGCGTACCAATTACTTTCTACCATTCCTGATTATTCTCCACTGCTCTATACCTTTTTATATGAGAAAACACCACCCACTCTGTACTCTACCAATCAGTTTTCTGGTTTGCTTGGAAGAAAAGAACCATTACTTGAAAACCAGCTATGAGATAGACTAGATCATTTAAGCTTGGTTGATAGATAAAATTCGGTTCATGTGCTGGGACAAGTGTACATTTTTTTGTTCAGTGAAGAGTGTGTTTGTGCTGTCGGTGGCGACCTCCTCTACCGCGCGCCGGCGGTGGCCGACTTGCACTGCGACCCTCGCCATTGAGCTGAACCTGATCCTGGTCCATGATTAGTTAGGGTGTTGGTGCTGTTTGGGCTCGATTAGCTCGATTCGATGTTGTTTTAGGCTTGAGAAAAGTTGTTCTCTTGTTGAAATGAGAGGGATAAGGTAGGTGCTGCAGCTGTTGGCAATCGTGTATATGCAATTGTAGGCAACCAGAGAATATGTGTTGCATTTGTATGTCCTCATGTTTAAAATTTGTGTCTGGAAGTTATTACTGGATCTACTATCCCAATAATTTTTTATTTCCTAAATCTCATCGTAAATCTGGAAGTTGCATTGCATATATGTGTATTACGCCATACTAGCAAACTTCTAAAAGAAAGTGGAGCTGAACCTTTATAATGTACTATGCATTCTGCAGATTATGCCATACTTATTTGCATGTCATGCTATATAAACGGGCACTGTGGTTGTGATTGTTATACTGGGAGCGATGTTCCTCATGGTCCCAGTAATGCTGCTAGTATGGAAGAGGCACTGGATCCTTGTTGTCACATTCCTTGAGCTCTCGTTGATGGAGGATAAATGGAAATAAGTGATCATCTAGTGGAGACAGAGTAAGTTACAACCTCTTTGCTCTTCCTGTTCGTAATAAGTAGGAATCCTTACTCTAGTGTCCCATTTACTTCCAGCTTTTAATTTTTTGATACACTATATATGATGCTTCCATCCTTTTCAAGTTTTTTGCAATATTGTTTTTCTCTATATTGCACCCAGAACTGAATGTTTGATTGGATCAGGCAGGTAACATTGTGAGTAGGCCTTCTGTTCTGTTTACTTTTTGATTGGATCAGGTGTTCATGTAAACATGATAGCTCCAACTCTTGTTTCAAGAGTGAGTAGTACGCTGAAACTACATTTTAGTAAATAGGGGTTACTTCTCAAATCTGAGAAATTGAAAACCAATCCTCATTGCTGACTGGCGGTGTATATACAGTAATGGTATATGAAGATGAATTTGGCAAAAATCAGCTTTTACCTTCAAAATATATGTACAGAATTTCCAGATCTAATCTGAAATGTCAATTAGGAAATGCTGAGCATTATCTTTGACCTTTCAAACCAAAAACCTACTGTATGGACAAACACAAATCATACTACTGTCCTTTGTTTAGAAATGCTGAGCATTATTTTGTTAGTGGGTTTATATGGCCTCAACTTCTGCTGCTATAGTACTTGAGTTTTGTGATGTGTGTTTGTTAGTCATTTGACTTTCATTCGGCACACTTCTCTCTGGTGACCGCTTCCTCTCTGAATCTTTAACCCTAAATTTTCTCTGAATTTCTTCTGTATCTTGAACACTGCAGGATAACAAGTAGAGACAAACTGCAGGGAACCAAGTAGAGACAAACCACTGCACTGTGGTATGTGGCCTTCTATCAAGATCTGATTCAGTTTAGATTTCCCCCCTAGGTCTTGGAGACATGATTTCTGTTACTATATTAATATGTCAACATGTTCTATTTAGAGTTTTCTCCCTAGGCATTTCTTTTTGTATCCTTGTTGTCTCCTGCAGACCGGTGAATATGTATTCCAGAAATAAGTTTAATCTAAATCTAAGAAGAAAATTACATTGTTACATTGTGGCAGTCCTACAGTAAGAATATAGAGGTTTAAACCTGTTTATTTGTGTACTACGCACATGTATTAGTTAGTCAATTTATTGTTGTTTTATACTAGATACTTTGTTATTCTCATCTGTAGGCATTTCTCCTACTATATATTCATATCTACAAATGTCTAATGTTGTTGTGAATATGGTAGGTATGTTGCTGTCCATCAGAATCCGCCATGCCATATAGTTGCCATCAGGAGCGTCGACGACAAGAACACGAGTGACAGACTTTGTAGTTATATGTTTTGTCGATGTAAATTGGATTGTACCGGTTCCTAATCCTATGGATGGTTGCATATTAAGTGATTTTGTCGTCATGGAGGATATTATAAACTGCTAGGTTCTACATACCTATAGATGGTTGCATATTGAGTGATTTGTGTAACATATGGTACTTTGGAAATATTGTCCTCATCTAAAATTGGCATTATGATTTACGGAACACATTATGCTAAAAGCGTATTTGATCAAAATTGGACTGAATGAAATGGATGGGGCCAAATTTAAATTGATCCTAAATCCATGACGGTTTCTGTGACGAAAAATAGTGTCCACGTAGGTAGCCACGTCATTCCAGTTAGTCAATTGAAAATCCTATGTGGCATTGGTCCATGACGGACTGTTCCGTCACGGCCTACTTTGGGATTGGGCGGGCCTGGGGCAATTCCATGACGGCCAAGAATCGTCATGGATGCTACGATGTCAAATTATGACGCGATATACATGACGGATCTCAAGTCCATCAAGGATGGACATGCATGACAGTTTTTGCCTGATCTGTGATGGCTAAGGACTGTCATGTATTAACAGATTTCTTGTAGTGATTGGGTGGTTTTAGGATCTTTTACTCCTCGTCTATACTCTGGGTCTCTGATCTCTCCTCTATTCGGGTTAAATGATTTTGCTAAATCCAACATTAGGATCTCGTGATCACATCCACCAGGAGATTTGTATTACCCTTTTCACGAATTGAGGGCCAAGATCTGCTTCACAATATTCACTGACCGCAGGATCCTCTTATCGAGGGCACCCTGCGTCGTCACTTGCAAATCCCTCACTCTAGTGATTTTCTTCGACGTTGATGTAGCTTTTTGCTATGTCCCATTGTTGCATCCTCCATCGCGTGCATGCATGCCGCCTAGTATGATTAGGATGTTTCTCTCATCCGAACTCATACGAACATCGTGTAGTTGGCCCCGCATATGTATTTGTATGTCTTCAATGACTACTACCTTGTACATACTGCGCCTTTGCTCATTGTTCTGATTACACCATGAGTGACTCCATACACTTGCACCAACCCTTGCTGAACTACCCCCTGTTGCCTTTAAGCAAGATGGTTAGACCCGCTGGTCGTGGCCGTGGTGGCGACAATCCACCACCGCCCGAATACATGGCCGGAATGATACAGTAGTTAAGTTGAATCACCAGTTTATGGAAAATGTCATGGCTCAGTTTCTGCGCTCCAATATGAATCAGCAACCCGCCCCGGTGACTCTGCAGGACTTTGCATGTCTCAACCCTGTCATCTACTGCAACTTAACTCGCCCCATTGATGCTGATGGCTGGCTCCGTGACATCACTTTCGAGTTGGAGTCTGCTGATGTAGCCCCTGCCAACTATGTCACCTTCGTGGCTTACTACCTGAAAAGTCCTGCTGCTCAATGGTGGGACAACCACATGCGTTACTTACCTGTTGGAACTGCCATCACTTGGCCGGAATTCCAAGCTGCATTCCGCGGGCCAATGTCGAACCACCTTGGTTAGTCACAACGTCCCGTTGAAATTGAAGGGTTGGAACTCCATGTTTCCCTGTTGTTTTGAAGTCTTCCAATATCGACCTCATTCTGGGAATGCAATGGTTGAAAACACATACCGCTTCTATCAGTTGCGTCACTAAAACCGTCCATCTACTACATCCTTTGAGTGAGATAGTAAGATACCATTCTCATCTTGTTCGAAATGCTGAAGCACAGATTTATCCCTTGGACGCGTAAACACTTCTCCTCTTGTGTGAATTGAAAACGCTCCTTCACCATGATTTGCATTGAAGTTGTGGCGACATTTCCTTTTTTTGTGCTCATTGCGAGAACTTCACCGATCATTAAAGTCTGAAGTATCTGTTACTCAACTGGATCTGGACCTCCGTCAACAACGATGTATGGAAACAATTACATACTATGACTATGGTATTTCGTATACCCCTGGCAAGGCTAACGTCATGGCCGATGCTCTGTGTCGCATGTCCTTTCGCAACAACCACACGGCTTATATAGCTCAACCACTGCAAGATTATCTCACTTACAGAGAGCATTCGATCCGCGTTCCCCTTCAAGTTGAACGCCGCGCCTGTCAGGGGGCTATCAAATTTCTTAAAGTTCAATGGTCAAATCCTTCTGAAGATGAAACCACTCGGGAACTCGAGGATCGTCTTCATGATGAATACCCTGTTTTGTTTGCTCCTACCTTCTAAATCTCGGGACGAGATTTCTTGTAGTGGAGGAGAATTGTGACGCCTGGATAATTAAGCTACAGTAATCCCCTTCTAATGATGCCAGGTCATCACTCCTACTGTTGCTAATCCTCACTTGATCCAAATCATGATTTAAATTCAAATTCAACTTAAAGTCCAAAATTCAAATTTCTCAATCCTGCAAAATAAAATGTTCAAAGTGTGGCAAATATTCCATAACCAATTATGGTGCTGACCCAACATTTTTGTAGATGTATTTAAATGCTCTTTTGTGAATAAAACAGTGACTAAAACAATTATTAAATGCCTTTAAATAATAAACATATACAAACCTATTTCATTATTGTGCCAAATTAATTATGGCAGTAGCCTAAATAGTAATACTAATTTTGGGACTAGGTTTATATTTTACAAAACTAAAAATAAATAACTAAAAGGAAACTTAATTGAAAACAGAAACTATAAAAAGAAAACAAAACAAGTAAAAGAATCAAAGCAAAAGGCTCCCCACTATTCCCCCTGGGCCTTGGCCACTAGACCGGCCCAGTCCAGCGACCCCCGGTCGTCTCCCACCTACAGTGAGGCGACCGAGCGACCGCGCTCGCTGGTCGCCACCGAACCCTCTCGCCATCCCCGTCGGGGGAGGATAAGACCCCGATGCTCGGCCTCCTCCCCTCCTCTGACACTCCACCCACTCCTCACTCCTCCGCGGCGCCCTGCTCCAAGATCCATCTTCTCTCTCTCCCTCGTCGCCCTCTCCGCTCAACCGAACGTCGTGGTCGCCACTACCCGTCACCACCGCGGCGAACGACAACCTCTGCGCCGGCGTTGCTGTCCAGAAGAGTCGTCGTCGTCTTCTTCGCTTGCGCCCTCGAGATCGAGCCAGGAAGCCCCTGCTACATAGATCGAGGTCGTCTTCCTCGGGTCATGTAGTGATCTGACCTCAGACGGTCAAATCTCTGTGCATAAGTGTCATCCCTGGATCGGTAATGCTGACACACACAGTACTTGATGGATTTATAACAGAGTTCAATTACACACTTATTACATCGAATGTCTCAAAAGAGAACTTGTTACAATAAATATGGCTTAATACCATCTAAAAGAAAACAGCAGAAGCGTTGGAAGATAAAGTGAGTCCATCAACTCCAACGACATAGCTGAGTGCACGACAAACGACCTAGCACACCTTACTCTTCGTCTGAAAAGTCTGCAACATGATATGTTGCAGCCCGAAACAAATCAGCACACAGAATATGCTGGCAATATAACACAGTAGAGCAATGAACAGATAAATGCTATCACTACATGCATATATGGCTGGTGGAGGCTCTATGGTTATATTGTTTTGCGAAAAGCCAATTTTCCCTGCAACAAAGGAATATATTTTATTTAACTATCATGGTGGTTGAAACATTGAGAAGGTTCCTCCAACTCAATCCCAATTGAGAAGTAACTAACAACCCAACAAATTAATTTAGGGTGATGAGATCAACATGATAATCGAATAACCAGATACTCAAGAGGTCCATAACCGGGGACACGACTAATCATGATTAGTTTACACACTCTGTAGAGGTTTGCGCACTTTTCCCCACAAGACTCGATCTCCTCCGTTGGATTCTCGCACTACATGGTGTTTGAGAAACGGATGACCGAGACATAGTCTTTCAGAAGCATTAACTATAACCCTAGGTAGACAGTACCAACCTACATCCCCTACATCTGCTAGCCTTAACTAGAAGAGGTCATGGAACATACTCAGCTATGCTAGAGCCCATAATAGCTTGTGGCTGCACACGGAAGTTTCTACAATGAATAATCTTATGATCCCTTTGAGCCTGGGTGGCGAACCATAGGATGATCACACGGGTACTCCGGGATATCCTAGGACAACACTGGATTCTCCAGGTGCCCGCAACCAATCCACCCAGATGTGTATTTAAGTAGCAACTTAAGTTAACCACTAATTAACCATCTCACATCTGTCATGGATACACTCAAACCCAATCCACGTCTAAGAGCATAGCATGGCAATATAAGCATAACGTAGAAGTAACTCCCAAGGGTTTGATATAAAAAAGACAATAGGTTCTACCTCATCATCTACTTCCCAAAACCCACAAGTTAGATCACATCCTTATCATGCAGTGTTTGAGGATTGTAACTAATGCATAAAACTGGGTATGAAAAGAAGTATGATCAATGTGTTACTTGCCTTGCTGACGATCCACAAACCCTAGAGACTCGTAGTAGCACGCTTCGCACTCCGGGAATTCTATCGCAAACAAACAATAGCATACATAAGCACTCAAGCATAGATGCACGGGTAAAACTCAAATAAGAAGATCAAATCTGAAAGTTCAACTGAAGAGATTCGATCTGCAAAAAGAATCAATCGAATCGGAGCTACGGAACTGAGACTACGGTAAAAAGAACTTCAAATTCAAATCTGCTTGAAACGAAATTTTACATTTTCAAAACCTTGTTCAAGTTGATTAAACAGAAAGAGGGGCTCGAGACAAAGATTTTGGCGTTGGTTTCACTGGATTTGGACAAACGGTTTAGAAACGGTGAGGGTTTGAAGATCAGGGGCTAATCTACGATAAAAATAATCGCGGATAGGTCCCTGGTCGAAAAAAATAGAAAATGAAAAATCTATCGAACGAACGTCCGCTGATAGAGACGAACGGGCGAATTCGTTCGTTAAAACGAATGAACAAAGGAATGTTCGCAAATGAACTAAACAGAGAAAACCGAACAGATCTAAAAAGAAAAACTAATCTAGGGTTTTAAAAAAATCGATCGGTTTTTACCTAAACCGAAAAAAAAACCAACGGCGATGGCTCGGATCCGACGGCAGCGGCACGAGTCCAGCGAGGCGGCGGCTCGGCGAGGCGGGCGACGGCGCGGCGCGGGCGGCGGCTACGCGGCTCGGCGGGGGAGCGGGCGGTGTGGCGCGGGGCAGCGGCGGAAGCAGGCGCGACAGGGCGGCGGCGCGAGGGGGCGGTGGTTGCGTCGCGGCGGCGGGGTACAAGGTGGGGAGGCGAGGGGACGGCGGCGGCATATAAAGGAGGAGGCGGTCCGACTTAGGGGAGGAGGCAAGCCGCGGCGGCGGGGACATCCCGGACTCCGGCCGGAGTCCGGCTCGGGCACGTGGGCGAGCGGGGGAAGGCGGCGGCGCGTGACGGGCCGGCTGGGCTTCGGCCCAGTTCGGTCCGCGAGTTTTTTTAATAGATTCCGCCGAAGAAAAATCCTAAATAAATATATTTTTTTTTTAAAAATGCCAAAAACAATTTTCGCCATCTAAATAAAATATTTAGAACAAAGTGAACATTTTCTTGGCCTAAAATGCAATTTCAAAAAATGCATATTTTTCTAACTCCAATAAAATGCAAATAAAATAATTAAAACCAAATGATCCTCTTTTCATTATTTGAGAAAATTCAAATATGAAAATAAATGAAATCCCCAACTCTCTCCGTGGGTCCTTGAGTAGCTTAGAATTTCTAGGATCACAAACAAAATGCAAATAAAATATGATATGCATATGATGACCTATGTATCACATTCCAAATTGAAAAATTGGGATGTTACAAACCTACCCCCTTAATATGAATCTCGTCCTCGAGATTTGGGTCCTCGAGATTCGGGTTGGCTAGAAAATAGGTGTGGGTGGTCTTTCCGTAGATCTTCCTCTCGTTCCCAGGTGGCTTCATCCTCTGTGTGGTGGCTCCACTGAATTTTGCAAAACTTGATAACCTTGCTGCGTGTGACTCGGCTGGCAAACTCGAGAATCTTGATTGGTTTTTCCTTGTAGGTCAGATCACTATCCAACTGAATTGCTTCCAGGGGCACTGAATCTCTGAGAGGAATATCGGCCATCTCTGCATGGCACTTCTTCAACTGGGAAACGTGAAACACATCATGAACTCCTTACAGTCCTTCGGGTAACTCCAACTTGTAGGCTACTTCTCCCATACATTCCAAAACTCAGTATGGTCCTACAAATCTTGGGGCTAACTTTCCCTTAACTCCAAATCGTTTAACTCCTCGCAGAGGTGACACTCGAAGATATGCTCTGTCTCTGATTTCGTAAACTACCTCCTTGTGTTTTGAGTCTGCATAACTCTTCTGCCTAGACTGAGGTACCTTTAGTCTCTCTCGAATCAACTTAACCTTCTCTTCGGACTATTTGATCAAATCTGGTCCAAACAACTGACGGTCTCCAACTTCATCCCACATCAACAGTGTCCTGCACCTCCTTCCATACAAAGCCTCAAAAGGGGCCATCTTCAAACTGGCTTGGTAGCTATTGTTGTATGAGAACTCCGTGTAAGGCAAATTGTCATCCCAACAAGATCCATAATCTAGCGCACAAGCTCTCAACATGTCCTCCAGAATCTGATTGACTCTCTCAGTCTGTCCATCTGTCTGCGGATGAAAGGCTGTACTAAACTCTAGCCTGGTACCCAAAGTCTGGTGCAGCTGATGCCAAAACTTTGAAGTAAACTATGTTCCTCTGTCTGATATGATGGTCCTCAGAACTCCGTGCAGACATACAATCCTGGTCATATATATCTTGGCCAACTTCGCACTTGTATAGGTGGTCTTCATAGGGATAAAGTGAGCCAGTTTAGTCAAACGATCCAGTACTACCCACATAGAATCATATCCCGATCGGGTCCTGGGCAATCCGGTGATGAAATCTATGCCAAGCTTGTCCCACTTCCATTCGGGTATCGGCATAGGCTGCAGTAATCCTGCTGGCTTCTGATGTTCTGCCTTCATTCTCTGACAATCATCACATACAGCTACATACTTGGCAATATCCTTCTTCATTCCTGTCCACCAGAAACATTCCTTCAAATCCAAATACATCTTGGTGTTTCCGGGGTGTATCGAGTATGGCGAGTCATGAGCTTCCTGAAGTATTAACTTCCTGAGCTCGGCATTATTGGGTACATAAACACGGTCATCAAACCATAAGGTGTCGTTCTCATCCTCACGGAAACCTTTGGCTTTTCCTTTGCTCATCTTCTACTTTATCTCGGCAATCTCTTTGTCCTCCTTCTGAGCTTCTCAAATCTTTCCCAATAATGTCGACTGAACCTCCATTGCTGCAACAAAACCTCTAGGGACTATCTCCAAATGAAGCTCCCTGAGATCCTCGGCTAACTCCTTTGGCAATCCTCCGCTTAGGAGGGTATTGGCATAACTCTTCCGGCTCAAGGCGTCTGCTACGACATTGGCCTTGCCTGAATGATAGTGCAACTTCATATCATAATCCTTTATGAGCTCCAACCATCTCCTTTGACTGAGATTCAGCTCCTTCTGTGTGAAAATGTACTTCAAACTCGTTATGATCCGTGTACACATCACAACGTTTTCCAATAAGAAAATGTCTCCAGGTCTTGAGTGCATGAACTACAGCTGCTAACTCCAAATCATGCGTAGCATAATTCAACTCATGCGGTCGAAGTTGACGTGACGCATATGAAGCAACTCTTCCATCTTGCATAAGTACACCTCAAAGTCCTAAGCGAGAAGTGTCGCAATACACATGGAAATCCTTGCATATATCCGGCAAAATCAGCACTGGGGCTGTAACCAAACGTTTCTTCAGCTCCTGAAAACTTGCCTCACATTCATCTGTCCATTTGAACTTGGTGTCTTTCTTCAACAACTCCGTCATGGGCTTTGCAATCTTAGAAAAATTCTCAATGAATCTCCGGTAGTATCCCGCGAGTCCAAGAAAACTACGGATCTCTCCGACTGAGGTGGGTGCTAGCCAATCAGTGATAGACTGAACCTTGGTAGGGTCTACTACTATATCTTCTCCTGATAAAACATGTCCAAGAAATCCAACTTCCTTCAACCAAAACTCACACTTGCTGAACTTGGCATACAACTGGTGTTCTCTGAGCTTCTCGAGAACTAAACGCAAATGCTCCTTGTCTTCCTCTTCATTTTTTGAGTATACCAAGATATCATCAATGAACACCATGAAAAACTTATCCATGAACACCTTATTCATCATGATCATAAAATAGGCAGGGGCATTAGTCAATCCAAATGACATAACCGTATACTCATATAGCCCATACCTCGTGGTGAACGTTGTCTTAGGTATATCCTGTTCTCGGATCATCAGCTGGTGGTATCCCGATCGCAGATCGATCTTGGCGAATACTTTAGCTCCTTGCAACTGATCAAACAAATCATTGATCATCGGAAGTGGGTACTTGTTCTTGATCGTCACTTCGTTCAATGCACGATAAACAAAAACCATTCTCAATGATCCATCCTTCTTCTCGACTAGGAGCACTTGGGCTCCCCACGGTGACGAACTTCGTCGAATGTAACCTTTCTCCAATAACTCCTTAATCTGCTTCTTAATCTCCTCCAGATCATTTGCGGGCATCCGGTATGGTCTCTTCGATATCGGTCCGGTGCCTGGCAACAACTCTATCAAAAACTCAATGTATTGATCCGGCGGCATGCCTGGTAACTCCTCTGGAAATACATCTGGGTAATCCTTCACTATTGGCACTTCTTCCTGAACAAATCCCGTGAGAGAATTTACTTGGGTGCTCCTCGGCGCATGCCTGGATACATACTTGATATTTTTCCCTCCGGGGTGGTGAGTAGAATTGACCTACTAGCACAGTCAATGTTTCCTCCATACTTCGATACCCAATCCATTCCTAGTATCACATCGAATCCTTGGGACTCCAAAATTATTAGGTCTGAGGGGAAAACATGGCTACCAATGGTTAAGGGTATCCGATCACCACCACCGGCTGGCCATATACTCTGCACCTGGTGAGCTTACTAGCATGGGTGACCTAAGTCTAACGTGGGTAGCTTAAACTTGTCCACAAATCCCCTTGAAATGTATGAATGCGATGCACCAGTATCGAAAAGAACGAGAGCGGTAAATGACTTAACCAAAAACTTACCAATAACTGCATCTGGCTGCTCTTCAACCTCCTCCACGGTCACATGGTTTACTTGTCCCCTGTTGAAAGGGTTGGGCTTCTTTCCAGAGCTTCCATTGCCATTTCCATTCTTTGCATCAGAACACTCAGTGGCGTAATGTCCAGTCTTCCCGCACTTGAAACAACTAATGTGACATAGATCCTTCTTGGCGGGTGTGGCTGGGTTAGAGTGGTTCTGGTTGCTCTCAATTTGCTGCTACTTCCCTTCAATCATAAGAGCTCTATCTACCAAATCCTGGTAGGTAGCAAATGTTGCTACCATCAACTGCACACTCAGCTCATCATTCAGGCCTTCCATAAACTTCTCATGCTTCACGGCGTCTATTGCCACATCATCCGGGGCGTAGCGAGCAAACTTACTGAACTCATCCACATACTGCCCCATAGCACGATTTCCCTAGCGTAAGTTGTGAACCTCACGCTTGTTCATGCTCATAGCTCCAGTTGAAACATGTGCTGTGCGGAATGCTTGCTGAAACTGATCCCAAGTGACATTGGCTGTAGGGAAAGTGGCTGTGTAATTCTCCCACCATGAGGCTGCGGGTCCATCTAATTGATGTGCGGCAAAACGCACCTTCTCAGCATCTGTGCAACCTGCGGTGGTCAACTCCCTTCCAATCATGTGTAGCCAGTCATCAGCAACTATTGGCGCGGTGCTACTGGAAAACATCGGCGGCTGCAACCTCAGAAAATGAGCTAAGTTGTCAACTGGAGGTGGTGGCGGTGGGTTGTTGTTGTTTTTGTTGTTGTTGCCTTGGTTCTAGACTAGTAGCTGCATCAAGGCGTTCTGCTGTTGGATCAACTGGGTGAGCTCCGGTGGAAAGGCAAATCCGGGGTCACGTCTCGGAGGCATCTGATGGGTTTAGGGGGGGAAGAGATAAGAATAGAATGAGGTCTAATGTGAAAACACTACCCATATGCACATGAGACAAACACAATCATATCACACCAAAACAATTCAAGCAAGGGCATACAATCGATCTACCTATTGTTACAGTGCTCGGACTACTACTATATACATGGGGGAATATTACTAATAATATGGTGGTCTACTAGAAATTTTGATCGGTGGAAGACTCCATGATATCCGCTCCAGCTTCTTCTTCATAATCATCATCACTACTGTCGGGGTCGGAGTCGGTGTCGTCGATGATGATGTAGTCTTCGGGATGGTCGTCATCTCCTCCTGGCGCGGGGTCTCCCATGAATACTCCTAGCTTCCTTATCAGGTCGTCATTCTTCTCCACTAGTATTGTGATTGCCTTTTCGTATCCGTCGCGTGTAGACTTGAGTTCCTCTTCTAGCTCCATGTTCCTGGTCATCACATTCTTCAGATCTATCATGCTTGCGCACATCTGGTTCTCCTGGCGACGAATGTGCTGGTTTAACTCCTGGATAAAAGCTGCAATGGACCTGTCCCTTCTGGTGCTGATCATCTCCCATTGTTCATGTTGGCGCCCACATATCTGGTAGATGGTGTCCTTAAGTTCCTTGTGATAAACTTCGCCGATGCGTCCCATGGCGATGTGGGCTGCCATGCTCTTTCCTGGACTCTAGGTTGGTGCATCAAAGGAAAACTCTATGGGCTCAGTGACTGGCGTGAATGTCCTTCCTGGAACTTGAACCTAAATCATCCAACGCTCCTCTTCTGGTAGAGTGGCAGTGTAGGTCCCGGTGAAGCTTGGTATTCCGATGTTCAGGTACCTAGTGACTTCCTTCAAGTGTCGTCCAAAGGGTGTGTCTTCTTCTGGTTGTGCAAACTTGTTCCTTGAATCCGCCATCCTATAGAGTAGAAAATGGAGAGGAGTCAGAAATGAGTACAGAAGAGTGACCTATGGCTTGACTTAGTGGTCGTGTCCTACAATCAGCGTGTGCTCTGATACCATCTTGTAGCGATCCGACCTCAGACGGTCAAATCTCTATGCATAAGTGTCATCCCTGGATCGGTAATGCTGACACACACAGTACTTGAAGGATTTATAACAGAGTTCAATCACACACTTATTACATCGAATGTCTCAAAAGAGAACTTGTTACAATAAATATGGCTTAAGGCCATCTAAAATATAACAGCGGAAGGCTTGGAAGATAAAGTGAGTCCATTAACTCCAACGGCATAGCTGAGTGCACGACAAACGACCTAGCGCACCTTACTCGTCGTCTGAAAAGTCTGCAACATGATATGTTGCAGCCCGAAATGGGTCAGCACATGGAATATGCTGGCAATATAACACAGTAGAGCAATGAATAGATAAATGCTATCACTACATGCATATATGGCTGGTGGAGGCTCTATGGTTATAATGTTTTGCGAAAAACCAATTTTTCCTACAACAAAGGAATATATTTTATTTAACTATCATGGTGGTTGAAACATTGAGAAGGTTCCTCCAACTCAATCCCAATTAAGAAGTAATTAACAACCCAACAAATTAATTTAGGGTGATGAGATCAACATGATAATCCAGGAACCAGATACTCAAGATGTCCATGACCGGGGACACGGCTAATCATGATTAGTTTATACACTCTGCAGAGGTTTGCTCACTTTTCCCCACAAGACTCGATCTCCTCTGTTGGATTTCTTGCACTACATGGTGTTTGAAAAACGGATGACCGAGACACAGTCTTTCAGAAGCATTAACTCGAACCCTGGGTAGACAGTACCAACCTACATCCCCTACATCTACTAGCCTACCACTGGAAGAGGTCATGCAACATACTCAACTATGCTAGAGCCCATAATAGCTTGTGGCTGCACACGGAAGTTTCTAGCATGAATAATCTTATGATCCCTTTGAGCCTGGGTGGCGAACCATAGGATGATCACACGGGTACTCCGGGATACCTAGGACAACACTGGATTCTCCAGGTGCCCGCAACCAATCCACCTCGATGTGTATTTAAGTAGCCACCTTAAGTTAACCACTAATTAACCATCTCACATATGTCATGGATACACTCAAACCCAATCCACGTCTACGAGCATAGCATGGCAATATAAGCATAACGTAGATGTAACTCCCAAGGGTTTGATATAAAAAAGACAATAGGTTCTACCTCATCATCTACTTCCCAAAACCCACAAGTTAGATCACATCGTAATCATGCAGTGTTTGAGGATTGTAACTAATGCATAAAACTGGATATGAAAAGAAGTATGATCAATGTGTTACTTGCCTTGCTGATGATCGGCAAACCCTAGAGACTCGTAGTAGCATGCTTCGCACTCCGGGAATTCTATCGCAAACAAACAATAGCATACCTAAGCTATCAAGCATAGATGCATGGGTAAGACTCAAATAAGAAGATCAAATCTGAAAGTTCAACTGAAGAGATTCGATCTGCAAAAAGAATCAATCGAATCGGAGCTACGGAACTGAGGCTAAGGTCAAAAGAACTTCGAATTCTAATATGCTTGAAACCAAATTCTAAATTGTCAAAACCTTGTTCAAGTTGATTAAACAGAAAGAGCGGCTCGAGACGAAGATCTTGGCGTTGGTTTCACTGGATTTGGACAAACGGTTTCGAAACGGCGAGGGTTGGAAGATTTGGGGCTAATCTGCGATAAAAATAATCACGGACAGGTCCCTGGCCGAAAAAAAACAGAAAAAGAAAAATCTATCGGATGAACGTCCGCTAACAGAGACAAACGGGCGAATTCGTTCGTTGAAACGAACGAACCTTCGCAAACGAACTAAACCGAGAAAACCGAACTAATCTGAAAAGAAAAACTAATCTAGGGTTTAAGAAAAACCTATCGGTTTTTACCTAAACCGAAAAAAAACCAACGGCGGCTCGGATCTGACGGCGGCTGTGCGGCGGGGCGGGGCAGCGGGCGGCGCGGCACGGGGCGGCGGCAGCAGCAGGCACGGCGGGGCGGCGGCACGAGGCGGCGGTGGTTGCGGCGCGGTGGCGGGGTTCGAGGTGGGGAGGCGAGGGGGCGGCGGCGGCATATAAAGGGGGAGGGGGTCCGACTTGCGGGAGGAGGCAAGCCGCCGCGGCGGGGCATCTCGGACTCCGGCAGGAGTCCGGGTCGGGCACGCGGGCGAGCGGGGGAAGGCGGTGGCGTGCGACGGGCCGGCTGGCCTTCGGCCCAGTTCAGTTTGGGAGTTTTTTTTAAATAGATTCCGCTGAAAATAAATCCTAAATTAATATATATAAAAATTCTGAAAATTTCAAAAACAATTTCCACCATCTAAGTAAAATATTTAGAACAAAGTGAACATTTTCTTGGCCTAAAATGCAATTTTGAAAAATGCATATTTTTCTAATTCAAATAAAATAGCAATAAAATCCAAATAAAATAATTTATTTGATTTTAACATTTTTCCTCCAATATTTCTTTTGTTTTGGAGAAGTCATATTGTCTCCTCTCATATATTTTGATATTGAAATATTTTCCGAGAGAAAATAATTAAAACCAAATGATCCTCCTTTCATTATTTGAGAAAATTCAGATATGAAAATAAATGAAATCCCCAACTCTCTCCGTGGGTCCTTGAGTTGCTTAGAATTTCTAGGATTGCAAACGAAATGAAAATAAAATATGATATGCATATGATGACCTATGTATAACATTCCAAATTGAAAATTTGGGATGTTACAGGTCGCCGCCGTCGCCTTCGACTCCGACCACCACCCTTGCGCTCCTAAGCTCCCGCCGGCCATCGTGTGCCTCAACGAGAGCCTCCTTCCCCGCTCTCCCCCTCTTTTGTCTATCGCCGTAGGTCGCCGCACCGCACCATCCAGCTCTCGACGGGCACGCGCCCCCCGCGCCTCGCGCCGTGGCCGCAGGCTTACTTGCTCCCCTGTCGTTGCTTGCTCTGCTCCGTCCCTTCGCTGCTGCATGCGGCTACCACGCCGCCACTGCCGCCTGGCGCCGTTGCTCGTCCCGCGCCGTAGCCGCCCCGTGAGCTCCCTCCACCATGGCCGCTGGAACTCAGCGTCCGCGCGCGCCCGCGTACTGCTGCTGCTCGTTGTCTACTGCTGCTTCTTGCTGCCTGCTGATGCTCCCGCTACTGCCATTGCCGCTGCATATTTTCTGTTGCTGCCGCTGTCGCCGGTGCTTCCTGCGCGCGGCTGCCGGAGCACCCCGGCTGCGCCCAGGCGCCCTGCAACCGCGGCCTGCCTCGCCCCTCGCCCCGCGTCGCTCACCGGCCCAGCCTCATGCCATGCAGCGCCACGCCCCGCGCCCAGCTCGTGTGCATGCAGCCGCTGCTCTACTGAATCTACTTCTGCTGCTAATTAGTGTAGCAATGGCTAGCTTTACGAATTTTACACTGACTAACCCCCCTGGGCAGCCCCTAAACTGTGGTTAAACAACTGTTAACAAGGCTAAGAAAAATATGAGTAGAAAGTATACTTGACAAACTTCATTTTATCCCACTGGGCCAAATCCTTTCGATGCATGGATTAAATCCTACAATAATCACAAATTGCTATGTTCTGTTAATAGAAAAGCAGAAACAAAAATGTTTCAGTATCTCTTTTCCAACAAAGTTTTGATCAAGCAAATGGATGCTAACATAGCTACACTTGATACTGTCATGTAGATCATGGAAAATTGATCAAGATTGATATGAGAAACTACTCCATTGGATGAGTAGAACACTAGCTATAGCCCTTGGAAAACAGCTAAATGATGTTCAAAACCGAGGGATTCTCAGAATTAGCGAAATTTCAGTAAATCCTGAAAATAGCTAAAACTTTGAAAATTCATAGAAAATAATCAGTAAATTGGATGAAAATACTTTGTACATGAAAGTTGATCAGAACGACGAGACGAATCCGAATACGCTCTCTATTCATCTGTCACGTGCCCCTAGCATAGCGAACATGCAACCTTTCCCATGTGTTTCATCTGTCCGAAAATGCCTAACTCCGGGAAAACTTTCCCGGATGTTTCCCCCTCGCCGGTATCGTGTAGCATTGCGTTAGAACATCCGTACCGCTGCTTATTGTCTTGTCATGCACAGTTTTGCACTTGTTTGCTCTGTATTTATTGTTTCTCCCCCCTCTTCTCTCCGGTAGACCCCGAGACCGCTGCTGATGCCCCTGTGATCGACTACGTCGATGACGACCCTTCTTCCCTTTCAGCGGAGCTTCCAGGCAAGCCCCCCCTTTGATCATCCCGATATCGCCCATTCCATTCTCTCATGCTTGCATTAGATTTTTCTACTGTATTTGATTGCTCCTATTCTGATGCATAGCCTGCTTTTGTACCTGCTATTGTTACCTACCTACTTATCCTAAACTGCTTAGTATAGGTTGGTTAGTGATCCATCAGTGACCCCCACCTTGTCCTTGTTGCCCCTGCTTCATCATCGATGACTCAATCAATGTGATCGACGACCAGAGCCCGACACCTCACATCACATCACGCCCCTTTTGTTGCTCGACTCTACAAAGTTACCATCGAGTGCCGAGGGTGGAACCTCATACATCACTCCTGATGAGATCTCTGTAGTGTAGCTATTCGGTTGTGGTCATCGAGGGTGGTTCCTCCTTCCTGATGCGGCTCTATCGTGCAACACCTCAAGTCTGAACCTCGAGGGTGGTTCCTCTTACGTTCACCTTGATGATTACATCAAGTGGAATCCATCGGGGGTGATTCCTCGGGTTTTCCCCTTGATGTCTGGACACACAGTTACCTTGACTTTACTTGAGACCGTTGTGAAAGTCGGGCGGGCCCGGAGAGCACCCGAGGAGTTGTTACGATGGCGGCTGGCTGTTTAGTGGTATCACCCACGAGGGGTGATAGCTCCGGACTTGTCCCGACAGCCGTCACTACTTTAATTGTTAAAGCACTAACAGGTTTGGATATTTGTTCTGAGTTGGCCTCTGGCCTTTACGCACTAACCACCACGCGAGAATAGTTATGGGCCTCGACGTCGCCGTATCAGCCGAAGCTTTGTCAGACGTCCAGTTCAGCATTGCGGCACGGCTGGGCCAGCACCATCCTGTAGTGGTGGAGCCTGGTCCGCCCTGCTCGCAACGACCCGGAGTGCAACGGGCGATGGGACCAGACCCCGGAGTGCTTAGGATGTAGACCTGCGGGGACCTCTCTGCTGAGCCTAGGTAGGGCTACGACGTGTTGATCTTCCGAGGCCGGGCATGACCCAGGAAAGTGTGTCCGGCCAGAGTGATTGAGCGTGTTGGAAAACGTGGTGGACCCCTGCAGGGAAGATTATCTATTAATAGCCATGTCCACGGTAATGGACGTTCAGACTTGTATCCTGATCTTATAAACCTAGAAATGGATACTTGATATGTGATGGATATGTGGCCCCGGGATTGCTTCCTCGCAAAGAGTCGAGGAAGGATCTCTGGGCATTAATTCTAGAACATGCTTGTTAATTATAAACTGCTATTCTTTACTCTTCTATATGCTGCAAGATGCTTGGAGCTGCTTGAAGATGCTAGTCTTCGATAGGCTAGGCCTTCCCCTCTTTTCTGGCATTCTGCAGTTTAGTCCACACATACAACCCTTCCATAGTTTAGATCTGATGCTTGCGAGTACTTTGGATGAGTACTCACGGTTGCTTTGCTACCCCTTTTCCCCCTTCTTCCTTCTTTCCGGTTGTTTCAACCAGATGGTGGATCCCTGAAGCCAGATGCCACCACCGACGGATACTACTACGTGGAGACCGCCGACGACCAGGAGTAGTTAAGAGGTCCTAGGCAGGAGGCCTTGCCTCTTCGATCGTTGATGTTTGTGCTAGCCTTCTTAAGGCAAAACTTGTTTAACTTATCTCTGTACTCAGATATTGTTGCTTCCGCTGACTCTTGTGCTTTCGGGCTTCTGTATTCGAGCCCTCGAGGCCCCTGGCTTGTAATATGAAGCTTGTATTATTTTATTTGTGTCTAGAGTTGTGTTGTGATATCTTCCCGTGAGTCCCTGATCTTGATCGTACACGTTTGCGTGTATGATTAGTGTATGATTGAATCGGGGGCATCACAGTTCACCATGACCCAAGGCTAGCATGGGCTGCGGGGAGGCGCCCTGGCCTTATTGGGCTAGGCTCACCAAGTCCTCAAAAGCCCATGTGGCTAGGGAAGGCAAAAAAGGAAGGAGTCCTAGTAGGAATAGGATTGGACTTGGAGTCCAAGTCCTCTCCCCCTTAGCTGCGCCCTAGGACTTGGAGGAGCTGTTTCCCACGCCCTCCACCTATATATAGAGGGGAGGGGGCGCCCCAAGAGGACACACCAAGCCCTTGGTGCCCCTCTCTCTCCCGTTACTCCGTAGTTCCACCGCCTCGTCCCGGCAACGCTTACTGAAGCGCTGTCGGTACTCCACCACCACCATCACCACCACGCCGTCGTGTTGGTTGTGATCCCATCTACTTCTCCTCTCCCGCTTGCTGGATCAAGAAGGAGGAGACGTCATCGAGCTGCACGTGTGCTAAACTCGGAGGTATCATCCGTTCGGCACTAGATCGGTTAGATCATGATCAGATCGCGAAGAGTACGACTACATCAATCGCGTGATAAACGCTTCCGCTTAACGGTCTACGAGGGTACGTAGACACACTCTCCCCTCTCGTAGCTATGCATCTCCATGGATAGATCTTGCGTGTGCGTAGAAAATTTTTGTTTTCCATGCAACGTTCCCCAACAAGAATGATAATAATATATTTTAAAGAATCATATGATATTAAATAACTTCTATTCAACCCGCAAAAAAACATTATATTCACCTACACGAACACGATTATCGATAAAGATATCTCAAAGCCCATTGAGTCATTCATACTAAAGGATGGAAAGCCTTGAGCGATGAACCTACTTAGCCAGGGATGAACCCCTAGAAATGCATGTCATCGAATCACAAGATCTTCATCATAATACCGAGCACTACAAAAAACCTGTTAGTCCATGATGGATTTTCGATGACAGTTTTGAAAACTGTCATGGACTGCCTGGTACATCCCCGCAAGCCTGTCAAAGACTGCCTAACCGTTCCCATATAAAAAGCTAACCCTAACACACTCCTTCCCGGCCCCCTCCTATCTTCCTCCTCCACAGCCCCTCCCTCATCGTCTCCCACACATCATCGCCACCCACCACCTCTTTCCTCCCACACCTTGCTGTCGGCAGAATAACATAAACTCATTATATATGTATGATCTGCGAGGACACAAACCCCTACCTTCATGGCACAACCAAAGAAGGGACTGGAGTAACTTTATTCGCAAAAACACCATGACCATCACTAGACGCTGATGAGAAACATGAAAGTTCTAAATATATGAGCCCCCCTCTCACCTCCTAGTGCCAAAATGGTAGCCGGAGGTGAGAAGACCGAAAGTATCTCTGATGGTGGCGGCTCATAGAAACCCAACTCGAGGGGCGTTCGTCTCCGTTCGTGTACTACAATAGCGACCAAAGGTTATAAAAATGCTTCAGGTAATGATCGGTGCCACAATAAACACTAGTGCAGAAAAGCCTAACTATGGCGTGCCACAAACAGCCTTGCTGACGTGGACACACAACACCACAAATATGGCGCCATTGCTAAAAAGTAGTGGTGGCGTTGGAGCCCACGTCAGCAGTATCCTACGTGCTGCTGGCGTGTCACCTGTCCAACGCTAGCAGTAAGTTCATCTTAACTCCATCGTGCCTCCTTGGCCAACGCCAGCAAATGGGTTTTTTGGTAATAAAAAAATCGTTCAACAACACTAGCTACTTACCTAATAGATACTCATTTGAAGGAAATATGCCCTAGTGGCAATAATAAAGTTGTTATTTATATTTCCTTATATCATGATAAATATCTATTATTCATGCTAGAAATGTATCAACCGGAAACTTGATACATGTGTGGATACATAGACAAACACAGTGTCCCTAGTAGGCCTCTACTAGACTAGCTCGTTAATCAAAGATGGTTAAGTTTCCTAACCATAGACATGTGATATCATTTGCTAAACGGAATAAAATCATTAGGAGAATGATGTGATGGACAAGTTTTATTGCTACTGCTTTCTTCATGACTTATACATATTCCTTTGACTATGAGATTATGCAACTCCCGGATACCGGAGGAATACCTTGTGTGCTATCAAACGTCACAAAGTAACTAGGTGATTG
Organism: Triticum aestivum; assembly: GCF_018294505.1. NCBI lineage: Eukaryota > Viridiplantae > Streptophyta > Magnoliopsida > Poales > Poaceae > Triticum > Triticum aestivum. The sequence continues at coordinate 102,227,026 of NC_057814.1, read as the reverse complement.
TAAAGATGCTCTATAGGTATCTCCAAACGTGTTTTGTTGGTTTGGCATAGATCGAGATTTGGATTTGTCACTCCAAGTATCGGAGAGGTATCTCTGGGCCCTCTCGGTAATGCACATCATAATAAGCCTTGCAAGCAATGTGACTAATGAGTTAGTTGCGGGATGATGCATTATGGAACGAGTAAAGAGACTTGGCGTTAACGAGATTGAACTAGGTATGAAGATACCAACGATCGAATCTCGGGCAAGTAACATACCGATGACAAAGGGAATAACGTATGTTGTCATAACGGTTTGACCGATAAAGATCTTCGTAGAATATGTGGGAACCAATATGATCATCCAGGTTCCGCTATTGTTTATTGACCGGAGAGGTGTCTCGGTCATGTCTACATAATTCTCGAACTCGAAGGGTCCACACGCTTAACGTTCGATGACAATTTGTATTATGAGTTATGTGATTTTGTGACCGAATGTTGTTAGGAGTCCCGGATGAGATCACAGACATGATGAGGAGTCTCGAAATGGTCGAGAGGTAAAGATTGATATATTGGATGATAGTATTCGGACACCGGAAGTGTTCCGGAATGTATCTGGTACATATCGGAGTACCGGGAGGGGTTACCAGAACCCCCGGTAACCCCCGGGGAGAAGATATGGGCCATAGGAGGGAGGCAAACCAGCCCACATAGGGGTGGCGCCCCCCCCCCAAGGGAGGAGTCCGAATTGGACTAGGGGAGGGGGGCGGCACCCCCCTTTCCTTCTCCCTCTCCCTCTCCTTCCCCCTTTCCCCCTCCGATATAAGGAAGGGGGGCGAATCCTACTAGGAGCCCAAGTGGGACACCTCCCACTTGGGGCGCGCCTAGGGCCGGCCTCCTCCCCTCTCCCTCCTTTATATACAGGGGTGGGGGCACCTCTTAGACACACAATTGTTCCAAGCCGTGTGCGGCGCCCCTCTCCACAGTTTACGCCTCCGGTCATATTCACATAGTGCTTAGGTGAAGACCTGCGCGGATAACTTCACCATCACCGTCACCACGCTGTCATGCTGAAGGAACTCTCCCTCGACACTTTCCTGGATCAAGAGTTCGAGGGACGTCATCGAGCTGAATGTGTGCAGAACTTGGAGGTGCCCTACGTTCGGTGCTTGATCGGTTGGATCGAGAAGACGTTTGACTACATCAACCGTGTTAAGCTAACGCTTCCGCTTTTGGTCTACGAGGGTACGTGGACACACTCTCCCCTCTCGTTGATATGAATCTCCTAGATAGCTCTTACGTGAGCATAGGAATTTTTTTGAAATTGCACGCTACGTTCCCCAACAGTGGTATCTGAGCCAGGTCTATGCGTAGATGATATGCACGAGTAGAACACAAAGAGTTGTGGGCGGTGATAGTCATACTGCTTACCACCAACATCTTATTTTGATTCGGCGGTATTGTTGGATGAAGCGGCCCGGACCAACCTTACATGACCACGTTCATGAGACCGGTTCTACCGACAGACATGCAACTAGTTTTGCATAAAGGTGGCTGGCGGGTGTCTGTTTCTCCAACTTTAGTTGAATCGAATTTGACTACGGCCGGTCCTTGTTGAAGGTTAAAACAGCAAACTTGATGAAACACCGTTGTGGTTTTGATGCGTAGGTAAGAACGGTTCTTACTAGACGCCCGTAGCAGCCACGTTAAACTTGCAACAACAAAGTAGAGGACGTCTAACTTGTTTTTGCAGGGTATGTTGTGATGTGATATGGTCAAGACATGATGTGATATACGTTGTTGTATGAGATGATCATGTTTTGTAAAAGTTAGCGACAACTGGCAGGAGCCTTATGGTTGTCGCTTTATTGTATGAGATGCACACGGCGTGTAATTGCTTTACTTTATCACTATGCGTTAGCGATAGTTGTAGACGCAATAGTTGGCGAGACGACCACGACGCTATCATGGAGATCAAGGTGTCAAGATGATGATGGCCATATCGAAAGCACAAGATGATGATGGCCATATCATGTCACATATTTTGATTGCATGTGATGTTTATCTTTTATGCATCTTATTTTGCTTAGTACGGCGTAGCATTATAAGATGATCCCTTACTAAAATTTCAAGGTATAAGTGTTCTCCCTGAGTATGCACCGTTGCGACAGTTCGTCGTGCCGAGACACCACGTGATGATCGGGTGTGATAAGATCTACGTTCACATACAACGGGTGTAAGACAGTTTTTCACATGCGGAATACTCGGGTTAAACTTGACGAGCCTAGCATGTACAGACATGGCCTCGGAACACTGGAGACCAAAAGGTCGAGCGTGAATCATATAGTAGATATGATCAACATAGAGATGTTCACCATTGAAAACTACTCCATCTCACGTGATGATCGGACATGGTTTAGTTGATTTGGATCACGTGATCATTTAGATGACTCGAGGGATGTCTATCTAAGTGGAAGTTCTTAAGTAATATGATTAATTGAACTTAATTTATCATGAACTTAGTCCTGATAGTTTTTGCATATCTGTGTTGTAGGTCAATGGCCCGTGCTACCGTTCCCTTGAATTTTAATGCCTTCCTAGAGAAATCTAAGTTGAAAGATGATGGTAGCAACTACACGGACCGGGTCCGTAACTTGAGGATTATCCTCATTGCTGCACAGAATAATTATGCCCTTGATGCACCGCTAGGTGAAAGGCCTGCTGCAGGAGCAGATGCTGATGTTATGAACGTCTTGCAAGCTCGATCTGATGACTACTCGATAGTTCAGTGTGCCATGCTTTACGGCATAGAATCGGGACTTCAAAGACGTTTCGAACGTCATGGAGCATATGAGATGTTCCAGGAGTTGAAGTTAATATTGTGAGAGATATGAAGTCTCCAACAAGTTCTATAGCTGCAAGATGGAGGAGAACAGTTCTGTCAGTGAACACATACTCAGAATGTCTGGGTATCATAACCACTTGACTCAGCTGGGAGTTAATCTTCCAGATGATAGTGTTATTGACAGAGTTCTTCAATCACTGACACCAAGCTATAAAGGCTTCGTGATGAACTATAATATTCAAGGGATGGAGAAGACTATTCCTGAGCTCTTCGCAATGCTCAAAGCTGCGGAGGTAGAAATCAAGAAGGAGCCTCAAGTGTTGATGGTTAACAAGACCACTAGTTTTAACAAAAGGGCAAAGGAAAGAAGGGGAACTTCAAGAAGAATGGCAAGCAAGTTGTCACTCCCGGGAAGAAGCCCAAGTCTGGACCTAAGCCTGAAACTGAGTGCTTCAACTGCAAAGGGATTGGTCACTTGAAGCAGAACTGCCCCAAGTATTTGGCCGATAAGAAGGATGGCAAAGTGAACAAAGGTATATTTGATATACATGTTATTGATGTGTACCTTACTAATGCTCGTAGTAGTGCCTGGGTATTTGATACCGGTTCAGTTGCTCATATTTGTAATTCGAAACAGGGACTACGGATTAAACGAAGATTGGCTAAGGACGAGGTGGCGATGCGCGTCGGGAATGGTTCCAAGGTCCATGTGATCGCCGTCGGCACGCTACCTCTACATTTACCTTCGGGATTAGTTTTAGACCTGAATAATTGTTATTTGGTGCCAGCGTTGAGCATGAACATTATATCTGGATCTTGTTTAATGTGAGACGGTTATTCATTTAAATCATAGAATAATCGTTGTTCTATTTATATGAGTAATATCTTTTATGGTCATGCACCCTTGAAGAGTGGTCTATTTTTGTTGAATCTCGATTATGGTGATACACATATTCATAATATTGATGCCAAAAGATGAAAATTTGATAATGATAGTGCAACATATTTGTGGCACTGCCGCTTAGGTCATATTGGTGTAAAGCGCATGAAGAAACTCCATGCAGATGGACTTTTGGAATCACTTGATTATGAATCATTTGATGTTTGCGAACCATGCCTCATGGGGAAGATGACTAAAACTCCGTTCTCCGGAACAATGGAGCGAGCTACTGACTTATTGGAAATAATACATACCGATGTATGCGGTCCAATGAGTGTTGAGGCTCGCGGCGGGTATCGTTATTTTCTGACCTTCACAGACGATTTGACCAGATATGGGTATATCTACTTAATGAAACACAAGTCTAAAACATTTGAAAAGTTCAAAGAATTTTCGAGTGAAGTGGAGAATCATCGTAACAAGAAAAATAAAGTTTCTACGATCTGATCGGGGAGGCGAATATTTGAGTTATGAGTTTGGCCTTCATTTAAAACAATGTGGAATAGTTTCACAACTCACGCCACCTGGAACACCACAGCGTAATGGTGTGTCCGAACGTCGTAACCGTACTTTATTAGATATGGTGCGATATATGATGTCTCTTACCGATTTACCACTATCGTTTTGGGTTTATGCATTAGAGACAGCTGCATTCACTTTAAATAGGGCACCGTCTAAATCCGTTGAGACGACACCGTATGAACTGGGGTTTGGCAAGAAACCTAAGCTATCGTTTCTTAAAGTTTGGGCTTGTGATGCTTATGTGAAAAAGCTTCAGCCTGATAAGCTCAAACCCAAATCGAAGAAGTGCATTTTCGGGTACACCTTCTATCACAGATCCGAAGGCAAGATCTTTGTTGCTAAGAATGGATCCTTTCTAGAGAAGGAGTTTCTCCCGAAAGAAGTGAGTGGGAGGAAGGTAGAACTTGATGAGGTAATTGTACCTTCTCTCAAATTGGAAAGTAGCTCAGCACAGAAAACTGTTCCCGTGATGCCTACACAAACTAGTGAGGAAGCTAATGATAATGATCGTGAAACTTTGGATCAAGTTACTACCAAACCTCGTAGGTAAACCATAGCATCCACACCAGAGTGGTACGGTAATCCTATTCTAGAAGTCATGTTACTACACCATGACAAACCTACGAACTATGAGGAAGCGATGATGAGCCTAGATTCCGCAAAATGGCTTGAGGCCATGAAATCTGAGATGGGATCCATGTATGAGAACAAAGTATGGACTTTGGTGGACTTGCCCGATGATCGGCAAGCCATAGAGAATAAATGGATCTTCAAGAAGAAGACTGACGTTGATGGTAATGTTACTGTCTACAAAGCTCAACTTGTCGCGAAAGGTTTTTGACAAGTTCAAGGAGTTGACTACGATGAGACCTTCTCACCCGTAGCGATGCTTAAGTCTATCCAAATCATGTTAGCAATTGCCGCATTTTATGATTATGAAATCTGGCAAATGGACGTCAAAACTGCATTCCTTAATGGATTTCTTAAAGAAGAGTTGTATATGATGCAACCAGAAGCTTTTGTCGATCCTAAAGGTGCTAACAAAGTGTGCAAGCTCCAGTGATCCATTTATGGACCGGTGCAAGCATCTCGGAGCTGGAATATACGCTTTGATGAGGTGATCAAAGCATATGGTTTTATACAGACTTTCGGAGAAGCCTGTATTTACAAGAAAGTGAGTGGGAGCTCTGTAGCATTTCTAATATTATATGTGGATGACATATTCTTGATTTGAAATGATATATAATTTCTCGATAGCATAAAAGGATACTAAAATAAAAGTTTTTCAATGAAAGACCTTGGTGAAGCTGATTATATATTGGGCATCAAGATCTATCACTACAAAAAAAAGACACATCCGTGACATTTTGGGCCGAACGAAATTTTTTTCTGTCATACATATGACACTTCTATGACGATAATTGTGACAAAACCCGGTATCATCATAGATGTGGTGGGCTCCTACTTCTATGACAAAAAATCATGACAGAAAATGGGCTTTTCGTCCTGCGCAGGCCGGAGACGCAGCTGCATGACATTCTTTGGGCCGTCCATGACGGAAAAAACCGTGGTAGAAGCGAGGGGGAGGAAAATTTCGGGGAGTTCCCGGTTACGGTGGGAGGTCGGGGGCCGAGCGATGCGCGTTTCTCTCGTACACGTACGCGTGTGTGTGCGAGGCGTTGGCTCTAACTGAACCCGAGCGAGGCGTTGGGCTCTAACTGAACCCAAGTGATTGCACTGCAGGCTACGCGTTACTGAACCCGAGCGATCGATCGATGGCTGTTAACTGAACCCGATCGAGCGATTCCTTCGCTACTGCTGCTAACTGAAGCCGATCGATTGGATGAACAGTGAGCGTTGCGGGGGGGGGGGGGGTGGATTAACAGTGAGCGGTGCCGTTGCCTCTGGATGAACATGACCCCGTGGTGTGGAGGGCTGGATGAACAATAGACGGTGGAGGGGTGCCCGTGGAGGGGTGGTTGAACAGGACCCCGTGGTGTGGAGGGCTGGATGAACAGTAGACGGTGGAGGGGTGCCCGTGGAGGGGTGGTTGAACAGTAGCCGGTGGAGTATCGCGCGGTGGAGGCTGGATGAATAGGACCCCGTGGAGGCTGGAGGAGGTCGACGGTAGCCCGTGGAGGCTGGAGGAGGTCGATGGTGGAGATGAACAGTATCCCGTGGAGTCCCGTTTTGCGGTACGCCACACCCCTCCCGATCAACAGGACCCCCGTTTCAACCGTAGGAGGTCCGTTTCGTCCGTTTTGCGGTACGCCACACCCCTCCTGATCAACAGGACCCCCGTTTTGACCGTAGGAGGTCTGTTTCCTCCGTTTTGCGGTAAGCCACACCCCTCCCGATCAACAGGACCCCCGTTTCGACCGTAGGAGGTCCGTTTCCTCCGTTTTGCGGTACGCCACACCCGTCCCGATCAACAGGACCCCGTTCCGAATGTAGGAGGTCCGTTTCCTCCGTTTTGCGGTACGCCAAGCCTCGTTTCCATCGCCTGTTCCGTCCAAGCCCTCCCGATGAACACGATCACGCATTCCGTTCCGACCCAGCCGGTTGGCTCCCACGCGTTCCGTTGCCTCCCGATGAACACGATGCATTCCGTTGCCTCCCCATGAACATGACACATTCCGTTGCCTCCCCATGAACACGACGCATTCTGTTGCCTCCCCATGAACACGACGACGATGTTGTTTCTCCGTTCCGACCCAGCAATGTACACGAGCCCTGGCCGTACGTATGCGCGAGTAGGCGTTCGAGACCCCGCCCGTATGTACACATACGTGGCCGTATTTTCTTTCTTGCACCCTGGCCGCTGTACGTACGTGTACATGCTACGTGCGCACCTCTACTATGACACGTGCGCGCCTATACTACGACACGTGCGCACCTCTACATCGACCAGTATGTACGTACACGTTCGCGACCAGAATGACAACGCTACGTACGCTTCGACCAAGTGGGTCCCGACTGTCAGGCACTTCCTTGCCTGCGAAGATGTAGCTGGTGGATCCCAACAGTCAGGGGGGCGAATCGTTTTTTTTTTGCCCGGACGCACTTCCTTGCGCGCGAAGGTGTAGCTGGTGGGTCCCAGCAGTCAGGGGGGCGAATCATTTTTTTTTGCCCGGATGCACTTCCTTGCATGCGAAGATGAAGCTGGTGGGTCCGAGCAGTCAGGGGGAAATGTTTTTTTCGCGAAATACAGTGGCCCGTTCGGTGGGTCCCAGCTGTCAGGTGGAGGAATCATTATTTTCCGCATAATAAGGACGCAATTCCCTGCTGCGGCCGTGGACACAGCTGTCAGCCTCTCCACGTACAGTCCACGTCCGATGGAAGTCGTTACTTGACCACGTTGACCAGGCCGCGCCGAGAGCACCACGGCGGTGGACGATGGCGAGGCCTAGGAAGGGGACGACGCGGAGCCAGGGAAGACGCGGCAGTGGAAGCCCGCGCGGAGAGGAGTACGAGGGTTCACTGGTTCGGCTGTGGTGTGAGGCTACCGTCGCCGCAGGGCCTGGCCAGCGGTGGGAATAGTAGGGGGCGATGAGGCCTCCGCGGCAGCACAGCCGTCCACGGGAGGCAGGAGCATGCGGCACGACTGGCGCTGCTTTGGGTGGCTGGAGCAAGAAGACCAGAGGTTGAAGAAGCACTACAGCCGTTGGATGGACATCGTACGGTCACTGGAGCTAGAATCGTTCATATTGACTAAGTTGACAAAGCCCTCCATCCCCGTCAACTTAGTTGGCCCACAAGTCATCCTCCCACTATGGTGGGTCCCAAGCAGGGGGGTATTCATTTTTTTGTGCGTAATAAGGAGGCACTTCCTTGCGTGCGAAGATATAGCTGGTGGGTCCGACATGTCAGCGGGGGGAACGTTTTTTTCGCGAAATACAGAGGCCCTTCTGGTGGGTCCCAGCTGTCAGTTGGAGGAATCATTATTTTGCACGTACAGTCCATGGCCGATGGATGTCGTTCATTGACCACGTTGACCAGGCCGCGCTGAGAGCACCATGGCGGTGGATGACGGCGAGGCCTAGGAAGGGAACGACACGGAGCCGGGGAAGACTTGGCAATGGTTGCCCACGCGGTGGGGAGTACGAGGGTTTACTGGTCTGGCTGCCGTCGCCGGAAAATAACAGGAGGTGTGGGTGAGTAGAGGAATGGCCTGGCCAGCAATGAAGTAGGGTGGGGCGGTGCGGCCTGTGCGGCAGTACAGCCGGCCACGGGAGGCGGGAGCAGGCAGTCCCACCGGAGCTGGTTTGGGCGGCTGGAACAATAAGATCAGATATTGAAGAAGCAGCACGGCCGTTGGATTAACATCCAACGGTCACTGCTGCTAGAATCGTTTGTGGACTAAGTTGACAAAGCCAAAGTACACGTCAACCTAGTAGACCCACAAGTCAGCCTCCAAATCTGTCCCAAACAGCATACAACCCGAAATTTCTAGCCAGATTCAAATTAATTTTAAATCTAAATATACCTTAATTTAAATTCAATGAAATTTTACCCGCACAAAAACAATGAAATTTAAAATATCAAAATCCGAAAGAAAACAGTATTTTGGAACTAATTGCCTGTTTGCTGTATTTTTTCATTTTACAGCCCATTTATTATTACTTATAGCCCATTTCTTATTACTTATAGCCCATTTTCTGGGCAAAATGCATCCCTCCTCGTCTTGAAAGATTTCCGGCCCAGCAGGGCGTAGAAAAGCAAGTAGGCCTACGTTGGTTATTCTGCAAAAAACAAAATAGCTGGCTAGCCATTTTTCAGAAAGGAAAAAAACAAACTGGGCTGGTCATGTGCTAAACATATGAAATAAAAGCCTGGGCTAGACGGGCCACGGGTCCCGCACAACCCAGTTGATACCCTTCTCCGTCCCGAAAAAACAAAATTACTGCGCGCGCTGCTGGGTCCCTACTGTCATCCTCACCATGTACAGTCATCTCCTTATTCCTCTCGGTTGTTGACCATGTTGACAACACCGGAGGGCGGCGCCGCGGCGAGCGAACCAAGGCGGAGGACGATGGTGAGGCCTCGGACGGGAACGAACAGGAGCCGGGGAAGATCACAGCCAGCCGTGGGAGGCGGGAGCAGGCGGTCCCGCCGGCGCTGGTTTGGCTTTGGCGGCTCGAGGAAGAAGAGACTGAAGAAACGCGACAGACGTTGAATGTCAATCCAACGGTCAAGGTTGGCACAATCGTTTGTTGACTAAGCGGACACCAAGTAGCATACTTTTTTATATATAGGAAGAAAACTGCGAGGAAAATGCGTTCGTCTGCCGTCCTCCTCACAGGGAACGTTCGCCACATAAGTGACTAGCACCCTTGGTTTTCAACCGAGAGGTCTTGGGTTCGAGTCCCAGGAACTCTCAATTTTGTCCTCCTTCCTTCCTCGCAAAAAAAGGGAAAGAAAATCAAAGACTTGGGAAGGCGTACAGAACAAGCTAGTGTACCAGTAAAGAGACATTGCCGAGTTTTAGAAAAAAGAAAGACGTGCTCCTGTAGCTGGTTCGAATCCAAACCTAGACTATGACTATATATGGTGCTATGCTACTCTGCAAGTAATGAAACTGACATATCCAACGTTCGCTTCTCCTCTTCTCTACTTACTCTGCCTAGCATCAGAAGCTCTGGCCGCAGCAACCATGTCCGCTGGCTGCTCGTCCACCTGCTCTTCAGCAGGCAACAACCAGATATGCGCCAAGTCGCCACCCGTACCATCGCCTGTGGGTCTCATCACACCCCCGCCGGCACGCGCACCGCAGCCGATTGCTCATCGCAACCCGCTGCCGTTGGTGTGGTGCCACTGCTGCAAATCACGCAGAGTCATCCGTCGCGTCTCAACCACAATCCGCAACCCTGGCCGAGTCTTCTACAAATGCCCGAATCATGGGGTAATAATATGTTTAAGTGTTGTTCTGCTGCTTTCAGTTGCTGATTTTTTTAATAGTTTGGTTGATGATCTTCCAATTTGATTCGTGCAGAAAAGGGAAGATTCGTGTGATTTGTATTTCTGGGAAGTTGCTGATGTGGGGGAATGCAACTACGCTGATTATTTGGTTAGCCGAGGAATCCCAATACCAGCAGGTTGGGGTGTTGGACAAGTAACTGAAGGAACGGCAGAAGAGGAAGATGCAGAGCAGAAGGTTAAAGATGCAGTTCCTCTGATCATGGCCAAGCAACAGCTGCTGAACGGCCTTGACAGCAATGAGGAGATGAAAGAGCTTGTGAAGATAATGGGCAAAATCGATGTGCTCTGTAGGATGATTGTCTCTTTATTTGCAGTGTATGTAGCACTCGTGATGTATTCAGTGGCTACGACATGAGCACTTTGCTGAAACTAGTAATGAATGAAACCTGTGTAGCAGGCTGGGCGTAGTGTTGTGAACATCTAATGATTTCTATTAACGGAAATCAGGGGGTATCCCCTTTTGCTCATATAAATAAATAAATAGCAGAGGCCCTGTCGGGTCAGCTTTGTTCTCATTCGAAGACGTCGAGCAAATTGCAGTCCAACAGCAAACTATGTCATCAAATTCAAGTTTCACAGCCAAATATGAGTACAACTAAACAACAATGTCATCATGTTTTAGTTGTCATACAATCACCAAACACAAATCAGCATACATAACAAGTGATGTTCTCACAGCAAAATACTAAACAACATGTTCATCAGGTTTCAGTTGTCATAGCAAACACAATTTCACATAGTAGATAAAAAACGTCTTCTGACAGGCAAATACGACAAAAGCAATGTAATCATCATCCGCAGCAGCAGCGTCAACATCTTCGCCATGTGTATCAGTCTGAATCGTAATTCCCCACGGTGTCATCTTCTTCTTCGTCCTCAACGTCCTCGAACGTTGGCTTCTTCTTGATCAACTCTTGTATGTCCACAGCACGACAGGCAATCTTTTCGCCGGCGTCATTGACGTGATGGTTCTCAAAGATATTAGGAACATCTGTGTTATCTTGTACATCAGGAGCAGTGTAAGCATCATCTTGTTGTGCAACTTCATTAAACGAATTCCTCTGCTCAAACCTTTGCAATACTCTCCAGTCATCGCTACGTGCAAATGTGTCTTCCAAGAAAAATATCTGTGTTGCTTGATTTGCCAAAATAAAAGGCTCGTTGGTCTGGTACGCCGCCTTGACATTGATGGATTTGAAATAATCATCAGCTCTGGGTTTTGCGATCCTGGAAAACAGGTTATACCAACGACAGCACAACAGAACCACACACCGATGATCCTCGAAACTGGAGATATACTGCAACTGAACAATGTCTGTTATGTTAGCATACATTTCAGTTGTCTCTTTGTCATACGTATCCGTGCTCATGATGGCACTGTTTTGTGTCTTCCTGCCTTCGTCTCGTGCAAGGGTGTTGTAGCGCACATCTCCAACAACGCAAGATTCATAATGTCTTACCCGAGTATCAGGACCCATTGCTAGTGAGTAAAGGGCATCATCAACTGCCTGCCCATCCTCCCGCATCTTCTTAACCTATGGTTAGAAAATAGACAAGCTGATCATCTTATGTACTCAATATATTAAAAAAACTGACAGTGCACTTCAAAAGCTTACATGGTTCTTGAACCATTTCGCAAATCCTGCCATAACCAGTTTGTCAATGTTTCTTGGATTTTGCGGCAGTAACTCCTCTTTGTAGATGCTGCACAACATAGTGATCGCGTCAAACATCTAAATATATAAGAATGTGCTGCAAGTTTAGTAGATTACGATGTATAAGCTGCAGTACTGCACTTACTTGATATAAGGTAGTATCTCAGGACAGTTATTCAACACATACCAAACCATTTTGTCCAAATCTTTAGGTTTGTCCTCTTGTCGACTCTTCCCTGTAACTCGAACAGAATAATCGAAAACATTGAGCCCGGGATTGTCTTCACCCACCTCTTTGCTAAGCTGATCAGCTGTTTCAATGTATTTTGAGCAGAATGTCAACGCTTCTGTAGCAATGTAGGCCTCTGCAATGGAACCCTCGGGTCTAGCTCTGTTCCTAACATAGCCCTTGAAAGTGCCTAGCCGCCTTTCAATAGGGTACATCCAGCCATACTGTACTGGACCTCTAAGTAGTGCCTCATCAGGTAGATGAACAGCCAAATGCACCATCACATCAAAGAAGGCTGGAGGATATATCTTCTCAAGGTCGCATAGGATAGTTGGTATCTTGTCTCTAAGACGCTCCAAAGCATCTATCCTGATATTCCTACTGCAGAGTTCCCTGAAGAATTGTCCCAACTCTGCAACTGCTCTGTATAAGTCAGGGCGGCCCAATCCTCTAAGGATAACAGGTAAAACCCTTTGAAGTAGGACGTGGCAGTCATGAGTTTTCAACCCTTGTACCTTGTTTCCATCTGCACTGACTCTCCTTTCAGGGTTGGAAGCAAATCCATGTGGGAATCTCACACGTGACAGGACCTCGCAGAATTCTTTTCTTTTTACCTTGTCCAAGACGTACACAGCTGGTGCCATATCCCGTGGTTTACCTTCATCTTGCACCTGCAAATCCTTTCTGATACCCAGGTGTGTCAAATCAATCCTAGATTTTAAGGTATCTTTCGTCTTGCCTTCAATATTAAGAAGTGTGCCGATAATGCTGTCACATATATTTTTCTCGATGTGCATCACATCAAGATTATGCCGCAGATCCAAATCTTTCCAATACTCCAAGTCCCACAAAGTGGACCTGCGGGTAAACAATAATCTCTCTTCTACCCTGCCACGCTTCCTTTTCCCGCTACCATTACCAGGATGGTTTCCTGGTGTAATATGCCTGACCTTCTCTAATTCCACTTGCAACTCATCGGCGGTGAGCCTCTTTGGCGCATCACGGTTTTCATGCTTTGCATTGAACACATGTCTTCGGTATTTTCTAGGATGCGGCTTGTCCTTGGCAAGGAAACGGCGGTGTCCAATGTAACAGATCTTGCTAAGTATTGCGTATGACAGCGGATTCCTGTCACAGCGAACACATGCATTGTAACCATGTGTCGTTCGCCCTGACATAGTGCCCAAAGCCGGATAATCATGGATGCACCAAATTATAACAGCACGCAGAAAGAAATCAGCTGGTGGGCTGCTATATAGGTCTCGAGTGAGAACACCCTTCCATAGCTGTTGAAGTTCCTCCACAAGAGGCTCCATGAACAAATCAAAATCCTTTCCAGGACTTTTTGGACCTGGGATGAGCAAGGCCATCATGTAGTTTGATTCTTTGGTGCAGACATTTGGAGGCATGTTGTAAGGGATAACAAGCACTGGCCACATGCTATATGTGGCGCTCTGGTGGCCAAATGGGTTAAATCCATCTGAAGCTAAGCCAAGTCTAATGTTTCTCGGGTCAGCAGCAAACTCTTTGTGTTTATCATTGAAGCTTTTCCACTCACTACCATGAGATGGATGGCTCATTACATTCTGATCTCTGTACTCCTGGTTCCTAGAATGCCACAGTACATCCTCTCTTGTTTCAGAATCATGAAACAACCTCTGCAATCTTGGTGTAATTGGAAAATGTCTCAGAACATTATGAGGAATCCTCTTCATAGCATCGCCATCTTTCCATCTTGATGATTTGCATTTCGGGCATTCACTTAAGTTGGCATAATCCTTCCGGAACAGAACACAATTATTCTTACAAACATGGATCATATCATATCCAATTCCAACTGCACAAAGGAAATTCTTCATTTTACTGTAGGTGTGTGGCAGCTCAGACGCATCTGGGAAAGATTTGCGGAAAGCAGCCAACATCGCATCAAATGATTTGTTGGTCATCCGCTGAGATGTCTTCACCTGAAGAAAGGTGACCATAGCTGAGAATACTGACAGCTTATTTCCTGGGGTGACAGCAACGTTGCATTGTTCCAACATGCGGGCCCACCGTTTTTCTTCTGCAGGTGAAAGTTCACGGAATGCACAAGCATTTCGTAGCATTGTTTCAATGTTGGTCAAACTCACTGGCTCCGCCACCACCACCTCCTCCTCCTCTTCCACCTGAGCATCAGGCAGATGAAGATGGTGATCTGCTGCTTCCACGTAGTCAATAACATTGACGTTCACAGCTTCACCATGATGAACCCACCTAGTATATGTGACCGACATCCCATACAAGTGTAGATGATTTTGCACAGTTGACTGGGGTCATGTAACTGAATTCATACAACTGCTACACGGGCAGAGCACATCTGATTTCGGACCACCGTACTCAGCTCTGATAAAGTTCATGGAGTTTTCAACCCCCTCGACATATGCAGCGGAGAATCTTCAAGCAGAAGTTATCCAAGTCCTGTCCATCTGATAGACATACAAATTAGTTCTTCTACTAGATATTACAGGAAAAACATATATGTTTTTTTATGAAGTCCAGAAAAAAATACCTAGGTCGATGTCTAAAGCTATGGCAAGATATTTGGACGAGCAGATCTAAGTAACGAAATATATGTAAAGCTATTTCAGCAAACAGATTTGAGTGCCAAATTATGGCAGGCTGTTTCAGTAGTCAATGAGGCCGAGCACATAGCCATCGAACTATCGAAGGCCATCGCAGCAACAAAGATCGAGTATAAAACGGTGTAGAGCTATTTCACCTAACAGATTGGCTACTAGACCATGGCAATCTACGTCACAATAAAGAGGTAAATACACCGTTGGTGCTTGAACTTGTCACGGATGTTCACTTTAGTGCCTAAACTTGAAAAATACATTGAACTAGTTCCATAACTTGGCATGAGCGTGCAAATACAGTTCAAATCTCTTCAGCATACGCACACGATGCTGACAAGGCATTCCGGCGTGGCATGGGGCCCGCTGTCAGCTACTGAATGGCAGGGCGTGCGGCCTATTTTTTGGAAAACCCCTTAAAACTATTTTCTTAGAAATAGGACCTCACAGATAAAGGGCTGAAATAAAACTGAAAGCTAGACTGGCAGGGAATCGAACCAGTGAACTACTGTTAGCTCGCGGCTAGCCAGTCGACCGCAGCACAGTTGTATAGTCAAAACTGGATTCATGACCATTATGTACACTAGGCGAAACAATATAAATTAAAGGAATTTAATAATCCAGCAAAAAATAGTGTCGGGTTTGTGATCCAAACATCCGACAAAATGTTATATATCAGCCTTGGATACCACTTCTACCAAAAAGGTCTCATGTTTCTAAAGTATAATTAATATTTATGACTATATAACAAACATGATTTCAAAAAGAATTTAAATTTTACATGTCATTTTAAAAATAATTGATGTGTTATTTTAAAACATATACATACAATTTAAATATTTACGAATTATAAAAATGTCTATTTTATTCAAATATTATTCATGTGAGGATCTGCAATCTGAGGATGCACTAGGTTCGCTTTTTTTTTAAACACACAAACTTTTATATATTATATAAACTTTTTAAAACAACACTTTTTTTTCTTAAAGTATGAACACTTTAATGTACTACATAAATATTTTACTTATAACATGGAAATGTTTAGAATTATATGGGAATCTATTTAAATATACAAAACTTTCTTAAATTATTTTAATATTTCATTATAAATGTGAGCACTTTTAAAAATTGTAAAATTAATTTAATTTAATATTTAATATTCTTATTTTTAAAATTATTTGTGGAGATATTTTATTAAAACATATGAATTTTTAATGTACTTTAATTTAATTATATATATATCATTTCTAACACACAATTATAATTTACATAGTTTTACAAAAACTGGAGAAAACTGAAATGTTGAAAATGGTCCATTTTACACCACACGAGCGCATTGTGTTATATAAAGAGAAATTTATCCTTTGTAAAATTACATGTTCTTGGTTGGAGTGGTATTTGTGGCCGCTATATAGTATTAGGGTGCAGGTTCAAATAATTGACCCGGCACTATTTTTGATCGAATAAATTAATTTGTTTACGTTGTTCAACCTGCTGTATAAAAAGCGTGTGAATATATATATGACAACAAATTTCACCTTGTTTGCTGGTTAGCCACTCCCACATGAAGGTACAGGTAACAGGTTCGATCCCTCAGCACAAGCGTGTGAATATATATTTGTTTCTCACCGAGGTCTTTTATGTAAGGCGAAAACAATTCCAGGGGTTTTTCCACATAAACCAGGACACTTGGGGTGCCTCGTCAGGGCCGTGGACGTATACATATAAGATGTGAACCGTATTTGCACGTCCATGCCAAGTTATGGAACCAGTTCAATGTATTTTTCAAGTTCAAGCACTAAAGTGCACATTCGTGGCAAGTTCAAGCACCAGTGGTGTAATTACCTCCACAATAAATATATGGCAGGATATTTTAGCAACTAATCGGCCTTGGCATGCCATCTCAGCTAAGAAGATTGAGTGCAGAACAGGGCAAGGAAGCTTCTTAAGCAGAGCATATTGACAGTAAACTACTTCGGTAAACAGTGAGATTAACAGCGTCTATCAGCTAACATTCAGCGCTACACCGACATGAACGGGGCCTCGGTCTAGAATGCGCGTACCGTGGGAGAAGTTGACCGCTGTGCATCTCCACACGAACGTCGCCAGCGGTGGCGGCGCTGACCGCCGTGCGCCTCCACAAGAACGTAGCCAGAGGTGGCGGCGCGGCTAGAGGACGGCAGTCTACGAGAGCGTACTGTGGGAGCGAGAGGATCGCCGAACCGCGGCGCCGACGTATCGGCGCGGCGGGGAGGGCGGCTTTGGCGGAGCGAATGGAGTGGAGGGGACAGGGGGGAGGGGGTTTGGGGAATACTATTGGCTAGTTGGCCGAAGGGCGATTGAATCGGATTTGGGGGGAATTTTTGGGTGTGGGGGGAGGATTTTCGCACGGTGGGCGGGGGGATTTTGGCGCATGGTCGGTTTCTCCAAGTGCAGTCCCACGTGTCAGTGAAGAGGCAAGCCGAAGCGCGTTCCGTTTGCGTGAGCCGTGTGCAGGACCGTACGTGTGTGGGGTGCAATGCGACCGCGACAGGAGTGCTGTGAGTGTACCGCCTTTTTTCCTTTTAAACTAGGTGCTTCGCCCCCTCAAAAAAAATTGTTGGTTCGCGCGATCCATCGATACTACTACTAGTAATCCGGTAATCCCGACTAAAACGGCGCGGCCGGGTCTTTTCCTGCGCGATATGCTGGGAGGTTGGCTTAGTTGGGTTTTTTAGGACGAGTAATGCTACACCTACGTAATCCCAGTTACGTAATTAATGCAATGTGAAACGTGTGAGCTGTTGATTGTAGATTGGGGGGAGGGAGGGGCCCACCACCATGAAAAGCAGGGGAGGAGAGAGAGAGGCAATTTACGTTAACCCTTTCGTAGGTTCCCGTAGATGTAGAAAGATGTGAAATGCGTGAATGTGTAGTGGACGTACTATTGGAGTGCCTAAGATAATTTGTGTATGTATAGACCCTATGTGTTTATTTTACTTCGCATGTTAGATTTGTCTTGGTTCAATAAAAAGCAGAGTTGGTGATGATGGTGTGCCTGTCATCCTGCAATATAGGCCGTCCGATCTATATCTAACGGATAGGAAGGAAACTATGACAATTTACCCGCACTCCTCTCCACATTTGCAGATAAGGCTTTCCCTTGTTCATCCTTTTCTCCCACAAGATCTTGATCTTTCGTGCAACGCACGGGCATCTTGCTAGTACTCCTACAATATGTATATTATTGTGAAAGTTCATATACACCGTCCGAGATTAATGCAAACACGGCAGATTTTCATTACATTTCGAACTTTTATAGGATAGAAAAATAAAAGAAACCCGACCCTAAACCCATTCTACGGCGGCGACGGACGTCCTCCATCTGTGATCTCTATGTATGGGGGCGGGGTTCAAGACCCGTGAAGTGAAGGTGCGGTCTCCGGCGAGGAAGAGTAGAACACGGGATACGGACCGGCCAGTTGGCACACCATGCCCTGCCGCCTCCCATGCCCTACTCATCCTCGGAGGAGTCCCCGACCTCGGTGGTGTCGGACGTTGGACGGCGGCAAGTAGGACGCGTGGTTGACGGTGCTCGCGTCGTCGGCCGCCAGCGTGGCCACCCCTTGTGCGGTCGCGTCCGCGTCCGGCTACGCCGCTATTGCGTCGCGAGAGGTGACTTGAGCGAGGGCGGCGACCTCGAGCTTCATCCCCGAAGACAAGCTCTCCCGCAGAGCGTTCGCACTTGCGGTCATGGCGGATGTGGTGCCAGGTAGGAGGACGATGCGCTATGGTGTGGAGGTTAGTTGGGCGTTGCCGCTTTAAGTAGCGCATTCCGGTGAGGCCAAGCGTCCGGGTGCGTCATTAAGTCGCCGGAGTTGGTTCCTCGGGCGCCGAGCCTCTTAACGACGACATATGAACGGGCGGCATGAATGCGGGCAGCTGGCGCCGGCTGGGAACGCACCGCGCGACGGCGCGAGGGACGAGGGTTTTGGTGTGCCAGGGTAGTCAGCTGCGGTCGTCGCAACGTTGGAGATGCCCTTTGCTCACATGCGATCCCCGCATGTCATTGAAAAATCAAGACGACCCGGCATGGTCTCAGGTCCAGAGGATGCAGTTGGCCGCGCTACACCACTCCGCGGACGCGTCGCGGCGCCCCGTGCATCCTCGACGAGCTGGGTGTTGGGGTGTGTTTGGATTGTGGCCAAAGTGCACCTTACCAAAATTTTGGTCATGACCCAAAGATTGGTCTTTGTTTGGATGGTTGCCATTTTTTTGGCATGCCAATGAACTCTAGCCAACTCTAGTTCATTTTTCTTGCCAATGTCGGCCAAATCATGGGCAACCAATACCTCAACCAAAATTTTGGTCATGACAAAAAGATTGGTCTTTGTTTGGATGGTTGCCATTTCTTTGGCATGCCTATGAACTCTAGCCAACTCTAGGTCATTTTTCTTGCCAATGTCGGCCAAATCATGGGCAACCAATACCTCAACCAAAATTTTGGCTACCCAATGCTTTGATGGGGCAACCTTGGGCACAAACCAAACATACCGTTGGTCGTGCCACAGCACTAACGCCACCCTCGGCACACTGAAACCGACCGTGTCTAGCGACGATATGAGCGTGTCGCTCACCGCGGTCGCCGTGTCCAGAGGCGGTGCTGGAGCTACGCCCCGTTGTTGGCCCCAACGACCCACATGAACGATTGTCGGTGGCGAGGAGGTCGTGGGCCAGCTCCTCCATCGGACTAGTCTGCGCTACGTCGTCCCGACGGGTGTGCCCCACATGTCGGTTTCCCTGTTTTCCCGGCCATATTCGAGCGTCAGTGCTCCGCGTTGCGCATTAGGCCTTTCACTATGTAGGCCAAGCGAGACAACTTATTTTTTATTTGAGCTGTTCAAGTATAATCATGTGGCGTTTGCTTATTTCTCATTCCTCTCCAACCCTCTTCTCCATCGATCATGTCGCCCTCCAATCGAGTCCATCCTCCCGCATGCCTCATTTGAACATTTTGCCGAGTATCATTCGCATGTACCCACCCTAGTCCTCTTTCAATAGATCTTCGGACCCCGAGATGAAATCGAGAGGGAACGAGTGGGGCACGTCATACCTAAGGCCGATTCAAACTTTTGAACCGGTGATCATAGCATCCGCAAATCATATATAAAGGGTATTCAATGTTCGTTTCGTTTTTTGAACGTACAATATACTCCCCCTATCCTTTCTAGTTTACATATAAGTTTTATGTGTAGTCAAAGTATCTCTACTTTGATCAAAAAGGTATCAACATTCAACAACGCCCCATCAATATTGTTAGATTCGTATGTACTCCTAGATTTGTACTCGAGATAGTTTCCAATTTTCCTATTGACAAGATTAATAGTACATGAGATGTATAATGTGAAAATTATATCATTGGAAACTCCTTTCACATACGAATTTGACCGTATGCTTTGTGTAAGTTGCATATCATATATTATTACTCTAACATTTGGTCAAAGTTAGCCTCGAAAAATGCATTAGACCCTGTATGCTTTGTGTAAGTTGCATGTCATATATTATTACTCTAACATTTGTGTAAGTTGCACGTCATATATTATTACTCTAACATTTGGTCAAAGTAGTATAGTGGAAGTGGATCCTCTGACGTAGGTATCCCTGCCTTACCCTCCCTTTCGGTCACTTACTGGTGGACCCCATGCTTGCTAGGCCCCGCATGTCAGTTACTCAATGGGTTCGGCCACGTCAGGGGATCCTCATACGTAGTATACTCCCTCTGTTTTTATTTACTCCGCATAAAACGGAGGGAGTGGTGGTATAATAAATGACGCGGGCAGGGGAGGGGGAGGGACGACACTTTGCTCTCAACTGCGCTCCCACAAGCGAGCGAAAATGCAAGACGAAGCGCGTTCCATTCGGTGAGCGACGTGGAGGGTCCAGCGTGCCGGGCTGCAACGCGAACGCGACAAGAGCGATGTACAGTCAAAACCGACTGACCGGTCGTCACCGGAACCACTATTAGCCACTGCTCTAAAACCACACCAAATCTCTAGCCCAGTCCCCCAACTTTCGATCCCCTACCCCACATCAAGCGTCCCCTAGTTCGGCGGAAAGCCATGGTGCGCCGCAAGATCACTTACTACAAGATGCTGACGCCGGAGCGCCGCGCAGAAATCGCGGCGGCGGTCGGCGCCACAGACCTCCGTTCCCAAGCTCGCTTTGCGGCGGGCCAATCCCCGAGTTCTCTAGAGCCAAGCTACGAGGAGGAGGAAGCCGATCCAATGTTCATGGCGGAGGTCGCGGCGCAGAAGGCCCCCGATGGGTATGAGACGATGGACGTCGACTTCGTGCCGGCGCCCAAGTCCTCCATGGTGCAGGCGGACCAGCGGTTCAACATGGCGATACTAAAGGAGGACCGGGAGGCAGGGGCTCAACTCGACGCGGAGCGCGCGCATGCCGCTGCCATCGAGGCTCTCCTGCAGGCGGAACCGGTTGTCGTGGATGTGAACCGGGCGGCGGAGGCTCAACTTGAGGCGGAGCGCGTGGATGCCGCTGCCATCGAGGCCCTCCTGCAGGCAGAACTGGACGTCCTGGACATGAACCGGGCGGCAGAGGCTCAACTCGACGCAGAGCGCGCGGATGCCGCTCTCATCGACGCCCTCCTGCAGGCGGAACCGGACGTCCTGGACTTCAACCGGGCGGCGGAGGCTCGACTTGATGCGGAGCGCGCGGATGTCGCTGCCATCGAGGCCCTCCTGTAGGCGGAACCGGACGTTCTCGACTTGAACCGGTTTGTGCTCTCGTCCGTGCAAAGCACCCGCACGCTCCGCTTGAATGAGTAGCTGGAGGCCGAGGACAACCACGGTCCGGAGACACACGTCGGCTGGTTCGCGCCAACAGCCAAAGACGACGAGGTCGTCCCTTTCCGCAAGCAGTGATAGTTTTTCTTTATGTTGTTGTTTTTATGGATCTTTTGCTGTGTAAAAACATATATTTGTTATGCAAGTCGCCTGACTTGGGTCATTCTACCATTTCAGGCGGTTGGATGAATATCCTACGTCTCCTAACCCTTCTTTCCTTCTTCCTCACCTCTTCTTCTTCCCCAACAGACCACCGCACTGGTCGTACGGATACTCCCCAACATGCGGTTGGATAAACATACTCTATGAACGAAAATTATGTGTCGGCGATAGGATGGCTGAGTTTGGTTTGTTCACATGCGACAGCACGTGTCAGTGAGGGTGCGTTCCCTTGGTTGGGTTAGCGGCGTGCAGGAGCGACTGTGTGAGGGTGCGGTGCGACCGCGGCGTGCAGGAGCGGCCGTGTGAGGGTGCGGTGCGACCGCGACAGCCGTGCGCAAGTGTACCTCCTTCTCATTTTAAAAACTTTAGGCAAGCTTGGCAAAAATGTGTGGCGAAGTTTGGCAATGCAAGGCCTAGACCCAAACAGGATAAGTACGTACGTACTAGGAGTACTAGTGTTAAAAAAGAAAGGCGGGGTTTTCCTTCACGGGATTTAATCGATACAATCCTCGTTTCACGTGTCAATTAATGCGTATTTTTTCTCCAAAGACCAAAGAGCTAACCATCTCACTCCTCATCGCTTGATTAATGCAGCGCCATGCAAACCAACCTTCTCACTTCCGCATGCATGCAGGGGATATTAATGTCCTTGGTTGCTAACCCCATCAATTTTGCCTCGATTAGTGTTAGTGGCCCTTTGCAAATTGTAATTTTGATATACTGGCCTTGTGTACAAAAAATGGAGGTAGTAACTATATTTGACTTCCTTCCCCATTGCCGTGACGTCGACGATATCTTTTTTTGTGGTTTGGCGAAGTGCGTTCGACGGAGAACACCATTGAGGGAGACCACGGTAAGTCGTTCGCAAGTGCCGCCTGCAAGCCGAGACAATCGCCTTATTTGCATCTAGGAAGTCCTTTACTAGTACTACTAGGAGTACTAGTGCGGTGAGATGGTTTCTCGAAGAAGACGATGGAGAAGCGGAGTCAGCGAAGAGTGAAATGATGGTTGCTTCGTCCGTGCTTTTGTGATTTGACGCCTCACTACTTTGTGATTTGTGATAGAAGGGACAGGGGAGTAGACCCTGTGCTCTATACTGTACTACATGCGTCCAAGCATGGGAGAAAGAGGAGAGACGTTGCATTTTTCTATTCCTTCAATCAATCAATCAGGGAGCTTCAGTTCCATCTTTTTGGCTTTGGCAACACCGTCCACAATGGTTCCCACGATGCCAAAAGCTATTTTCACATTTGGCTACACATTGTGGATGCCCTTAACCGTACCACTTGGTTTTGCTCCTGTGTGCTATCTATACAAATCTCAGTTATATTGATCTAAAAAATTATAGAATCAAGATTAGTAAAAAGGAGGTGATTTTGCCGTGCGGATGGCGGGGGAGGTTTCTTATTTGAGCAATGCTACATCCACGTAATGGTTTACGTAAAGTTACGAACTGATGTGATGTGGGACTATTTGATTGGATTAAAGGAGAGGATTAGGCCCACCCCACCTGAAAATCAGGGGGGCATATATAGATTAGATGGAAAGTATACGTAGCAGCTACATAGCCCTTTGTAAGTCTAGGATTAGGCTTCTTATTTTCGGAGGACGTTGTCCTGGCAGTTTGCTAACATGCGGTCCCACGTGTCAGTGCTTTACCAAGCCGATCAGCGTCCCACATGAGGTAGAACAACCGCAGAAGCAACACGTGGTTAAGTTGAAGAAGATGAGGGAGAAGCGGATTCAGCAACGAGTGAAATGATGTGATGGTTGCTTCGTCCCTCCAACTTAACTGCGGGAAAGGTGCAGCTTTGTGATTTGACGCCTCATTGCTCATTACTACGCCGGCGCCATGACTGGGGTGCTTCACCCCGGCTGCTCTGCACTGTATTCCGATATGGCACGTGGACCCGGTAGCTTGATGTCCCACATGTCGGCGAAAGGGACTAGAAGATTTATGAAAGCGAGCACTCCACTCTTACGATGGAGGAGTAGACGACACGACGGCCCAGTGAACTGTCACTTGTAGTACTGTATAGTACTATAGTTTTGCTGTTTCGCACGATCCATCGATACAAACCCGATTAAACAGGAAAGGGCGGGATTTTTCCCGCGCGGTAGATGATACTGGCCATACATTTCAAAGGCAATTTTAATGTATGCAAACTGAATAATTATAAGTAACAATATGATATCTAGTAAAACTAAAAACACATATGATTTATTGTGTTAGAGTGTAGTAGTAGTGCTGTATTGCATAGTTGTTAGATGTAACATGCGAGAACGTGTAGAGATGTAGTTTTGGAGGGCCTACAGAGAGAAAAGCGTAATACGGTCACCGAACTTCAGAATAAGCTGATTACGGTCACTATATACGTTTTGCAGTGATTATACGGTCACTTGCTCACAGTTCAGCATCGGATTGCACTCTGTTGACCGGCCAAATAGTCTGCGTGGCGCCATGTTGACTAGTTAAATTGACCACGTTCCTTGTGGGTCCCACCTGTCAGTTCGCATAGGCAAAAGGTCAGATAAACACAAATTTACGCAGGCGCGACAAGGCTCCAACCCGTGCGCGGGAATCACCTGGTTGTGTATGTGTCTGTCAGGGCCTGATGTGTGCGCATGCACGTGTAGGTTGAGCACTTGAGCGTGAGAGTGTGTGTTGGTCGTGTGGTGTACTGGTGTGTGCATGCATGCGTGCGTGTGTGCGTGTGAGTGTTGTGTGTGTGCGTGTGAGTGTTGCGTGCGTGCGTGGCTGCGTGTGTACGTGTGAGTGTTGCGTGCGTGCGTGGGTGCATGTGTTTGTGTGAGTGTTGCGTGGATGCAGTTCGTGTGCATGCGTGCGTGTGTGTATAATCACCACACCAGCTCCTGTGTGTTAAAACAGACGGCTCAGCATACCAATACAAGGCCACCTTGTCCGTTGTGCCCGCGGTCATGACTTCGAACCACCGTCCAAATATTTTTTTGTCGTTTGTTTTCATTCTTACTAGCAAGATGCCCGTGCGTTGCACGTAACATCAAGATGCATTTGTATGACTTGTTTATCTTGTGAGAGAAAAGGATGAACGAGGGAAGGCCTTATTTGCAAATGTGGAGAGGTGTGTGGGTACCTTTTTGCAAAATTGCCATAGTTTCTTTCCTATCCGTCAGATATAAATCGGACGGCCTATATTGCAGGATGGCAGGCACACCATCATCACCAACTCTGTTTTTTATAAGAGTGTATTTTATGTATTTTATAAGAGTGTAGATGTAGAGTAGATACAAGTCGACAGGTGGGCACGATGGTAGTGAGATAATGTGATGCAACACTAGAGGTGCCACGTGGAGCGTTTAACTGGTCAACTAGTCATGTCATGAGCAAATACAGAGTTGTACGGTGAGCCCGTGACTGTATAATAACCACTAAACGTAAATGGTGACCGTAATGAGTGGATTCTGAAGTCCAATGTACGTATCGTGCTTTCGCTTCAAATACAATGATCGTCATTGCATATATCGCGAGAGAAAGATGAAACATGCGTGAATTTTCTGGGGGCTTACTTTTAGAGGACCTGGAGATAGTTTTGTGTGCATACGTGAAAGGGGCGTACAGGGGGGTATGCGATGGAGAGAGAGATGCTCTTCGTTTCTCTTTATTATGACTAACTTTGTATATAGTATAAAAATATACAAATTCACAGTGCGGAATAAATATCATTGTGGGCACCATGCAATGCAAATTAGCGTTCGTACTCCTCCATATAACTTTGTAATGTTGTATATATGTAGAAACTCTAAAATAATTTTTTGGCCACACTTTATTCAAAAGGAATGTTGTATGCGAAATAAACGTGAAGAGAGGGCTTTTTAGATCAATGGGGTACGTGATGTAACATGTGTGAATGTGTAGTTGATGCATTTGGCGGGGCCTAGAGAGGTATGTGTGTGTATTACGTATTCGAGAGAGGCATGGATAGAGGGGCCGACGGGGGGGCGTGGGAGAGATAGCACGAGAAATGAGAGTGGTCTAGAGAGAGAGACGAATATGACGTCACGACAAGAGATTCCATTCCCTTGAGTGTGTATATGCAAGGGGGGAGGGAATAGAGGCACCAGGAGAAATTTTCTGTGTGTGTGGTGTTTGTGTTGGTATGTGTGGGTGTGAGAAGATAATGAGACGTGGGGGCAGAGGGTGTGTCACCGCGTGAGGTCCGGTGGGTCGAGGTGAGGCCCTTCGTTCGGTTCCGTCCTGCGCCACATTGGTCGGCCCGTGACGCATTTAGGAAGACCCATGGATGACTAGTCGTACAAGACAAAGATAGCAGAATTGTGAAGGACTCTGTGTCCACTGACAAAGCCGGCTAGGATTTGTAACCCTAGGTTCTCGGACTAAGGTAACCCCTTTATCTCTGATATTACTATTCATCCAACCTAACTTTAAGGGGCATCCTACAGAATGCTCTGCTAGAATCGTACTCGTCGATTAGGAAGAGAGGTGTGAGACAATGCGTGAGAGACAGGCGTAAAGATAATGTGCGTACATGAGACACGTAGGCAGGTCCATGTATATAGAAAGGGTCGATGAGGATTGTGCGTGTGTATGTTTGCGAGAGGAAGAGTGCTTGTGATAAAGGTTAGTGAAAACAGTTGTAAATGGTTACGAGAGGGAGGGAGGGTTATATCTAGAGCATGTGTGCGAGAAAGACACCTCGGGAGAGAGTGTGTGAGCATGTGTGAGAGACCACCGATGGAGAGTGAAACTACACGTAAAAGACTGCTCTACACATTGATTAAAGATATAAATTGTATCCAAATATTAGGATGGGATCATGATATTTGCAATTCGCGTAAGGAGCGGTCATTGATCCATCAGACATCTAGATTCTATCGAATTTGAGCATGTCTATGTTATTATTCGACACAATTGATCCACATAGTTAGTATTTTGAACTCCAGACAATGCATCGCTTTAGCAATCGAATATAAACGTGAGTATAGTTCATGTTGTGTGTGTAAAGCACATTATACATACGAAAGTTACACAATGGACATTATAAATAGCTACCTATGAACTAGCATACATTTGAATTCAACTTAAGGTGGTTTAAAAAAATCGAATTCAACATGAAGTCCATTCAATTATTTGAATTTGATATCATGGCATTTGTAAACCATACCTAAATTATGGGGGCACCAATCTTTGCTCTGATTTTGTACATAATAGCATATGTAGTCGTGTACAAAATAGATTCAAATTTAGCTCCTCCATTCCAAAATAATCGTAGTTATAGGATTTTCAAGTGTCAAAATTTCAAAAAGAAGCGGATAATTTAATGAGGTTTTCAAACATACAAGGTCAAATATAACGTTGTCTATTTAGGTCAATCCTCATAGTTCAAGAGTACTCTAAACGTGAATGCTTGTGTTTCAAAATTTCGAACGAAGCGCCAAAAGAGCCTCTACTCGCCCGAAACCGCGTGAGACCAATGTTTGGTAGTACAAGGAAATTACTTTTCTAATAACTCCGACCCGTGAAACCTACCGGCCCGACGTCCAAAGGTCTAAACCGGGGTAGGTTTGTAGCTTCATCTAGACGCCACGCAACCGCATCCGAAAAACATTCATACACAATGGCCGCCTAAGCACACATGCGCGCGGCCGAAATCGCTCCCGCCCACTATTTGGGACACTTGGGATTACCATCCTACCCCCGACCCGCAGTAGGTCCGAAATTTAAGAGGGGGGAAAGGTTTGTACTTTCCCCAAATTTCAAACAAGCGCGTCCCATCTTCTGTTCAAAAAAGCCAAAAATAAGCCCGTCCCAGACCGAAACATGGTTCCCCCCCACCCGTCCGATTCCCCATTCGTACTCCGTGGGCGCCAAAACTACCTCTCCACCAGCCGCGAAACCCCGGCATCCTCCGTCCGCCACCCCATCCCACCCATCAACCGCCGCCCTCCTCCATCACGCCGGAGCCGATACCCCGACGTCGTCGTCCACCGCAACGCCCTCCACGGCTAGTAGTTGAAGCCGAGGCCGAGCCCTCCGTACCCGAGCCAGTTCAATCACGCCGTCCTGCGCCTCACCGCTGCCGCTCCAACTTCGCCACCCTCCACCGCACCGGAGCTGTTCCTGCTACGCCGTCCTTCGCCGCCACGGATCTGCTTCCCCTCCGCCGACATACGGCCACGGCAACACAGTCAACGATTTGGCCATGGGTTCGTCCAAGCCTGCCTGCACCCTGGGAAAAAGAAGAAGATCCGCTCGACATGTGGAGGTGACCACACCGGCAACCGAAAAAGGTACTCATCTTCCCTTATTCGTGCAAATCTTACGTCTCGGCTTGCACGGTATTCATCCCACAGAAGACACTAGTTGACCGCTTCTTCTTGATACTAGATGTTCCTAGTAACTCGCGATGCACAAGGTTTCTCCTCATATACTATTTCACCTTAGCTAGAGGTCCGTCGCCCCCCTGAATTTCAATTTCTGGCCAGTTGATTCCCAATTAACAGAAGCATTCCCCGGCGTAACAGGCGCTAGTACGCCTATTACGCCGGGGAAGCAGCGCCTTGGTGTTTATCTTAGGGGCGTGTGCGGCCTAGAGCTACTGGCGCCCGATCTGGAGGTCGGCCGGGATTAAAGGGATGGCCTGGGGGCGCTGCCAAGCACGGCGGTGGTGTGAGGTCGATGGGAGGGCGGGGCGGCGGAGGCAGGGGTCTGGGCCGGTGGTCGCTGGCGGTTCGAGAAAGATCGTCAACAGTGACTGGCGGGAGGTAGACGAAGGCCATCTGCCCGTTCCTTATAGATCGGACGGTTCATTAAAAAAATCGACTGACCTATTTATTTTCAGTCGACTGTTATCTTAGATATGACCACATGTGGTGGTGTGCTGGAGGAGTACCTGCATTTCCTGTGCTCATATATTACAAAATCATACGGAGTAGAATCTAATTTTGTTTGCCATGCAATGTTGTAGAGCTATCATATGTCTCCTGTCATTTATTTTTCAGCCACCTGCTATCTGCTACTTTTACAGTGCACTAGTTCTGCACACACTTCACCCTTACTCTCACTATTGTGTTTTTATGCAAGGGTATTTCAGACTCTGCTGCCATGAGAGAAGCCAAAAAGAAAAGAGAGAAGTCGCTCCAGCTTCGTATGCGGGTAGGCAAGACACGTTACAGCGCTATAAAGGGTGCAGTGTCAGCAGATGGAGACGGTAAACGTAGCTCTGGAGTTGATGACCTCGCTCGCAATGAACCACCATCCCAGGTGCTTGCTTTAACTTCGCGGTGTCATATGTGGTTGCATGTTCCATATGGTGTCTAGCTTGTATTCGAAAGGCCGAAGTCGGTAAGATAAGGAAAGATATTTTTTTACATGAACCACCATCCCGTGAGCACCAGAAGACAAATAGCTAGTCAGGGCACTGGCCGAGCCAGTGACAAGCCCAGCAAAGATAGGCATCACCTGGAAGCCAACTAAAAAGCTGCGATGGTGGCGAAGCAGCCCGCCTCCCACCAGGCTCTCAGGTCCTAGATGATCATGCTCACCACTCCAGCCGGATGTCTAGCTTGTATTGCTTCCAATTTGGTTAAATTGCATCTGCTTAGCTTACACATTATACCTTTGAATATGACATGCCTTTCTGTTTTTGGTACATACTAGTACATCTGTGTATTAACCATGTTCTTACATCAAACTAATGTTCTTGTGTATCCCTCATCAATCACTTATGACGAGGCAGGCAGGCAAGGGGACTACTCCTCATTTAAAGAATGCAGCGTCAGCCTCCCGACATGATTCTCAAGAAACAGAAATGCTAGATGAAGATAGTGAACGTAGCTCTGTAGTTGATTACAGCATTTCCCCTACACTAGCATCGCAGGTGCTTGCTCTAACTTGGCAGCGTGATATGTGGTTGCATGTTGCATATGGTGTCTAGATTGTAATTCTTCCAATCTGGTTAAACTGCATGTGCTAGTCTGCTTAGCTTATACATTATACCTGTTAATGTGACATGCCTTCCTGTATTTAGTACATAGTACATCTGTCTATTAAGCATGTCCTTACATAAAACTATTGTTTTTTTGTATCCCGCATCAATCAACATGACGAGACACCTTTAGTATATGCAGTGCGATATTAGTTGCATCTTTCATATGATTTATAGCATGCGCTGCTTCTAATTTGTTGAAATTCCATTTATGATGGGACGCTTTTAACTTGGCAGAGTCATATTGGTTGCATCTTTCATGTGGTGTCTAGCTTGCATTGCTTCTTATTTGCTGGAATGGTTTCTGCTTAGTTTACACAAACAGTTGTGAACATGCCATGCCGTCCTGTTTTTCGTACATATTCCATCCTGGTATCATGTGTTTGCCTTACATCAAAGTAGTGATTGTCAGTATCATGCATGAATGAGTTCTGAAGAGAGAATTTTATTGCTTTTTCTTGTCGGTTTTACTTGACAATTCAAAATCAATAAAGCGGAAGGAAGTTAGCAAGGCAGCGGATAAAGGTGCTCCTTCCGAACGGAGGGCCTCTACAGTTTCTACTCCTCCACACCCCCAAGATGATTTCCAAGACAACACATGCATAGACACTCAACAAAGCTGTGTTTATGATGAGCACGTCTCCCCTAGTGCAGCATCACCGGTGCTCCCTCTAACTTGGCACTGTTATATGTGGTTGCATGTTATGTGTGATGTCTAGCTTGTATTGCTTCTAATTTTGTTGAATTCCATCTGCTTACTTTACACATTATACTTGAATAAGACACGTGTTCCTGTTTCTAGAACATACAATATCTGTCTATCACACCATGTTCTTACATCAAATTACTACTGTTGTGTAACCTGCAACAATCACTTATCATAAGACACGTTTGACTTCGGAGTGTGATATAGGTTACATCTCACATTCTTTTCTAGCTTGTACTACTAATTTGTTGAAATGGCACTTATGACGAGACAGTTTTAACTTGGTAGAGTGATATTCGTTGCATCTTTCATATGGTGTCTAGCTTTCATTGCTTCTAATTTGTTGAAATGCCTTCTCCTTAGTTTACACATCATAAGCTGTGAATATGCAATGCTGTGAATATGCAATGGCACTAATGACGAGAGACCTCTAACATGGTAGTGTGATGTTGTTTGCATCTTGCATATGATTTATTTCTTGTACTGCTTCACATTTGTTTAAACGCCATTTATGATGAGACACTGTTAACTTGGCAGAGCGATATTTGTAGCATCTTTCATATGGTGTCTACCTTCCATTGCATTGCTTCTAATTTGGTGAAATGTCTTCTTCTTAGTTTACACATCATAGTTCTGGTTATCTCTTCCGTCCTGTTTTTCATACATATTACATCCTCCTATCATGTGGTTGTCTAACATCAAAGTTCAGTTCGTCTGCATCACGCATCAATTTGTTCTGAAGAACTAAATTGTTATTCGTTTTTCTTGTCGGCTTGACTTAACATGGCACAGAGAAAGAGGAAGAAACACAGAATGGCAGGGAATGAGAAGCGGATGAATCCTGCAGATTCTGCTGGTACTGATGGTGCAATAGAAGGTCAAAGTCCAGCGGAAAATTCTACAAACACGGCATCCCATGCTACACGAGTTGCAAAAAAAGCCAAACAGAAACAAATAGCTGCCACCAAACAAGCAGAGACAGCCCTAGTTCTTGCAACACCTACCACAGTACTACCAGCTGCACGACTTACTCGTGCGTCAACTGAGCTAGCAGCACGTTCCCAAGCTCCCTTGCCACCTGACACTACTTCCCAAGCACTCTTGACACAAGACGAGTTGGCAATATCAGATGAACCTTGTGAGCTTCAACAGCAAGAAGGTAGTTGCTGGAGTCAAGTTACAGTTGCATGCTTCTTTATATGTAGTCTCACAGTTTGATGTACACTAACACTTCCTATGTTCGTTGTTGGACTAGCACCTAGGCGCAAGAGGAAACAAACATCAGGGATAATGCTCGATAGGTTAACTAAATCTAGAGGAGGAAGAATGGAGATCCGTTTTGAGGCAGGTTTAAAAAGGCCACGTGATGCTACAGAGTCAGCCAAGTTAGTATCAGAGGCAGCGGTTGCCGTTAGGTGTCATGTACGTATCCTCCCAACATGGATTCAGTACAGGAATGACAAAGACGAAACCCAGTTCAACACCTTCCTCGACCATTTATCTGTAAGTATGGTTATGTATGGAAACTAGTAATATCGTCTTGCTCTGTCCCATACTTTCTAGGTTGCTGATAATGAGACTCCCATAATTTTCAACAGATGAGGTTCAAGTTGGATAGCCAAGATGATGCAACCAGACAAGCTTGCACCCATGTTTTCAAGTCTGCTCTGCGACAGTATCGGTATAACTTGAGGAAAACTCACTTTGAAGGCAAGGCTAACAGTGAACTTTCCCAAACATCTCCAGTGGAAAATATATCGGATGAAGACTGGAGGGGCCTTGTTAAACACTGGTCTGATCCGAAGTATCAGGTACATTATATATATGTGATCAGATCACATGTTGAAGTCCTATTTACGCATGTGCCACACAAATCTATCTTCTTGTAGGTGAACTGTTCAAAGAACAAGGCCAACCGTACGAAAGTGAAATTCCAACAGACGACAGGATCTCGTAGCTATATTGCACACTGCGAGGCTCTTGTAATTAGCTGCTGTTTCACTCTTTTCGCTGTACCATATTATCAGATCTATATTGACTTGTTCGAAATGCAGAGGAAAGCCCGCAAGGACCAAAAAGTACCTGAACCAAATGCTGTGGAAATCTTCAAGGACTGTCACACCAGCAAGAAGAAGGGCATGACTACACCAGTCAAAGCCGCTGTTGTAAGTCCTTAATCCTCATGCCTTTTAACTACTACTTACTCTGACTTGTGCCTTGAACTGCATGGTTTGCAGCCAATGTCTATTACTCTTTTCAATTTTATACACAATTGTCTTAGCGTATCATTGCACCTTACAAGGTTTAAAAGAGAGGAGTGATGTTCCTTTGATCTTGACCCGTAATCTAGTTCCGTGCTGGACTTGCCCACACAACGTTACAATTGCCTGTTTGTCTGTTCTCAGTTGTTTTGTGATATGAATGATGTCATACTATGCTTACCGTATTATAAACTTCGTCTCTTTATCCTTAGCCCTCAATACAATGTGAAGAAATAGACAATACATTAGCGATGGTACATGGTCATATGTTTGGAACCTGGTTTTATTATGTACTTTGCAATAAAATACAACTAATATTTTACATGGGTTCACCAGAATAAGTTCTGTATATAGACCAAAGCTATTTTGTTTGGTTTTGCTGCCTCCTTAATATCTTCTGTTCTGGTACTACTAATGTAAAACCTCAACTTTTCAGCGAGCTATGGAAAAAATGGTGGAACCGCCACCTTCTGAAGGTGGCGAGGCAACTATAACCGCAATGTCAGCTCTTGCTGCAGTGGGTCAGTACCTGTCCACTAACAGTGCCAAAAGCACGTTCCTGCGTAATACTGGGTTGGTTGTTAAGGCAATATCGTCCAAACTGCCTCATGATCAAGATATGCAAGCTCAAAGCAATGTTGTATCTGCGCTCCAGACACAAGTCCATTCCCTAACAGAGACCCTTTGTGAAACAAGGAGAAACATTGCTCAATGTCGTCAAGATATGCATGGTTTTGAAACCAGACTATCAGACATTTGCTATGTTGTTCAGGAGCCTAGGGGAAATGAAGGCGAGGGTTATGGTGCTCCATCGGACAATACAACATGAAAACGTAACAGTCAGGTCAAATGAACTGAGCTTCTGAACTTCTGGTGGTGCATTTATCTGCTAGACTGTTAAGTTTTATGCCAACCTTCCTTTTGTTATATAGTTGTAATTTGTTTTGGTGCGATACAAAATTTATTCTTAACGTGCAGCCACCGGCTGAAGAAAACAGCAAGCCATTTTTGTATAGTGTAGGGTGTTCCCTATATTTGCACTGGTGGCGATCTTTGATGCCGAGTGGATGTAATCTGTGCAATCGCCTTAATAGCCTAGCGTTAGTTTCGGCCTTATTTATTTCCTAGTCTTCTTTTTCCCTGGTTTGCTAGTGGCCGCAACTACCATGGGCCATATACGGGCCGTAGGATCCATGGGTCTCCTACGGGCCGTCGATAAATGGGCCTGTAATCGGTGGGCCTCGGGCCGTCGGATAAATGGGTCTACATGGGCCGTAATCGGGCGTAATTGGTATCGGCCCAGCACGGTAACAGGCCGTTAACAGGCCGTAGGACAGCAAAGGCTTAATTCTGTCACAGGCATAACGGGTCGTTAATGGGCCAGAATATAGGACGGGCTGGAAACGGCGCAACGGGTTAACAGGCCAGAAACGGGCCGACTCTTGCCATGGGCCGAATTTGGCCCATTAGGGTAACAGGCCAGTAACGGGCCGACTCTTGCCATGGGCCGAATTTGGCCCATTAGGGGAACAGGCCAGTAACGGGCCGACTCTTGCCATGGGCCGAATTTGGCCCATTAGGGGAACAGGCCAGTAACGGGCCGGAAGTAATCGAGGGCCGAAAAGGAGCCCAAGAACGTATGGGCCGTCAATAGGCCGAAAGCTAACACGGGCTGGAAACGGCCCATGTAAATCACGGGCCGTTAACGGGTATAAAGAAAATTACTGTTCATTATGGGCTAGAGTCACCGTGGGCCTGTAAAGGGCCGAAAGATACGAAGGCCTCATATGGGCCGAAAGACGTCGTGGGCCATACATGGGCCGAAAGTGAAATGGGCTGGTGTTATATTCGACGGCCCACATGACGTTGTTGGGCCGATTTCCTTTAGGGCCTAACGGGCCGTGAGTTAACGGGCCGTAAAATGGGCTATTTGCGAAGAGACCGTTAACAGGCTTTTCATGGGCCAGCCCGTTAACTTTTGACCAAGTCAAACGGGCCGGCTTTGTAAGCTAAATGGGCCAGTGGTGGGCCGTGGCACGTGTCGACATATCATAGGCGCCTATCTGACCCACTGACGAGCTGACACGTGTTTCGTCCGGCCAATAAGAATTTTACACGTGGAAATTTCCCATTGGTCGGGGCTGTTAACGGGTTATCGGATCCAAAACCCGACCCGATAGCTTAACGGCGTTCCGTTACGGTGGATGCCACGTGTCGGTCACCCTTGACGAAAGCACTTCTGTGACGCGCGATTTATCGTCATGGAAGTGGACACTTCCGTGATGATAATTTTGGTAATGTCATGGAACACTTCTACGACAGCACAGGTATGACTATCTTGATTCTGTCATAAAATCGTCATGGATGTACATGCATGACAAAAAACGCGACCTACTGTGACAAACACGTATCATCACGAAAGTGTATTTTTTTTGTAGTGTATAGAGATAGATCAAGACGCTTAATTGGACTTTCACAAAGCACATACCTTGATAAAGTTTTGAAGAAGTTCAAAATGGATCAGTCAAAGAAAGGGTTCTTGCCTGTGTTACAAGGTGTGAAGTTGAGTCAGACTCAATGCCCGACCACTGCAGAAGATAGAGAGAAAATGAAAGACATTCCCTATGCTTCATCCATAGGTTCTATCATGTATGCTATGCTGTGTACCAGACCTGATGTGTGCCTTGCTATAAGTCTAGCAGGGAGGTACCAAAGTAATCCAGGAGTGGATCACTGGAAAGCGGTCAAGAACATCCTGAAGTACCTGAAAAGGACTAAGGATATGTTTCTCGTTTATGTAGGTAACAAAGGGCTCATCGTAAATGGTTACGTCGATGCTAGCTTTGACACTGATGTCAGTTCCATATCCGGCGTATCTCGTAGTAGGGGTCGTAAGCTAGGCGTCTTGGAGCGATGGTAACATGGACACGGGGTTTTACCCAGCTTTGGGCTCTCTTGATGACATAATACCCTACATGCTGCTTTTGATTGTATTCATATGGGTGTAGTACAGAGTAAATTTATCTACCACGAGATTGTAGTAATGAATATGAGATTGTCTATTGACTAGCCTAGCCTCAGTTTATATATGCACCGTAGGCCTAGGGTTTAGAGGAGTCCTGGTCGTGGGCGCCAAGTCTTGTAGAATCCTCCTTGTATGCGGCATGGGCTGTCCGAACTGGCCCAATAGTGAACCGCCATGGGGGTCCTCGGCCCGATCCAGCTGGTTGGGAGACGACGTGGTGAGTCACCCTAGTCCAGGACACCGTCAGTAGCCCCCTGAACCGGTCTTCAAGTTGGGGACGCTCCTCGATTCTTCCGAACTGTTCTTCATCTTTGGTCGTCGGTCTTGAAAACTGGTTCAACAAATCTTCTCATCTTCAATCTTGAGGATCGCCGAATTGCATCCGAAGAGTTTACACGTCAGGTATCCGAGGAGCCCCTTCAAGTTTCTGGCCTTTATCAATGCCTTGTTATTTTTATGCCACACCACGGGTTTGAAGTTGTTCCCGGGCGGCAGTATCCTCTTGCATCCGAGCTCCAACGCCGGACTGCATTCGAGGTATCTTTTGCAGCCGAGCACCAACGCTGGACCGCTTCCGAGTTCCAATGCCGGAATGTATCCGAGCTCCAACGCCAGACTATATCCAAAGAGTATTGTTATAGTCGAGCTCCAACGCCGAACTGCATCCGAGCTCCAGCGTCGGACTGTATCCGAGCTCCAACGCTAGACTATGTCCAAGCTCCAACGCCGGACTATGTCCGAGGTGTCATAGATCACCTTGGTTCAAAAAAGTTGAAGGAGTTTAGCCGAGCTTAATGCCGGAAATGCCCTCTAAGGAGCCAGCCACCTGCATCCGAGCTATATGCCGAACTGCTTCCGAGGTGGCTCAAAACCTCGGTCATGGGCTGATTGTTTGCGGATTTTATTTCCGATGCGTATAAATTTATTTGCTGACGAGATGTTATTGCCAGTAGCCCTCAAGGTGTCTATCGGCCTAAAATCCGAGATGCACCTGAAGGAAAACATAAAACTGCTGATCCTGGTAGCCCCTGAGACCCAGGTCGTGAAATCGGCCTGAGGATCACCTCCTAGCTAGGCAGCATACATAGGAATAGAAACGCAGTGTAATATATTAGAGGTAATAGTGATCGGCGGACGGGCCCCTGAGAGAGCGTCGTGAGAAGTTGCCGTGATATATCAGTTTGATGCCGGATAAGTCCCATATGGTACTTATTGTCGTCCGAAGACGCGCTTGTCCATAGTTCGATTATGCCGAAAACTGACCACTTTGAATTTTCTGCATTGAATAGGCAATGCAGTAGCCCCCGAGACACTGGTCGGGTGGCAACACCAGATTAGGGGATCAATATGCCCCTTTAATATTTGTAAATAATGAGCGCAAAGCCCAGTTGCCCCCGAGCCTTAATGTGGGCACGGGTGGCCGAATTAAGGATCGATATCCGTTTGACAGAAAATTTTGGTGTGTTTAACACAAACTTCTCAGAAAGAGAATAAAGATCTCTTAAAAGAGTTTAGAGCTGGTCGAAATCCAAGCTCGCCAAGGTAGGCCCCAAGGGGTTTAAAAGATGGATTGCAGTAAATGGATTTTACTCGCAATTTTTATGTGTAATGATTCTATGTATCCAAGTACTTTTCATCATTAATGCTCAAATCCGCATTGTACAAAACTTTGTTGACCGACCATCCGCTTCAACCTCCTCGGCCAGTAGCTGGGGAGTGTTTGTCCTACTTTATAAAGCCGTTTATAAGGGCAAAGTTTTACGGCGAACAAGGCAATCCGGTCATACGGTTTTATAAACAAAGGTACACGGAGAGATATGTTATATTACGTTTTAACGTAAGAAGCATCTTCCAAAGAAAATAGTCCCGCTATCGGTTCCTTTCTTTGGGTCGTCATGCCTATCATGATCATGAAAACTCACCTCCGATCAATGTGGGAGGAAAATATTGAGGATTTAGTTCGGCGAAAGTTCCCGAACTCTATGGTATTAATGAACCAATTTTTTTACTTCCTTCATTGCCGACCAATGTGATCCTTTAAGATTGCTAGCTTTCGGCTTCACCCAGTCTGAGGTACTAACTCGGATGACCCGGTAGTAACAATCATAGAGGTGCTCCCTTTACCGCCTAGCCGAACAATCGGGAACATAGGGGTAAGCACAGGAGCCAGGCAACCCAGCTTGGCCAAAATCTTATGTCAAATTGATGCATATGTATGGCTTTATAATGATGATTACAGAAGGCGGCCCTCGTATATTAAATACAGACGCCAATGATATGTATATTTTGACTCCGTTGTAACCGTTTATCAGTTGAAAGTGGCCCATCGTCGGCTTCCGCCCATTGTAGATGCTATGCAGGGTGTTTTCGCAATAACAAAACAACCCTTAGCCGACGTCTCGGTGCCCGAAGGCGTTGTGTTAGCGGAAACGAGGCAATCAGATATGCGGGCTTTATAACTTTCACTTAGTCATAGGAGCTTTAAACTGGGGAAGCTAGCTATGAGCCCCCGGTTAGTGTTCGGCGACAGCCGAGGTCAAGCCGTAAACACTTCGGCCAATGTTATGAATGGCCCGTCATTTAACATAGTAATCGGATCGCTGACCAGTTTACGCTTATTGTGACAGTCAGTTTTCGGCTTTCTCCACTGAGGTGCTTAACCATGCGAGTTGGAAGCACAATCGCAGTGGTTCTCCCTTTGCACACCTAGCCGAACAAAGCGGAACATAGGAGGCAAGCACAGGATCCGGGCAACCCTACTATTGACCGAAGACACAATTCGAAACCGATGCATATATAGCAATATCCGAGAATGTTTTCGCCGAATCTCTAAAGGTGTCCGGCGTTGAACTGCGAGACTTATGCGGGAAACACAAATAGTTTAAAAGTGCCATAGGCTTGGAAAACCCGACAATTTAGTAAAAGCTTGACGTCCGAATTAGATCAAGTGCTCGGTGCCAATCTGAAAATTGGTCAAAAACGGGGTGCTTCTATCGTGAATTAATATGACACATCCGATCTCAAGACCTCAAGCGGGTCAGCCCATGGCTGTAACCTCCTATCCCAAAGACGGAGTACTGCTCGTTAGGCAAGTTTAGCGAACTAAACTCAAACGGCTTTGAGAGAGAGACTAGGCTCCCCACCTATTGACCACACACTCGCGTTGAAAAAAGGAGTGATAGAAAAAGATTTTGCAATGACCAAGAAGAAAACATTTATTATAAAACAGCTCATACTAATTTAAGAGCC
Organism: Triticum aestivum; assembly: GCF_018294505.1. Classification (NCBI taxonomy): domain Eukaryota; kingdom Viridiplantae; phylum Streptophyta; class Magnoliopsida; order Poales; family Poaceae; genus Triticum; species Triticum aestivum. The sequence goes on along the minus strand of NC_057814.1, from coordinate 102,188,033 downwards.
CCCGAGTGACTTGGGCAAAAGAATTTTATGTATAATTATTGTATGTACGGAAGTACTTATATCATATCTGTGTTCACTCGAACTTTAAACGCGTCTTAACCGACCGTCGGCTTCCCCCTCTTCGGTCAAGGACCGAAAAGTGTTATGTACTCCACCTGTCGAGAATATTAACGGTGTTTCCGATAACCAGGCAATCAGGCCATAAGGCTGTAATAGACAAAGCGCGCTCAGGGAACTTATGCTATATTACTGACGAAGTGTAAGAAGCATCTTCGAAGAAAATAGTACCTCCACTGATACCTTTCTTCGGTTGCTCATTGTTACTATGAGACTTGTGCAATTGATTTTTTGTACTCGTGAGTTCCGTTGTGTGTCGACCATAATTGAAAACAATAAGAGCGCTAGCTTTCGGCTTCACCCAGTCTGAGGTCCGAGCTCGGATGACCCGGTCGTGACAATCGCAGAGGTGCTCCCTTTACTCCCTAGCCGAACAATCGGGAACGTAGGGGTAAACACAGGAGCAAGGCAACCCAGCTTGCGGAACACTTAAGTCAACATGGTCCATATTGTGGCGTAATACACGAACAAGGAACGAAGCCATACAAGTATAATCATATGCAAGAGGAAAGGCTTCATAAAGGAAGCTCCCAAGCAAACGGGGTATTTGAATTTGTGTGTCACAAACAAAGTTTTGACAAGGAAGTTTTCACAAACAACTTTTTGCCAAAAAAAGTATAATGCTTGGTTGAACCGAACAAAATTTTAAATAGAAAATTCTGAGCATAAAAGCGACTTAGCTGGTTAATGTGCTCGGTGTCGATGCACGGCCCGAGCATACGGTGGGACAAGGTCCCGGCCCCCAAGCCTGTCCCTAGGTGGCGGAGCGAAGAGCTCAGCACTCCGAAGTGGCGACATAGCACGGCCAATGCAGGCCCGCATTGTGACGCCGAAGTCCCCGGCGTGGGTTAATGAAGTGATGACGAAGCCCTCGGTCTAGCCGAGGTGACGTGGTACATCAGTACATAGAGGTGGCAGTGCTGCCCAATCCGGATCCTTTATATGTGCACAGAAAATAGTGCAAGCCGGATATATTAGGAATAATAATAAATTTAAAAAAGTTTTGCATAATTAATAATTTATGCAAAGTGAGTAATAAAAGACATATGGCCTGTGTGCCGAACACTCGATGAGGTAGAGCTCTCTCAACGATGTCGAAGGCCTCGAGGCAACCGAACACGTCGGGTATGGCAACAAGACCAACAAGGTGATCACGCGAGCCGATTTACGCCAATTGGGACGACGGTGTCGGCTTATCGAAGAGACCACGTGACGTAGTCGAAGTCCATTACCGAACCACCATGTGACCGTCGTTAATGTGGCCACCATTGGATAGACCTGCGTACAGATGATGGAACAAACCAGAGTAATAATTCCTTGGGAAAAATAAACCCAAACAAGCAAAAATTACTAGGATCAATAGCACCTGGTTTATTTATTAGCAATCCGAAGAAAGGTGACTCCCAAAATTGGGACTCGATCCGCACACCCATTGCCTGATGGGCGATAAAGTGACGGCATGGCGATGCTGGCAAAGGTTGGCTTGCCGAGGCAAAGCCCTCGGTCCAGCTAACGTGACGAAGCTGGTCGGCAGGTGACACCGAAGTAACCAGAGTATGTTGATGAAGAAACAGCCAAGTCCCCGGTCCAGCCGAGGTGACGGAGCAGGTCAGTGAGGAGACGTTGCCGCTGCCATGTCGGCCGAGGTGTTGAAGCAGGTCGGCGTGATGGACATCGGCTTGAAGAAGCAATAGTGCGGCCATGCTGACGCAGGTCGTGACTTGTGACGCGGTCAATGCCGGCTTGATGAAGTGACCATGCGGCGATGCCGGTGTGCCCGCTCTGTGTAATCCGTGGGGCAGCGATGTTGGTGATGATTTATCTATCGCGATGCCGAACTCTTGTTCGGCTTGCCGAGATGATGATCGAAGTAGTTGAGCTCGGCTCAACAAAGCGGCGACGTATCTAGCGCAGGTCGGCAGCCGTGGAGCAATATTCCCGGACTGGTTTGACACCAGCGTGATGGTGAAGATTACCTCGGAGGAGGCTTAAAATTTTATGGCTATGTGTTTAAAAACAACGCACAATATTCTAGAAAAAAATTTCTTCAAAAGGGTTGTCCAATATTTCGTTTATGAAGAAACATGAACTCGGGCCGGATTCATATTCGCCCAGAAAACAGATCCAAAAATTGGTCCACTCATCGGAAGGTTCCCGGAGTTTGAACCGTCGGATCGAGCTGAAATTTGGAGGGGTGGTAGATATGGGAATTCCGCAGCAGATGAACGGTTGGATCTTCCAAAGGACCTCCGAGCTGGGCTCTGGAGACCATGCCCTAAACTCATCCAGATTCCCGTCCAGATTTGACAGGGCTCCGGTATATCGTAAATTGCCAGAGATTCCTCCATCGGAACTCGATGAAATTTGGCATGGTTGTTGTACACTTAATTCCGCACAATTCCACAGAAGGAATCGTCAAAGCGATGCTCGAGGAGGTAGTGGCAGCGGATACAAGTTTGCTGTTCAGAAAAAACAGCACGGTCACCTGAGGGCAATGTTGACGTTGAGCCCCCGAGCTCCATGGATGATTCTTCCATGATCATGATAGAGATCGGAGTTGATGTTGACGAAGGCCCTCGTCCGAACATGATGATCGGAGGTAGGGCACAGTCCTTGGTTAAGCCAAGGCGGCCAGTCGAGGCGGCGACAAAAGATGTCGACATCGACCATAAAGCTCAGCTCCGATGCCTAGATCGCGCCGGAGACGATCCGAATTCCCATCGCCCCGTGGCGACCGCCAGCAGGCTCTGAATGAAAGCACCAATGTCAGTTCCATATCCGGCGTATCTCGTAGTAGGGGTCCTAAGCTAGGCGTCTTGGAGCGATGGTAACATGGACACGGGGTTTTACCCAGCTTCGGGCTCTCTTGATGAGATAATACCCTACATGCTGCTTTTGATTGTATTCATATGGGTGTAGTACAGAGTACATGTATCTACCACGAGATTGTAGTAATGAATATGAGATTGTCTATTGACTAGCCTGGCCTCGGTTTATATATGCACCGTAGGCCTAGGGTTTAGAGGAGTCCTTGTCTTGGGCGCCAAGTCTTGTAGAATCCTCCTTATATGCGGCAAGGGCTGTCCGAACTGGCCCAATAGTGAACCGCCATGGGGGTCCTCGGCCCGATCCAGCTGGTCGGGAGACGACGTGGTGAGTCCCCCCTAGTCCAGGACACCATCAACTGATCCGGATGACTCTAAGTCACAAACCAGATACTTATTTATATTGAATGGTGGAGCTATCAGTTGATGCAGTTCCAAGCAAAGCATCGTGGAGGGATCTAAGTTTGAAGCGGAGTACATAGTTGCTTCGAAAGCAGCGAATGAAGGAGTCTGGATGAAGGAGTTCATATCCGATCTAGGTGTAATACCTAGTGCATCGGGTCCAATGAAAATCTTTTGTGACAATACTAGAGCAATAGCCTTGGCGAAGGAATCCAGATTTCACAAAAGAACCAAACACATCAAGAGACGCTTCAACTCCATCCATGATCAAGTCAAGGAGGGAGACATAGAGATTTGCAAAATACATATGGATCTGAATGTGGCAGACCCATTGACGAAGCCTCTTCCACGAGCAAAACATGATCAGCACCAAGACTCCATGGGTGTTAGGATCATTACAATGTAATCTAGATTATTGACTCTAGTGCAAGTGGGAGACTAAAGGAAATATGCCCTAGAGGCAATAATAAAGTTGTTATTTATATTTACTTATATCATGATAAATATCTATTATTCGTTCTAGAAATGTATTAACCAGAAACTTGATACATGTGTGGATACATAGACAAAACATAGTGTCCCTAGTAAGCCTCTACTAGACTAGCTCGTTAATCAAAGATGGTTGAGTTTCCTAACCATAGACATGTCTTGTCATTTGATAAACGGAATCACATCATTAGGCGAATGATGTGATGGACAAGACCGATCCGTTAGCTTAGCATAATGATCGTTAAGTTTTACTGCTACTGCTTTCTTCATGACTTATACATATTCCTTTGACTATGAGATTATGCAACTCCCGGATACCGGAGGAATACCTTGTGTGCTATCAAACGTCACAACGTATCTGGGTGATTATGAAGATGCTCTACAGGTATCTCCGAAGGTGTTTTGCTGGGTTGGCATAGATCGAGATTAGGATTTGTCACTCCGAGTATCGGAGAGGTATCTCTGGGCCCTCTCGGTAATGCACATCATAATAAGCCTTGCAAGCAATGTGAATAATGAGTTAGTTGCGGGATGATGCATTACAGAATGAGTAAAGAGACTTGCCGGTAACGAGATTGAACTAGGTATGAAGATACCGACGATCGAATCTCGGGCAAGTAACATACCGATGACAAAAGGAATAACGTATGTTGTCATAACGGTTCGACCGATAATGATCTTTGTAGAATATGTGGGAACCAATATGAGCATCCAGGTTCCGCTATTGGTTATTGACCGGAGAGGTGTCTCGGTCATGTCTACATAGTTCTCGAACCCGTAGGGTCCCCACGCTTAACGTCCAATGATGATTTGTATTATGAGTTATGTGATTTGGTGACCGAATGTAGTCACATAGGGGTGGCGCCCCCCCCCCCAACGGAGGAGTCCGAATTGGACTAGGGGAGGGGGCGGCGCCCCCCTTTCCTTCTCCCTCTCGCTCTCCTTCCCCCTTTCCCCCTCCGATAAAAGGAAGGGGGCCGAATCCTACTAGGAACCCAAGTGGAACTCCTCCCACTTTGGGCGTGCCTAGGGCTGGCCTCCTCCCCTCTCCCTCATTTATATATGGGGGTGGGGGGCCTCTTAGACACACAATTTTTCCAAGTCGTGTGCGCCACCCCTCTCACAGTTTACGCATCCGCTCATATTCAAGTAGTTCTTAGGCGAAGCCCTGCGCGGATAACTTCACCATCACTATCACCACGCCGTCATGCTGATGGAACTCTCCCTCAACACTTTGCTCGATCAAGAGTTTGAGGGACGCCATCGAGCTGAACGTGTGCAGAACTCGGAGGTGTCGTACGTTCGGTGCTTGATCAGTTGGATCGAGAAGATGTTCGACTACATCAACCGCGTTAAGCTAACGCTTCCGCTTTCGGTCTACGAGGGTACGTGGACACACTCTCCCCTCTCGTTGCTGTGCATCTCCTAGATAGATCTTGCGTGAGCGTAGAATTTTTTTTTAAATTGCATGCTATGTTCCCCAACATCATTAACACAATATACTCATCAACACTAGCTACTTACTTAATAGATACTCATTAACACAATATGCTCATGAACTTAACAAGTTAATTAAACTTCACAAAAGTTTCTCATCAACTCTAGTTACTCGATCATCATCAACTAATAAGATGGACTAGCTAGTTAAAAACTACTCTTCATCAAGGATTACGCTCAGCTGGCGAAGCTTCTTTCTATTGCCCTCTCCATCTATTTTGAAATGAGCTATGTCCATCTTGAGGTCAATCCTCTCTGCCCTGAGGAGTTCTCCCTCCTACTTCAATTTATCCCGATCCTCGATGAGCTTATCCCTCTCGTACCTCAGCTCATTAGTCTTCTTAATGAGATGAACAGTCTCGTTGTGCACCTCTTTAATCTCCACCTTTAGCTCGTCATTTTCCCATTACAGGTTGTTGATGCTATAGTGATGAGCGTCTAAGAGATCTTTGTTGACCATGTCCACATCATACACCTCATCGTTGTTGCCTCCAGAATTTGCCATGACCTACAAACATATCGTATACGATCAAGAATACATGACATTTTCTACACATACAAACACATACTATGATCGTGAATACATGGCATTTTCTACACATACAAACACATACTATGATCAAGAATACATGGTACTATAGTGGATTACTAGGAGGATAGCAAATACTAAAATGTCATTAAAAAACCTTGTAGGAAGCATATATTGTTGACTGAATTTTTATATACATAAGCAACAGTTTTCTGTTTCAGTAAGCAACATATTCAGTTTCAGTAAGAAACATATTTAGTTTCAGTAACTTAATATGCAATGATCTATTATGAGATTCACTGCACTTAGTTATGTTAATATGAATTGCCAAATGCAGGCTGGAGGTGTTAATTGTGGTGTTGCTGAGTGGGTTGACCAGCCTTGTCCTCCGGTTCTTCAAAATTGCTTCTCCATGCTATGGGAAATGTTTCATGAGCAAAACCATGGGAGGCACTACAAAAAAACGACACATCCGTGACATTTTGGGCCGAACGAAAAAAAATTCGGTCATACTTATGACACTTCTATGACGATAATTGTGATAAAACCTAGTATCATCATAGATGTGGTGGGGTCCTACTTCTATGACAAAAAATCATGACAGAAAATGGGCTTTTCGTCCTGGGCGGGCCGGAGACGTAGCTGCATGACATTCTTTGGGCCGTCCATGACGGAAAAAACCGTGGTAGAAGCAAGGGCGAGGAAAATATTGGGGTGTTCCCGGTTACGGTGGGTGCTCGGGGCCGAGCGATGCGCATTTCTCTCGTACACGCACGCTGTGAGTGCGAGGCATTGGGCTCTAACTGAACCCGAGCGATTGCACTACAGGCTACGCGTTACTGAACCCGAACGAACGATCGATGGCTGTTAACTGAACCCGACCGAGCGATTCCTTCGCTACTGCTGCTAACTGAAGCCAATCGATGCTGCCACTGGATGAACAGTGAGTGTTGCTGGGGGGGTTTGGATGAACAGTTCCTGGTGGGGTGGATGAACAGGACCCCGTGGTGTTGCCTCTGGATGAACAGGACCCCGATCGATCGAGCCGGTTGGGGCTGGATGAACAGGACCCCGTGGAGGGCTGGATGAACAGGACCACCCCGTGGAGGGCAGGATGAACAATAGGCGGTGGAGGGCTGGATGAACAGTGGCCCGTGGAGGGGTGGTTGAACAGGAGCCCATGGAGAGGGCTGGTTGAACAGTAGCCGGTGGAGTAGCGCGCGGTGGAGGCTGGATGAACAGGAGCCCGTGGATGAACAGTCGCAGGTGGAGGCTGGAGGAGGTCGACGGTGGATGAACAGTAGCCCGTGGAGGCTGGAGGGGGTCGACGGTGGAGATGAACAGTATCCCGTGGAGTCCCGTTTTGCGGTACGCCACACCCCTCCCGATGAACAGGACCTCCGTTTCGACCGTAGTGCTCCAACACAAGTCCGTTTCCTCCGTTTTGCGGTACGCCACACCCCTCCCGATCAACAGGACCCCCGTTTCGACCGTAGGAGGTCCGTTTCCTCCGTTTTGCGGTACGCCAGACCCCTCCCGATGAACAGGATCCCGTTTAGAACGTGGCCGGTCGAACACAAGGTCGTTTCCGTCATTCTGCGGTATGCCAGGCCTCGTTTCCATCGGCTGTTCCGTCCAAGCCCTCCCGATGAACACGACGACGCATTCCGTTCCAACCCAGCCGGTTGGCTCCCCATGAACACGACAACGCAGTTTCTCCGTTCCGACCCAGCCATGTACACGAGCCCTGGCCGTACGTATGCGCGAGTAGGCGTTCGAGACCCTGCCCGTATGTACGTATGTTGCCGTATTTTCTTTCTTGCACACTTGCCGCTGTACGTACGTGTACATGCTACATGCATGCCTCTACTATGACACGTGCGCGCCTCTACATCGACCAGTATGTATGTACACGTTCGCGACCAGGATGACAACGCTATGTACGCTTCGACCAGTGGGCCCCGACTGTCAGGCACTTCCTTGCGTGCGAAGATGTAGCTGGTGGGTCCCAGCAATCAGGGGGGCGAATAGTTTTTTTGCCCGGACGCACTTCCTTGCGTGCGAAGATGTAGCTGGTGGGTCCCAGCAGTCAGGGGGAAACATTTTTTCGCGAAATACGATGGCCCGTCCGGTGGGTCCCCGCTGTCAGGTGGAGGAATAATTATTTTGCGCGTATTAAGGAGGCACTTCCTTGCTGCGGCCGTGGACCCAGCTGCCAGCCTCTCCACGTACAGTCAACGGCCGATGGAAGCCGTTCCTTGACCACGTTGACCATGCCGCGCCAATAGCACCAGGGCGGTAGACGACGGCGAGGCCTAGGAAGGGGACGACGCGGAGCCGGGGAAGACGCGGTAGTGGATGTCCACGCATAGAGGAGTATGAGGGTTCACTGGTTCACTGCTGTGTGAGGTTGCCATCGCCGCAAAATAACAAGGGGTGTGGGTGAGTAGAGGGATGGTCTGGCCAGCGGTGGGAGTAGTAGGGGGCGGTGAGGCCTCCGCCGCATCGCAGCCGGCCACGGGAGGCAGCAGCACGAGGCACGATCGGCGCTGGTTTGGGCGGCTGGAGCAAGAAGACCAGAGGTTGAAGAAGCACTACGGCCGTTGGATGGACATCGTACGGTCACTGGAGCTAGAATCGTGCATATTGACTAAGTTGACAAAGCCCTCCGTCCCCGTCAACTTAGTAGGCCCACAAGTCAGCCTACCACTATACTGGGTCCTAGCTAGCAGGGGGAGTATTCATTTTTTTGTGCGTAAAAAGGAGGCACTTCCTTGCGTGCGAAGATATAGCTGGTGGGTGCAAGCTGTCAGCGGCGGTAACATTTTTTTCACGAAATACAGAGGCCCTTTCGGTGGGTCCCAGATGTCAGGTGGAGGAATCATTATTTTGCTCGTAATAAGGAGGCATTTCCTTGCGTGCGGCCGTGGACCCAGCTGTCAACCTCTCCACGTACAGTCCACTTCATATGCATGTCGGTCGTTGACCACGTTGACCAGGCTGCGCCGAGAGCACCAGGGCGGTGGACGACGGCGAGGCCTAGGAAGGGAACGACACGGATGCAGGGAAGTCTCGGCTGTTGTTTCCCACGCGGAGGGGAGTACGACTGTACGAGGGTTTACTGGTTCGTCTGCCGTCGCCGGAGAATAACAGCAGGTGTGGGTGGGTAGAGGGATGGCTAGGCCGGCAATGGGAGTACGGTGGGGCGGTGAGGCCTGCGCGGCAGCACAGCTGGCCGCGGGGAGGAGGGAGCAGGCAGTCCCGCCGGCCGCGGGGAGGAGGGAGCAGGCAGTCCCGCCGGCGCTTGTTTGTGCGGCTGGAGCAGGAAGAGCAGAGATTGAAGAAGCACGACGGCCGTTGGATGGACACCCAACAGCCACTGCTTGTGCGTCAACCTTTTTTTAGGAAAGCCTCAAGTATGCGGAAAACATCATACATCCCATCTGCCATTATTTCTAATAATTTACAGCCCATTTGCTAATTCTTAAGGTTTTTTTGGAGCCCATATTCTTTTTGTTAGCATTACAGCCCATATTGTGGCCACGGTTAAAAAATTATATGAAATTTTGCATATTTCGGTGCGGTCCGAACTGTTTTTAATCCCGAAATTTCGAGTCACATTCAAACTGATTTTAAATATAAATGTATATCAATATAAAATCCAACAAATTGTCCATGCATAAAAATCAATGCAATTTAAAATCTCAAAATGAAAAAAAGAAATTTGAAACTAATTGCCGGTTTGATGTGTTTTAAAAATGTACAGCCCATTTCTCATTACGGATAGGCCATTTCCTCGGCCAGCCGAATGAAGCTCTCCTCGTCTTGAAAGATTTGCAGCCCAATAGGCCTGACAAAGCGACTTACTTGGGAAATCACAAAAAAACTGGGCTGTGGCCGTGGACCCAGCTGTCAGCCTCTCCACGTACAGTACTCTTCCGATGGAAGTCGGTCGTTGACCACATTGACCACACCGCGCCGAGAGCACCAAGGCGGTGGACGACGGTGAGGCCTAGGAAGGGGACGACGCGGAGCCGGGGAAGACGCGGCAGTGGATGCCCACACGGAGAGGAGTACGAGGGTTCACTGGTTTGGCTGCGGTGTGAGGCTACCGTCGTCGTAGAATAACAGGGGGTGTGGGTGAGTGGAGGGATGGCCTGGCCAGCGGTGGGAGTAGTATGGGGGCGGTGAGGCCTCCACGGCAGCACAGCTAGCCACGGGAGGCAGGAGCAGGCGGCACGACCGGCGCTGCTTTGGGCGGCTGGAGCAAGAAGACCAGAGGTTGAAGAAGCACTAAAGCTGTTGGATGGACGTCGTACGCTCACTGGAGCTAGAATCGTTCATATTGACTAAGTTGACAAAGCCCTCCGTCCCCGTCAACTTAGTAGGCCCACAAGTCAGCCTCCTACAGTGGTGGGTCCCAGCTGGCAGGGGGTATTCATTTTTTTGTGCGCAATAAGGAGGCACTTCCTTGTGTGCGAAGATATAGTTGGTGGGTCCGACCTGTCAGCGGAGGGAACATTTTTTCGTGAAATACAGAGGCCCTTCCGACGGGTCCCAGATGTCAGGTGGAGGAATCACTATTTTGCGCGTAATAAGGAGGCATTTCCTTGTGTGCGGCCGTGGACCCAGCTGTCAGCCTCTCCACGTACAGTCCACTTTCGATGGATGTCGTTCGTTGACCACGTTGACCATGCCGCGCCGAGAGCACCAGGGTGGTGGACGACGGCGAGGCCTACGAAGGGAACGACACGGAGCCGGGGAAGACACGCAAGTGGCTGCCCACGCGGTGGAGAGTACGAGGGTTGACTGGTTCGGCTGCCGTCGCTGGAAATAACAGGAGGTGTGGGTGAGTAGAGGGATAGACAGGCCAGGGATGTGAGTATATGATGGGGCCGTGAGGCCTGCCCGGCAGCACAGCCGGCCACGGGAGGCGGGAGCAGGCGGTTTCGACGGCGCTGGTTTGGGCGGCTGGGGCAGGAAGATCAGAGACTGAAGAAGCACGATTGCCGTTAGATTGACATCTAACGGTCTGACGCTGGTAGAGTCGATTGTTGACTAAGTTTCTTTTTTGATAAACCTTGTGTACGCATGAACTTAGTAGGCCCACAAGTCAGCCTCCCAAGCTGTGGCAGACAACATAGAGCCCATTTGCTATTTTTTAATAATTTGCAGCCCATTTGCTAATTCTTATAAGTAATTTATTACAGCCCATTTTCTGCCCAGGACCACGGTCAAAAAGTTCAACCTTATTTTGCATATTTCGGTGGAGTCCGAACTTTTGTAATCCCGAAATGATAAACATATTTTAAGAACTTGTTGATTTGCCAAAAAACTTGTTTGTTTTTGTAAGCAAATAAGACGTGGGACAATTGAGTTGGTTTAAGGGAAAACCAGTGGTAAAAAAATCAGCACTGGGAGGGAAAACAACAACAAAAATAAGGATGTAAATATGAAAAGTGAATTTTATGTATTTCCAATATAATGATACGTGTATATGAACTAGTAAAACGATAGGTAGAGACTAGAAAACGGATGTAGGACATGCGTTTCAAGAGGAAAATAGAACTGGGTTGTGTGTTTGATTCAGTAAAAAAAGTGCCTGTGGATGTTTGTCACGACCGGTTTTCCAATAAAAAAATTTATTGAGAGACCGATCCCTTATTCGGACCAGTAAGAAGAATTCCTTCTCACTGGTAGACAATATCTTGATCACAGAAGAAAAAACCAGGAGTACTAGATATAATACAAGGTTGAGCGGAGACTGCTCAACAATTTATTACAAGCACGCCAATAATACATAAAGGCGGATAGGGTGGCATAACTACTAACTCACGATCAAAGCGGTGGTGGATATATCACAGTGGAGTGGGTGACATGACTCCTGAAACTAACAGCTCTTCGAGCGTCGGAGTGAGGCTCGAGGATACTTATTGTGGGTGGCCGAAGCGTATAAGATACAAGTGACCGACATCCAGGATCGCACGGGACTGACTGGGATTCCTCTAGGCGTCGGACTCACTATCAAACTCTTCATCCATGAGATCGCCTTCGTCAACATCTGGCCAAATCAACAAGCCAGGTGAGTACTATGAAAGTACTCGCAAGACAGTTCGGACATAAGATATAACAAATGTAAACATGATGCATATGAACAGATTAACAATCGCACTCAGACAAAGAGATAATAACGCATGGGAAAATAAAAGGGAAGTCGGGCGGTAGTCCTCCCGAAATCCCAAAGTAATACTGAGGGCCAATCGAGTGTCTGAATGACTCCTCGAAAGGATACAAAAGAAATAACAATGCCGCAGTCGGGCGTCGAGGCGACACCACATAAAGGGCTTATATCAAACATAAATAACGGACATGCCACAGTCGGACGTCTGAGCGACATCACATAAAGGGCTTATATTGAAAATAAATGACAAGAGTGCCATAGTCAGACGTCTGAGCGACATCACATAAAGGGCTTATATCCACAAGTAAATAACAAGAGTGCCACAGTCGGACGTCTGAGCGACATCACATAAAGGGCTTACATTTCACAACTTAATATTTCAGTAGCTCATGAATTTAATTCATTTCACGGGAAAAATTCAAGTACGAGATAAAATAAAGGTTAGTCCATCCACTGGAATAACAATTCAAACGGGTATACCACTTAAGCTTGTTCATCGGGGATTTACCACGAGGACTGACATAGATATGGATATACTGGCCATGGCCCTTGATCATGGACACGATGACTCGGAAGGATTTGACTCTACAGAGTTTGTACTTTAACCACAGCCAACGGATTTCAGTAGTCACAAGGACTAGTTCCGTTTACGGTGTTTTAGGAGAAACACATCTAACCAGTACACACCCATTCAACATTCTGATGCCAGGAATCACCCTGGGCAACGTTCAAGAAAAACCTTGAGACGGGGAGGCTACAACCTCGCGTAGCATGGGATTAAATTTATATACGCGCGCTCTAAGGGGTGCCCCCCTCTCGGTCCCAACCGGAAACACCCATGCCCCCTGACCGGATGACTGGCTTTAATCCAGGGCCATGGAACCCTCATCCCGGCCCCTCTATTTGGTGTGTACAAGGAAAGAGGTTAACAGCTTACTAAACCGTATTCTTTGCAGAAAACATGTGGTAGCACGAAAGGGAAAGAACGGTAACGTGGCTCAGTCCACGTTAACGTCGGAGTTTATCGGATGACAAAGACCGGCATGCTATAACAATACCATCTTACTACCTTTCATGTCACCTCATGATCAGGTCATCTCTTATCAGAGATCACGATAACTTCGAAACACACGGTCAGTAGCCTTGCATGCAACGTAATACTCACCGATGCTCTTATGCCATGCACAAACCATTCAAGCAAACATGCAAAACACCTATCATATCAAAGGTTCAAACATGCTTGCCTGGTTCGGAGAAGTCGGAGTCTAGCTCGGCGAAGTTCGCGGCTCCGTCACCTCTTCCGGAACCTACGGTATAGCGAAAACGTACACTAACGTGAAAATCATCGCGTGCATAAAAATTGTTCCAAACAATTTCCAAATAAATACTATAAAAAACTAGACAAAAATACAAAACTGACAGAAAAAGAATCAATCAAAAATCATCTTTTATTAAAAAGTTATAAGGGTTTTAGTCCAGGGACTAATCTGTGATGAAACAGAAAAGAACCAGGGACTTAACTGAGAAAACAGAAAACGGTTCGGAAAGAAATACGCCAGCCCCAAAGAGAAAACGCATTTGCCCGAAGGCGCCAACAGAAAACGGTTCGAGGGGGGAAAAGAAGAGAGGCTGACGGGGGGGTCCACCCGTCAGGTTTAAACTCCAATGGAGCTCGCCGGCGCCCGAAGGCTGCGGTGGTCGCCGGCGTCGAACCACGGCGAGGCAGAGAGATCGGAGGGTACCAAGAGTTTTAGGGTGTTCTTCCGCGTCGGTGGGTGGTGGACTTGGTCGTCGGAGAGCACTACGTCGACGGCGACACTTTCTCCGGCGGACGGTGGTTCGGGCGGTGGTGGAGAACTCCGGTGGGCGCTGCAAACTCCAAATTGAAGCGCGGGTCAGGAGAGTGGATGCATTAGGAAGCTACTGGCAAGAGCTGAGAGGTAGAGGTGCACGCACGGGGGTGAATCGAGCTGGATCCCGTGGCGGGTCGAGGCGGCCGGAGTTGGGGAAGAAGGCTCCCCCGGGGCTCTTCCAGTGGCTTGGCATGGTATTGGTGGGGTGCAGAGGTGGTGTGGGTTCGAGTTCGAGCTCGGGGCCTCTATTTATAGGTGATCCGAGGGGGTGGCCGTCAACGGGGTAGCTCCGGCGAGCGATTACGGCGAGGCAGGGGTTGGGCAGGAAGTTTAAGTGGCCAGGCAACATCAGGGAGGTTCACTGGTGCCGTTCCCCTGCTAAACCTCGGTCGGGCTTGGCGTAATACGCCGATCCTCGACGGGGCGGCCGTACGGGCACGGCGGCGGCAGAGAGCGCGCTCCGCGCCTAGCAGTTCACGACGAAGGATGGCAGCGCGCACGGGCGAGTGGGTGGCCACGCGGCGGCCTCCGGTGGCTTGGGCGGCGCTGGACGGCGTCGTCCTCGCTGCGCCTCTCTCTGGCAACCGCAAAGCCGCTGCTGCCGTCGCTCACGGGGTGGCGCACCTCCGCCTGCTCGTCGCCGACGCCCGCTAGCCTCCAGACGATCGTGCGGCACAGGGATATGAAGGAGAGAACAGGGAGCAAGGCGCCACCGTGGTACTGGCGAGATCGACAACGAGTTTTGAAGTAAACGACAGCAACTTCTGAAACTGTTTCTCTGAAAACTGAACTTGACAGAAACAGTGCTCTTCAGGTGTTCGACGAAATGATTTGGCATGAAGAAAAAAAATTCTGGAGCTGGGACTTGGTGAGGTGACCTCTCAATGCACCCAGAGGCTGCCTGAATTTTCTTAGATTTTTAGGAGGAGAAAACAATTGAATTTCATCCAATTTGGCAAATATGGTCCAAACTTGCAGCAAGCACAATTTGAAATATTTGAACTGGAGACCAGTGGATCTTCATGGATCTTGGTTGAGGGCTCTAAGGACTAGCTAGGGAAATTGGTTTGGAGGTAGAACTCAAAGTAGAAAGGGTAGCTCCTTTGTAAATCTCCAAGAGCTAGAGTAGAGGGCAGAAATTATTTTTGATGAGAAATAAATGAAAAAAATTTATGAGGAGGTTCAAACTGCTGGATTTGAAGTATATGATGATCCAAAGGTGGGGAAAGGCTTTTGGGAGGGGATTTCCACTTGGGTCATGGCAAGAGGGATTTTTGAAAAGGGGAAAAGATCACTCCAAGTGCCATAGGGCTATTTAAAAGATTTTCAAAAACATTTTTCCAAATGAAAAACATTGGAGCCAACATGAGATGAAAAACCCCTCCAAGACCAACAATCAAGTCTTGGGTGAATCCAAACAAAATATTTGTCACAAAAGAAAATTTTGAGAGGGAGAGTCCCTTAGAAGAAAATTTTAAATAACCTCCCTTAAATAAAATAAAAGATTTTGAGAAAACCAAAAATAAAATTTTGGGTGTCACAACACCTACCCCCTTAGGAAAAATCTCGTCCTCGAGATTTCAGCTGATCCTCAAATAGGTGTGGGTACTCTGCCTGAAGAAAATCTTCTATTTCCCATGTAGCTTCATTCTCGGTGTGATTGCTCCACTGAACCTTGAAAATTTTTATCGTTTTCTGACGGGTCCTCCATTCAAACTCTTCCAAAATCTTTACTGGCCGCTCTCTGTAGGTGAGGTCTGGTTGCACATCAATGCTCTCATGAGATACATGCTTCTCCGGGTTGTTCACACATTTCCTCAACTGTGAGATGTGAAACACGTCGTGGACGTCTGACAGCTCTTTGGGTAGGTCTAGCTGCTAGGCTACTGTGCCTCTTCGTGCAACTATACAGAAGGGTCCAATAAATCTCGGGGCTAGCTTCCCCTTAATTTTGAACCGTTTCAGGCCCCTCATAGGAGACACTCGGAGGTATACTTAATCACCGGGTTCAAAGCTGACCTCACGATGTTTTCGATCGTAATAGCTCTTATGTCGGCTTTGAGTTGTCTTGAGTCTGTCCCTGATCTGTTTAACCTTATCCTCGGCTTCCTTGAGCATGTCTGGGCCGAAGATACGACTGTCACCTGTTTCTGACCAATTTAGTGGGGTACGACATCTCCGTCCGTACAGTGCTTCAAAAGGTGCCATTTGCAGCTGGCTTGGTAACTGTTGTTGTAAGCAAACTCGGCATACGGCAAACTTTCTTCCCAACTGGATCCATAGGTGAGCACACAGGCTCTCAGCATGTCCTCTAGGATTTGGTTCACGCGTTCCGTTTATCCATCAGTCTGAGGGTGGTACGCTGTACTGAATGCTAGTTGCGTGCCCAGAGCTTGTTGTAAGTGATCCCAAAATTTAGAGACAAATTGAGTGCCTCGGTCGGATATTATAGTCTTTGGGACTCCATGCAAACAAACTATACGGGAGAGATAAAGCTTGGCTAGCCTTTGAGTGGAGTAGGTCGTCTTCACGGGAATGAAATGTGCTACCTTGGTTAGCCTATCTGTGATGACCCATATGGCATCATTTCCGCGTTGCGATCGAGGTAGTCCGACGATGAAGTCCATTCCAATTTCATCCCATTTCCACTCAGGTATCCGGTTTGGCTGGAGTAGCCCTGCTGGCTTTTGATGCTCGGCTTTAATGCGCTGACATGAATCGCAACAAGCAATAAATGCGGCTATATCCCTTTTCATACCGTGCCACCAAAATCTTTCCTGAATGTCTTTGTACATTTTGGTTCCTCCGGGTGGATCGAGTATGGAGCGGTGTGGCTTTCGGTTAGGATTTGTTGCTTGAGTTCCTCAATGTTTGGTACGCAAAGTCTGTCCCCGTACCATAATATTCCTTCATTGTCTGTGACGAACTCTGAAGCCTTGCCAAGGCTCATCTTCCTCTTTATACCTTCGATGCTGGGATGCCCATGCTGAGCCTTCTTAATTTGTTCCATTAGGGTGGGTTGTATCTCCAGATTTGCAGAGACTAACACCATGTTGAGTCTAGCGAACTCCTGCTGAAACTCAGGCCTCAAGTTCTGTGGACGGTCGTTGCCCGGGCTGGGGTTCCGACTAAGAGCATCTGCCACTACATTTGCTTTCCCTGGATGGTAGTGAATGCCAACATCATAGTCCTTGACCAATTCCAACCAGCGTCGTTGTCGTAAATTTAGCTCTGGTTGCGTGAAAATATATTTAAGGCTCTTATGGTCCATATATATTTCACAACGATTTCCCAACAGAAAGTGCCTCCACTCCTTGAGTGCATGGATGACGGCTGCTAGCTCCAATTCATGAGTAGGATAATTTTCCTCATGCTTCCGTAGTTGCCTGGAAGCATCCGCGACAACTTTGCCGTCCTGCATCAATACGCATCCGAGGCCCTTCCGGGATGCGTCACAATACACTTCAAAGCTCTTGTGTATGTCTGGCATGGTCAAAACTGGTGCTGTTGTTAGTTTCTTCTTGAGTTCTTGGAAGCTTTTCTCGCACGCTTCCGTCCATACAAACTTCTTGTCTTTCTTGAGCAACTGTGTCATTGGTTTTGCCACAGTGGAGAATCCTTCAATAAATCTTCTGTAATATCCGGCCATTCCCAGGAAACTCCGTACATCTGTCACGTTGGCTGGTGGTTTCCAGTCAAGTATGGCTTTGACTTTTTCTGGGTCTACGGCCACGCCTTCTTGGGTTAATATATGGCCTAGGAAACCAACTTGCCTTAGCCAAAATTCACACTTGCTAAATTTGGCGTACAATTGATGTTTCCTTAATTCTCCCAAAACAATTCTGAGATGCTCAGCATGTTCTTCTGGTGTCCTTGAATATACCAGAATACCGTCAATGAACACCACAACAAATTTGTCCATGAATTTCATAAACACTTTGTTCGTGAGGTGGACGAAATATGCAGGGGCGTTCGTCAGTCCAAACGGCATTACTGTGAACTCATATAATCCGTATCTGGAGGTGAATGTTGTCTTAGGGATATCTTCTGTCCGTACTTTCAATTGATGATATCCCGATCTCAAATCAATTTTTGAGAACACCTTGGCTTGCGCGAGCTGGTCAAACAAATCATTTATCCGTGGCATCGGATATTTGTTTTTGATGGTGACCATATTGAGAGCTCGATAGTCTATACACAGTCTCAGTATCCCATCCTTTTTCTTGGCGAATAACACTGGCGAACCCCAAGGTGAGGAGCTGGCTCGAATAAATCCTTTGTCCAGTAATTCCTTTATTTGCTTCTTCAATTCTAACAACTCTGAGGGTGCCATTCTATAAGGTTTCTTATAGATGGGAGTGGTGCCAGGTGCTAGTTCAATGTTGAACTCTATCTCTCGGTCTGGTGGCATGCCTGGTAGTTCTTCAGGGAATACGTCTGGAAACTCGAACACCACTGGAACTTTTCTCAATTCTGAAATGTCCACTTTGTTCAGCTTTGGTTGCCGTGACCGTGGTCTCTCTTGAGCTGTAACCTTTATTTTCTTGCCGTGATGATGAGTGAGAATCACAGTCCGATTGAAACAATCAATAAATCCCTTGTTGGTGGTCAACCAGTCCATCCCTAGGATGACATCCAGTCCTTTATTTTCCAACACGATGAGATTAGCTTGAAAATTTAGTCCTTCGAACTCAATGATCACTCCTTGGCAGTAACTCTGAGCGATCTGCTTATTTCCGGGGGACTTAATGATCATAGATTTTTCCAAAGGGAGTATCGGAAAACCATGTTGCAAAACAAAACTCTTCGAAACGAACGAGTGAGAAGCTCCAGAATCAAACAAAACCGTGGCAGGTACTGTGTTGACAGGGAACGTACCGAGCACGATGTCTGGGGCATTCTGGGCTTCTTCCCTGGTCACATGGTTCAGGTGACCCTTCCTGTGATTGTTGTTGGGATTGAAATTGTTGCGCTTGGGGGCTGGATTGTTCCCACCATTGTTCGGCTTGGGGGCCGAGTTCCTTGGTTTTGGGCACTGTTTGGCATAGTGCCCTTCTTCACCACAAGCATAGCAAGTGACCCCTGGACGGTACGTGAAGTCCTTGTCCCTGGAATGAAACTGTCTGGTTGGCCTTAGATCAGTAGTCGTGGATTTTCTTGCTTCAATCCTCTGAACATCAGTCTTGCTTCGGTTGTTGCGAGCAAGAGTCGTCTTGTCCCTCTTTCGCTTACGAATATCTTCCAGACTGCGGCGCTCATTCTCCAAGGTAATGGCCTTGTCAACTAGAGTTTTGAAATCTGGGAAAGTGTGTACGACCAGTTGGCATCTTAGTGCCGGTGCCAGGCCGTCCAAGAATTTCTCCATCCTCTTGTTCTCAGTCATATGCTCATCGTAGGCATAACGAGATAGCTGGGTAAACTGACCGTTGTATTCTGTCACTGACATGCCTCTTTGCTTGAGGTCATCAAATTCTCTTTTCTTGATTTTTATGATGCTCCTGGGGATGTGTGCCCCACGAAAGCCTTCCTTAAATTCTTCCCAGGTGATGTTGTGTTCACTGGGATGCATGTGTAGGAAGTTTTCCCACCATGCTGCAGCTGCTCTAGTGAGGTAGTGGGGTGCATAAAGCACCTTCTCATGATCTAAACATTGAGCAATAATCAACTTTCTTTCGATGTCACGAAGCCAATCATCGGCTTCAAGCGGCCTATCAGTGTGAGCAAACGTTGGAGGGCGTGTCTTCTGCAGTTCAGACAACTTGGAGTGTGGTTGGTATGGCTCACGGTGATTTCCCATATTGATGACGTGATTCATCATTTCTGTGTGTTGCTGTTGGCTTAGTTCGAAAAGGCGGCATACTTGAGATAAGGCTGCCTCACTGTCCTGTTGACTAGACTGTCCCTGAGTGAAGTTGTTGCTGGTCTGTGTTCCATAGACTTCTTCTGGTTGATTTGGCATGGAACGAGTCCACGGACGAGACATTTTCCACTCTGGGGTATTATTTTGCAAAAACTCATGAGAAGAACTGTGTGGCACAAGGAAAATCTTGCAAAGACAAAAATTTAAAAGACCTCAAGATTTTTCCAAGAAATATTGACTGCGCACGGAGAAGGACTGCTTAGCACATATCTTACACGCGAAACGCAAACATACGATACAGCACTCAGGATGTGCGTACACATTCCTGACATGTTATTAAGGCTAGCACACTCCTCCGGGATCTACAAGCGCACACAACTACTACAAACTAAGTACACATAAAACATAACATACATGCAGGCACAACGCGCGGCTACTAGGCGCACTCAGTCGGAGATGGTGAAGATTTCCTTCCCCTTGCCGAGGGTAAGACCCAGCGGTGCAGGAGACTCAACCTCCACCTCCTCCCTAGTAGGCTCCAGGCGCGTAGCACTGCGCTGAGGTGATGGCGCGGGTGCGATAGGCGGCAGTGCGGGTGCGGCAGGCGGTGCAGCTCTGACTGGAGTAGGAGCGATGACTCGGTCGAACTCCTCAGTGGTAGGCAGACGGCGAGCAGTGGCCAAAATGGCCGGTGAATAAGATGCTGAGGACGAGACGAAAGTCAGTGGCGGTGCCATGTGGAGAAGCTCCTTCCTGCTGGCAGGACCGCCCCGAACTAAGTCCATGCGGGCAGCCACAAGATCGTCCACGAGGTTGTCGAAAGATTCCTCTAGAGCTTTGAGATACTCCACAAAAATCTCGATGGCTTCATCTCGCTCTCCCCTATGGCAGGCGAATGCATAGTGACAAGTATATGGCACATGGCATGGGAGCTAGCGGTAGCGACGAGTCTTCATCATAGGAAGGATATCCCGAAGGCGAGCTATCGCCTCACGGGCGGCCATCTGCATGGCATGCCTCTCCGTAGGCATGGCCCTTCCCACAAAACGGAAGTGGCGAGACGCAGAACGTCCTCCCTTGAATTGCACCACGGCCTGGTGCATAGACACGTCGTCGCTGAGCTTGTGCTGATAAAGCGTGAACTCCGGACGAGTCGCTGGCCCGATCGCGAGCTTGGTGATGGAGACGAGGAGTTTGACAAACCCCTCGGGCACATTAGTGAACACCCGAGTCTCGCAGTCGTTGCCAGCCACCTACAAAAGTAGGCAAAAATTCTGAGTAGTCATATCATAAATTTATGATGACCAACAGAAAATAGCTACATTTGCAAAATGCTGAAAAAGCACTAAAGACGCTAATAACCGATTAGCGATCGCACCTAGTGGCTTCCTACAGTCAGCCTGGCTCTGATACCAAGCTTGTCACGACCGGTTTTCCAATAAAAATATTTATTGAGAGACCGATCCCTTTTACGGACCAGTAAGAAGAATTCCTTCTCACTGGTAGACAATATCTTGATCACAGAAGAAAATACCAGGAGTACTAAATATAATACAAGGTTGAGCGGAGACTGCTCAACAATTTATTACAAGCACGCCAATAATACATAAAGGCGGATAGGGTGGCATAACTACTAACTCACGATAAAAGCGGTGGTGGATATATCACAGTGAAGTGGGTGACATGACTCCTGAAACTAACAGCTCTTCGAGCGTCGGAGTGAGGCTCGAGGATACTTATTGCGGGTGGCGGAAGCGTATATAATACAAGTGACCAATATCCAGGATCGCACGGGACTGACTGGGACTCCTCTAGGCGTCGGACTCACTATCAAACTCTTCATCCATGAGATCGCCTTCGTCAACATCTGGCCAAATCAACAAGCCAGGTGAGTACTATGAAAGTACTCGCAAGACAGTTCGGACATAAGATATAACAAATGTAAACATGATGCATATGAACAGATTAACAAGCGCACTCAGACAAAGAGATAATAATGCATGGGAAAATAAAAGGGAAGTCGGGCGGTAGTCCTCCCGAAATCCCAAAGTAATACTGAGGGCCAATCGAGTGTCTGAATGACTCCTCGAAAGGATACAAAAAGAATAACAATGCCGCAGTCGGGCGTCAAGGCGACACCACATAAAGGGCTTATAAAAGAATATAAAAGACAGTGCGTGCCACAGTCGGACGTCTGAAGCGACGTCACATAAAGGGCTTATATTGAAAATAAATGACAAGAGTGCCACAGTCGGACGTCTGAGCGACATCACATAAAGGGCTTATATCAAAAGTAAGTAACAAGAATGCCACAGTCGGACGTCTGAGCGACATCACATAAAGGGCTTATATCAAAAGTAAATAACAAGAGTGCACAGTCGGACGTCTAGGCGACATCACATAAAGGGCTTATATTTCACAACTTAATAATTCAGTAGCTCATGAATTTAATTCATTTCACGGGAATATTCAAGTACGAGATAAAATAAAGGTTAGTCCATCCACAGAAATAACAATTCAGACGAGTATACCACTCAAGCTTATTCACCGGGGATTTACCACGAGGATTGACATAGATATGGATATACTGGCCATGGTCCTTGATCATGACACGATGGCTCGGAAGGATTTGACTCTGCAGAGTTTGTACTTCAACCACAGCCAACGGATTTCAGTAGTCACAAGGGACTAGTTCCGTTTACGGTGTTTTAGGAGAAACACATCTAACCAGTACACACCCATTCAACATTCCGATGCCAGGAATCACCCTCGGCAACGTTCAAGAAAAACCTTGAGACGGGGAGGCTACAACCTCGCGTAGCATGGGATCAAATTTATATACGCGCGCTCTAAGGGGTGCCCCCCTCTCGGTCCCAACCGGAAACACCCATGCCCCCTGACCGGATGACTGGCTTTAATCCAGGGCCATGGAACCCTCATCCCGGCCCCTCTATTTGGTGTGTACAAGGAAAGAGGTTAACAACTTACTAAACCGTATTCTTTGCAGAAAACATGTGGCAGCACGAAAGGGGAAGAACGGTAACGTGACTCAGTCCACGTTAACGTCGGAGTTTATCGGATGACGTAAGGCTGGCATGCTACAACAATACCACCTTACTACCTTTCATGTCACCACATGATCAGGTCATCTCTCATCAGAGATCACGATAACTTCGGAACACACGGATAGTTGCCTTGCATGCAACGAGATACTCACCGATGCTCATATGCCATGCACAAACCATTCAAGCAAACATGCAAAACACCTATCATATCAAAGGTTCAAACATGCTTGCCTGGTTCGGAGAAGTCGGAGTCTAGCTCGGCGAAGTTCGCGGCTCCGTCACCTCTTCCGGAACCTACGGTATAGCGAAAACGTACACTAACGTGAAAATCATTGCATGCATAAAAATTGTTCCAAAAGTTTTCCAAATAAATACTATAAAAAACTAGACAAAAATACAAAACTGACAGAAAAAGAATCAATCAAAAATCATCTTTTATTAAAAAGTTATAAGGGTTTTAGTCCAGGGACTAATCTGTGATGAAACAGAAAAGAACCAGGGACTTAACTGAGAAAACAGAAAACGGTTCGGAAAGAAATGCGCCAGCCCAAAGAGAAAACGCATTTGCCCAAAGGCGCCAACAGAAAACGGTTCGAGGGGGGAAAAGAAGAGAGGCTGACGGGGGGGTCCACCCGTCACGTTTAAACTCCAATGGAGCTCGCTGGCGCCCGAAGGCTGCGGTGGTCGCCGGCGTCGAACCACGGCGAGGCAGAGAGATCGGAGGGTACCAAGAGTTTCAGGGTGTTCTTCCGCGTCGGTGGGTGGTGGACTTGGTTGTCGGAGAGCACTACGTCGACGGCGACACTTTCTCCGGCGGACGGTGGTTCGGGCGGTGGTGGAGAACTCCGGTGGGCGCTGCAAACTCCAAATTGAAGCGCGGGTCAGGAGAGTGGATGCATTAGGAAGCTACTGGCAAGAGCTGAGAGGTAGAGGTGCACGCACGGGGGTGAATTGAGCTGGGTCTCATGGCGGGTCGAGGCGGCCGGAGTTCGGGAAGAAGGCTCCCTCGGGGCTGGCTCTTCCAGTGGCTTGGCGTGGTATTGGTGGGGTGCAGAGGTGGTGTGGGTTCGAGTTCGAGCTCGGGGCCTCTATTTATAGGCGATCCGAGGGGGTGGCCGTGAACGGGGTAGCTCCGGCGAGCGATTACGGCGAGGCAGGGGTTGGGCAGGAAGTTTAAGTGGCCAGGCAACATCAGGGAGGTTCACTGGTGCCGTTCCCCCGCTAAACCTCGTTGGGCTTGGCGTAATACGCCGATCCTCGACAGGGCGGCCGTACGGGCACGGCGGCGGCAGAGAGCGCGCTCCGCGCCTAGCAGTTCACGACGAAGGATGGCAGCGCGCACGGGCGAGTGGGTGGCCGCGCGGCGGCCTCCGGTGGCTTGGGCGGCGCTGGACGGCGTCGTCCTCGCTGCGCCTCTCTCTGGCAGCCGCAAAGCCGCTGCTGCCGTCGCTCACAGGGTGGCGCACCTCCGCCTGCTCGTCGCCGACGCCCGCTAGCCTCCAGACGATCGTGCGGCCCAGGGATAAGAAGGAGAGAACAGGGAGCAAGGCGCCACCGTGGTACTGGCGAGATCGACAACGAGTTCTGAAGAAAACGACAGCAACTTCTGAAACTGTTTCTCTGAAAACTGAACTTGACAGAAACAGTGCTCTTCAGGTGTTCGACGAAATGATTTGGCATGAAGAAAATTTTTTCTGGAGCTGGGACTTGGTGAGGTGACCTCTCAATCCACCCAGAGGCTGCCTGAATTTTCTCAGATTTTTGGGAGGAGAAAACAATTGAATTTCATCAAATTTGGCAAATATGGTCCAAACTTGCAGCAAGGACAATTTGAAATATTTGAACTGGAGACCAGTGGATCTTCATGGATCTTGGTTGAGGGCTCTAAACTAGCTAGGGAAATTGGTTTGGAGGCAGAACTCAAAGTAGAAAGGGTAGCTCCTTTGTAAATCTCCAAGAGCTAGAGTAGAGGGCAAAAATTATTTTTGATGAGAAATAAATGAAAAAGAATTTATGAGGAGGTTCAAACTGCTGGATTTGAAGTATATCATGATCCAAAGGTGGGGAAAGGCTTTTGGGAGGGGATTTCCACTTGGGTCATGGCAAGAGGGATTTTTGAAAAGGGGAAAAGATCACTCCAAATGCCATAGGGCTATTTAAAAGATTTTCAAAAACATTTTTCCAAATGAAAAACATTTGAGCCAACATGAGATGAAAAACCCCTCCAAGACCAACAATCAAGTCTTGGGTGAATCCAAACAAAATATTTGTCACAAAAGAAAATTTTGAGAGGGAGAGTCCCTTAGAAGAAAATTTTAAATAACCTCCCTTAAATCAAATAAAAGATTTTGAGAAAACCAAAAATAAAATTTTGGGTGTCACAATGTTGTAAGACAAAATATAACTAACGTTGGCGGGCCAGAGGCCAGTAGATACCTGCTGGATCTTTGTGCCCCGTTGTCGTCATGGGCTGGGCCTGTTAAAAACAAAACCAAGCCTGGGCAGTCTACAGCCCAGCTGAAAATTGCTCGACCTGAAAAAACAATATACGTGCTCAATAAACGAGAGAATTCTGCAAGTACAGACTGATAACTGGGATGCAGTAGGGATATTGGTTTTTCATCGTGATAATAAGAGCATGCACTTGTTTCGAAAAATTTGGAGAACTGGGAATTCGAACGGCAGGTGCTTATGCTACCCATCAAATAAAAATCAGGTGCCTGAAAATTCGTTTCGAAACAAATGATTCAACTTTATATCCACGTCGACCCTCGGCATGATGGTTGGAAGCAAATGCCAAGTTCATACCAAAAGATCGTTAACAACAATACCAACTTGCGGACGACAAGGTGGTACAAGTACCAATACCAAACTATCTTATAATCTTTTTACTCCTGGCCCTAGTGTTTGTCTGGTAGAAAATCTGCAAGGGACCAGCTCCCGCTCCTTCTCTTGCTCCAGGTCCCCGAGGTGGTACTGGTGCATCACCCAGTTGGTCCTCTACTGGTCGAAGTTCTTGTTGGTGTGCATCACCAGAACCTTTTTGCTGCCCGTCTGCCGGCCGTTGACCATCACCGGCAAGGTATTGCCGGTGTTGTGCCACATCGTGTGCATGCCGCACTCCGACTGTATCTTGCGACGCGTCCACGTGCCCCTTTTGAACGCCCTGGAATTGTGCTGGAAGAAATGCTTGCTTAGGCCACTCAGTGTGATACCTGCAATATTGTCGAATACAGGTTTTAGTGTACGTAGTTGGCATTTTCATAACATCTTTGGCATGTTGCAGTCACTTGTTTCACTTTTTGTCAACTGTCAAATTGTAATTGCTTCACCAGGTCTGCGTCTAAAAAGAAAAATAGAGCTATAAACAACGGAATATGTTTGTGCAAGTAGACGGCCGATCGGTGTTTTACCTGGAAGTTTCTCAGGATGGGTGTAGCATATGCCGTGCTCGCTGTCGATGGTTGGTATGAACAAATCGATGAGAGGGTGAGATCTCGCGCTGTCCGCACTCACTTTGGCCTCAAGGTGCTCGATCAGCTCCTGATCCGTGGGATCGAACTTGACGCCAGCCGGCAGCATCGGCCAATCCTTCTTCGACTTGCATGGGTTAATTCCAGTTATATGGTACTCAATGTATGATCAATCGACTGTTTTAAGTGAATGATGAAAGATTTCGACAGATAAGTGGTACTCCAAATCTGAAGTCCAGAATACCCGAACACGCCGTCGGGATTCTTGTGTCACCTCACGCGCAGTGTGTTGTCACGTCAATTCAATGTGTGGACATGATGAATAATTTGACCGACGTATACTAGTATTGCTACTGTACTACTTACTAGTCGTATTTAGTGTCACATTTTAACCATAGGTTTAACTAACAAGTACGCACTTGAAGCCTAAGTGATATATATATATATATATATATATATATATATATATATATATATATATATATATATACTGCACAGCATCTCCATCATCATTATCAGTACATCCTGCGCAGGTGAGTTAGGATGCACTTGATCCTAGAAAGGTATCTATCCTTTAAACCAGAGGGGTGCTTCAAACTAACAACAGTACATAATATCCAACAAAAGAGGTTCGTGCTACAGCAGCAGAGTACATGGTTTAGTCTACAATCAGTACGAATCAAGTTGTGCATATTTGCTGTTGGCATGAACCACATCGCCGCATGTCGGGTTTGCAAAAGCCATCCATCGCATGGAAGCTTGATGCCTTTCACACACTGAAGATTATCTGGCAACAAGCTGTGTCGACGAATCTCTGGATATGGTGATTCATGAAACCCATGGTATGATGTGTAAACACAGTCCCCCCTGGCGAATGGAAGTTGCATAGCACGGTAATCATCGCCGGTGATATGATCAATGATTGGTTGGATGATCGGATAATTGAGCCTGAGGAACATGGAGTAGTTGCCGAGGCTATAAACCCGCCTCTAGTTGAATACGCCTGGCCCAACGGAGCTGGGATCATTCTCGAACATGAAGCAGCCATAGCCATCAATGTCACGAACGCCCCAGGCATTGTACTGCATGTGGTTTGATGAAATGGTTTCGTCAATTTGGTACGTGCAAATGAGCATCAAATGACCACCGTCAGCTGAACGAGCGATAAACCACCACCCATCGGCTGGTATGATTCCAGGTCCTGGAATCATGAAGGCCGGCGCATTTGCGTCTGCTGCAACAATTCAAATTGGAGACCAAAAGGACAAAAATAAACAATCATGTTCAGAGTATGTGTGGAATTAAGATTATTATAACAGTGACACATATCATAGACAGAGAATTGCAATGCCGTGGTCATAATCATACCCCAAGTTAAAAAATAAGCCAATGGCTTTCATATTCTAGCAATATATCATGGTTCAAACATCATGTAACAATGAGAGGAAAACAGATATGACAGGGCCTACTCATATTCTACCATAGCACTTACTACAGTTATCATATCAACTCTAAGCAATAACATGCGTTGTTATAAAAATCCTGGAAATGAGAGTAACATATAGCAATCATGAGGTTATACTCATAATATCTATTCTAACAATCATTAGATACCAATTGTCCTCATATCAACTCTAACAATAACATGTGTGGTCATAAAAATCTAGGAAATGAGAGGAACATATAGCAATGATGTGGTTATAGACATACTATATAGTCTAAATTTGTAACAATGAACAGGCAGTCGTATTCTTAAGGTAAAGATGAGATGAGATAGAACAATTACATGACGATAGATTCCACTAGTATAGGCAGCCAATCTATGCGTCGACTGCATAAACGATGCCATCGTGCACTATAGCATCAGACAGAAGTGTTGGGTAAATAGGATCGACGATGAGCCATATAACCATGTATGGCGACCGGATTCCAGATAGACTAATCCCATGTTGAACACAGCAATGAGCTTGTAATCCATGTAGTCTTCTGATGGTGTGGGCACTTCGCAGATTACAACCTTCAGCAAACAGAGGTCGAGCCAAAAGCTCGACGCGTCTCGTGCATAGTAGGCAGGAGTGTCCGGCGGGCCGCGAGGCTCGATGGCGGCGGTATCCAAAGATGGAAGGGTGATCTCTCGCTGGGTGTAGATATCCACGAGACGCCACGGACTACTGGATTGGTGGATGAGGACGATCCAGTTGGCCTTCATGCCCGCCCAGTAGTGGCCGCGCATGAAGAATAGGTGGACGAGTAGTGGTAGCATGTTGAGGGGCACCACGGCAACCTCCGTAGGATTGTCAAGTCGGTGTCTGGGCCACCTGCGAGGATCGGGCATCAGCAAGCAGGGTGTCTTGAAAAGAGCCGGCCGGTTGTAGACGAGTAGGCGGTACAAAGACACCGAGCATGCGGCCAGACGGATGGTGCTGAGTAGGTCCATATGATTACAGATCTGCTCCAAGAGAACATCGGGGAGGGAATTCCAATCGCGGCTCTGCATGTCAGTCGGTTCTGCGATTGGGGTTTCCGGTGCCTGCGAGCCAGCGGGGAAGTGGATTCGGGCGGGCAAGCGAAGAAGCTTCTCCTCGTGTGGTCGAGCACTGAGCGGGGGGATATGGTGTGCGCGAGCTACCAAGGAAGATAGCGCGGGCGGGCGAGCAGAGAGCGGGGGGAAATGGTGTGTGGCCGACAATGGGGAAGAGAGGAGGAAGAAGAAGAGAGGAGGAGGAAGAGTGGAAGACGGGGAAGAAAGTGCATTAAATCTCAATTCTACTACTACTACCAGGATATACCGTCCTTCGGAGTGTAAATAGTTACATCAATGACATATGTGTCTACCACAAGAGGGCCCATATGTCAGTTAATGGAGGACAGAAGCGTGCTCTACTGGCAAACATGATAGGCAGTACTGGGTAAGGCTGATTTAGTAACACCAACACGCTGGTTCAGCTTATTAATTATGTGTCCCATCTGCTGCTGCGTGTATTGTCACTTCACTGCAAAGTTGAATAGTTCTCTCTGACCGAGATGGGGAATAATGGATCGCAAAGACTTCCTTTCTACATTATCCCTATGCCTCTACGCTCACTTCACTCATTTTGCTCCGTACGTAGTCACTTTTTGAAATCTCTAGAAAGACAAATACTCCGTATTTGGGAATAGAGGGAGGAATTTACTCTGTATTTGGGAACAGAGGGAGGATTTTACTCCGTATTTGGGAACAGAGGGAGTATCACCATATGGAGGGAATAGAGGAAGCTTGAAATATGAACATGTCAATGGGAGGGAGTAAGCCCCATGCATGCATGCATGCAACATGCAACACTCACACGTACACATGGACGCACGCAACACTCACGCACCCATGCGGCACACAGCACACGACGCAACACACACGCCCATGCTCAAGTGCTCAACCTACTCCCTACGTTCGTGAAAGACTGTACATTTAGAGATTTACACATTGACCAGGGCATAATTAACGCCCAAAAGTAGCAGACTTATGTGTGCATGCGACCATTGAGGGAAGAAGATTAAATGAAGGTCGTTGCATGCTGTAATTAAGGATAGGCATGTAGCCTATACCTAGAGCACAAGTTGGTGCATTAGTCAATCAATATAGATTTAGATTAAAGGCTAAATGCATTGGAAGTGTAGATGTACTACACTCTTTGTTTTTTAGCTGATTTCTTTGCTCTGCCAACTGACAGGTGGGACCCAGAAACCAGGTGACAATTTAACCAGTCAATAAAGTGCCACGTCGACTATGTGGCTAGTCAGTAGGGTGCCATACGGTGCTCTACGATGAGCTAGTGATCGTATAATCACCGCAAAACTATATATAGTGACCGTAAAGAGCGTATTGTTACATACGTTGACCGGCAGTGTATTTTTCTCATTTCAAATTAAGCCATATTAACCGGAAAGGACGCAGTATGGACTAGTACTAGTACTGCTTTGATGTGTCTCGTCAACTCGTCGAACGAGGAGAACCTTGCTTACTACGCCTCTCCCTCGCCCACGCGCGCGGTGGTTCACAGGACGAGGAGAGGGTTTTGACTAGAGCGCCCTCTCCCTCGCCCTCGCCCTCACGGTGGACGTGCAGCAGTTCAATCGGTGTCAGATTGCCAGAAGCATAATGTGTACTGTAGTATCATCATTGTTGGACCTTCCGAAGAGGCGAAGAGCCAAGTGCAAGGTTCACACGAGTACGAACTGTTGAACCTCCCGAAGAGGCAGAGAGCCAAGCGCAAGGTTTTATAGGAGTTGTCGTCCTAGTAGGAGCGTACTACAACTATAGCGAATGATGCTACTGTATGATGTCGCCACGTCACGTATATCCAAAGCTGTGCCACCTTTTTTTCTCAAAGAGCATGTTGGAGCCCGTGCAACAACCACACAAGTTGCACGTACAGATAACACATTTACTAGTAATAAATTCTAAAGGACAAATGTCAGTATGCCACACAAGTTCATCTCCAATTCATGTGATAAATTTGTGCACGACTAGTCTACATATATTCACCGCACTACCGTTCGCAATTTACCGTACTCCACTTACACGTTATAGATGGGCTACATGTCCTCCTCCAGGTTCTAGTCCCAGGTGTTCTTCATTGATGGCACGATCCATAGCGGTGGGCAACGGGAATCATTGTCGTGGCTTTCTAGTCCGGTTCCACACGATGGAGACTCACCCAAGCTGAAGCGGCATAAATCAAGGATAGCGTGTCCCAGCATGTCGTTCATCTGGCGGTGCACACTGAAGACACAACCATGCTTCATGAACGGCAGGCCTTCCGTGTCATGCATGGAAGGTGGCATCCGCTTCACAATGGGGTAGCTGTCCCCAATGAAAAGCGAGTACTCTCCAAGAGTGTTCCTCGGCACCCACGTAGCATCACGGGGGTCGAACTCGGTGTCGTTCATCTGGTACACGCGGCATCTTAGATCTGGACACATGTTGACGTACATAGTCAAGGTCCATGCATAATAATGTTGTGCTCAAATATGGCGGTCAGTAATACTGTGCAGCAAATAGTACTACTCCGGTATAGAGGAAGTAAAATAACCGGCTTATTATATATAGCCACTCTTGGCTACATGGATGAGATAGTAAGACATGGAAAAACAAAAATGGTGGCAGCTAGTGGGTTCACGTCTTCAAGGGCCTAGCTAGCTATATGCGTCCTCCAAGGTAAAAAGTACTCCTACTAGTACGTAAGTAGAGTACTAGTACAACAATGAAAGAGAAGGCGAGAGGGTTAAAAAATGGAATACCTGGGTAGATGGTGACGGTCCGATCATGGTAGATTGTGTGACCATGTTGCACATCAGTGGTACCATGGGTAACGACTGCTAAGATAGTTGATCCCAATATGCCGAAGTCAGCTACAAGGTTCCAGGTTAGACCGAATCGCGGATGCAAATGCACATCCAGGATCGGCGATCTTATTTTGATTGCGGGATGACTCGTCCCTGCAAAATAATGGAGTACCGTTAGGGATGCAAATGATGGTTTGTGCATTCTGTTTGTAATCTCCCGTACCGTAGGATGGCAACCAGATGAAACAAGTCCCCTGGCTTGTCACCGCGAAGATGCGGCCTAGATGGCGCACGGCGTCTTCGAACGTGTAGGGGTACAAATTTGCCGCCGCCAACATGCGCCAGCCTCTGCCGTTACTGCCTCTTGCATTGATGGCAATCCTTATGTCGAACACCGCAATGAGATAGTAATCGTCGTAGCCGCATCGCTTTGTCGGCGGGTCCGCAATTGCTATCTTCTTCAATCTCATGTAGGCATCATCATTGATACGTCTCCAACGTATCTATAATTTTTTATTGTTCCATGCTATATTATATTCTGTTTTGGATGTTTAATGGGCTTTATTATACACTTTTATATTATTTTTGGGACTAACCTATTAACCGGAGGCCCAGCCCAAATTGCTGTTTTTTGCCTATTTCAGTGTTTCGCAGAAAAGGAATATCAAACGGAGTCCAAACAGAATGAAACCTTCGGGAACGTGATTTTCGGAACAAACGTGATCCAGAGGACTTGGAGTCCACGTAAAGTAATCAATGAGGAAGGCACAAGGCAAGGGGCGCGCCTACCCCCCCCCCTCCCAGGCGTGCCCTCCACCCTCGTGGGCCCCTCGTTGCTCCACCGACGTACTTCTTCCTCCTATATATACCTACGTACCCCCAAAACATTAGATACGGAGCCAAAATCCTATTTCCACCGCCGCAACCTTCTGTACCTGTGAGATCCCATCTTGGGGCCTTTTCCGGCACTCTGCCGAAGGGGGCATTGATCACGGAGGGCTTCTACATCAACACCATAGCCTCTCCGATGATGTGTGAGTAGTTTACCTCAGACCTTCGGGTCCATAGTTATTAGCTAGATGGCTTCTTCTCTCTCTTTGGATCGCAATACAAAGTTCTCCTTGATCTTCTTGGAGATCTATTCCATGTAATCTTCTTTTGCGGTGTGTTTGTCGAGATCCGATGAATTGTGGGTTTATGATCAAGATTATCTATGAACAATATTTGAATCTCCTCTGAATTCTTTTATGTATGATTGGTTATCTTTGCAAGTCTCTTCGAATTATCAGTTTGGTTTGGCCTACTAGATTGATCTTTCTTGCAAAGGGAGAAGTGCTTAGCTTTGGGCTCAATCTTACGGTGCTCGATCCCAGGACAGAAAGGGAAACGACACGTATTGTATTGTTGCCATCGAGGATAAAAAGAGGGGGTTTATATCATATTGCATGAGTTTATCCCTCTACATCATGTCATCTTACTTAAAGCATTACTCTGTTCTTATGAACTTAATACTCTAGATGCATGCTGGATAGCGGTCGATGTGTGGAGTAATAGTAGTAGATGCAGGCAGGAGTCGGTCTACTTGTCACGGACGTGATGCCTATATACATGATCGTACCTAGATATTCTCATAACTATGCGCAATTCTATCAATTGCTCGACAGTAATTCGTTCACCCACCGTAATACTTATGCTCTTGAGAGAAGCCACTAGTGAAACCTATGGCCCCCGGGTCTATTTTCCATCATATTAATCTTCCAACACTTAGTTATTCCTAGCACCGTTTATTTTTACAATCTTTACTTTTATTCTTTATCATAAAAATACCAAAAATATTATCTTATCATATCTATCATATCTCACTCTCGTAAGTGACCGTGAAGGGATTGACAACCCCTTTATCGCGTTGGTTGCGAGGTTCTTCTTTGTTTGTGTAGGTGCGTGGGACTCGCGCGTGGTCTCCTACTGGATTGATACATTGGTTCTCAAAAACTGAGGGAAATACTTACGCTACTTTACTACATCACCCTTTCCTCTTCAAGGCAAAACCAACGTAGTGCTCAAGAGGTAGCAAGAAGGATTTCTGGCGCCGTTGCCGGGGAGATTCGCGCCAAGTCAAGTCAAGATTTGACTCCCAGCAACGAGCCATTTCTGGCGCCGTTGCCGGGGAGATTCGCACCAAGTCAAGTCAAGATTTGACACCCAGCAACGAGCCATTTCTGGCGCCATTGCTGGGGAATCTACGCACAAGTCAAGACATACCAAGTACCCATCACAAACTCTTATCCCACGCATTACATTATTTGCCATTTGCCTCTCGTTTTCCTCTCCCCCACTTCACCCTTGCCGTTTTATTCGCCCTCTCTTTTTCGTTCGCTTGTTTCTCGCTTGCTTCGTCGTTATGGCTAGCCCTTTATCTACTCCTTTATTGTGACGCCCGGATAATTAGGCTACAGTAATTCCACGCTAATTATGCCACGTCACCTCGGTTACTGTTGTTAATCTCGCGATGGTCCAAAAACAATTCCAATTCAAATTCAAAATCAAGCAAACAATAAAACTTTTCAAATGTCAAAACTAAAATGTTCTAAAAGTGACAAATAAATCATATGTAATATTGGTGGAGGAACCAAGTCTTTATAAAATGTTTAAATGCACCAAACTAATTAAATCAGTAGCTAAAACCATTAATTAAATGCCTTTTGTATTTTGTAAAATTTTAAACTATATTATTTTGGGATGAAACTTTTTGTGGTAGTGACATAATTTGTAACAACAATTTAGGTGCCACTTTCGTATTTTATTGAAACTAAAACAATTTGAAAGATTAAACAAACAGACCAAAAAAAATATGAAAAAGTAAAAGAAAACAAAATAAACAAAAGACCCCCCTCCCCTGGGCCGTTCGGCCCAACCGGGCCACCAGGTCGGCCCACCCCGCCTATAAACCCCCCCCCCCACTACCAGAAACCCTAACCCACCCACTCTCCCCGATCCCCTCTCTCTCTCGCTCCCCCTCGATCCCCCTCTCCCTCCCCCGTTCTGGATCGGGAGCGGGCGCCCCCGACGCCACCCGTCGCCCGCCTCGCCGCCCCTCCTGGCCTCCTCGCCGCCGCCCCGGTCCGCCATCGCACTCCGCCGTCCAGATCGAACCGCGCCCCGCCACCCTGACGTCGTTCCCCGCAGCGCCGCCCCCTGCTTGGGTCAGGTCGGGGCCGACCGCCGCCGCCTCGACCTCGACGCCAACCGCCGTGGCCGGACCCCGACGCCGCTGCCACCGGACCTCCTCAAGCTCCTCCTCGACCCCCGCTGCCGAACCCCTACCGCCCCTGTGAGCTCCCCCTCTCCTCGTTCCCCCTGTGCGCCCTGCCTCTCCCCTGCGCTCAGCTCTGCCGCCCGCCGGCGCCCGCGGACAGCCGCCCCCGGCCAACCACGTGGTGCCCCGCCCGTCGCACGCGTCCCCTGCTCCTGGCCGCGCGCGCCTCGCGTCGAGGCGACGCCTCGCCGGCGGCCTTGCCGTCGATCGCCCGCGGCCCCCTCGCCGGCCGCCGCTAGGGTACGTCCCGCCGGGGCACCGCGCCCCCCTGCCCCGGCCACCTCGGCCATGGCCTCGTCCCTGGCCGGCGCCCCTGTCCTCCTGGGCAAGCGCCCAAACGGGCTGGGCCTGAGCGCCCGCTAGCAACCGCCCCGCAATGGCCCTCTGGGCCACTGACTATGGGCCCCGCCCACAGAACGGTTTAAAAAAACGAATTTAAAATAATAATAATAAATTAATTAATAAAAATAAAAATAAAATAAAAATAAAAATAATTAATTAATTAGTTAATTAACCCTGTTTAGATTAATCTAATTTAATTAATTAGTTTAATTAATTAGTTAACCCTAATTACACTAATCAGTCTATGACATGTGGGACCCACGTGTCAGATGACTGCTGACGTTAGCATGATGTCATGCTGATGTCATCGCAACACTGTTTTGGATAATGTTGAATTAAATAATTAATTAAAATTCAGAAAATGATTAAATCTTTAGAAAATCATATAAAATAATCCGTAACTCGGATGAAAATACTTTCTACATGAAAGTTGCTCAGAACGATGAGACGAATCCGAATACGCAGTCCGTTCGTCCGCCACGCGTCCCTAGCATAGTGAACCTGCAACATTTCACCTCCGGTTCATCTGTCCGAAAACGTGAAACACCGGGGATACTTTCCCGGATGTTTCCCCCCTTCACCGGTATGACCTCATATCGCGTTAGAACACGTCTAGCTCTGCCTGTTGTCCTGTTATGCACTTGCTTGCTATGTATTTACTGTTTCTCCCCCCCCCCCTCTTCTCTTCGGTAGACCCCGTGACGATGCTGATGCCCCTGTGGTCGACTACGTCACCGATGACCCCTCCTTCTTGTCTGAGCAACCAGGCAAGCCCCCCCCCTTGATCAGCAGATATCGCCTATTCTTCTCTATACTGCTTGCATTAGAGTAGTGTAGCATGTTACTGCTTTCCGTTAATCCTATCCTGATGCATAGCCTGTCATTGATGCTACAGTTGTTACCTTTACCTGCAATCCTACATGCTTAGTATAGGATGCTAGTGTTCCATCAGTGGCCCTACACTCTTGTCCGTCTGCCATGCTATACTACTAGGTCGTGATCACTTTGGGAGGTGATCACGGGAATATACTATATACATTATATACATGACACATGTGGTGACTAAAGTCGGGTCGGCTCGAGGAGTACCCGCAAGTGATTCTGATGAGGGGGCTGAAAGGACAGGTGGCTCCATCCCGGTAGAGGTGGGCCTGGGTTCCTAACGGCCCCCGACTGTTACTTTGTGGCGGAGCGGCAGGGCAGGTTGAGACCACCCAGGAGAGAGGTGGGCCTGGCCCTGGTCGGCGTTCGTGGATACATAACATGCTTAACGAGTTCTTGGTATTTGATCTGAGTCTGGCCATTTGGTCTATACGCACTAACCATCTACGCGGGAGTAGTTATGGGTATCCCGGCGTCGTGGTATCAGCCGAAGCTCTTTTGACGTCAGCAACTGAGTGGCGCGCGCCGCATTGGACCGTAAGCTCGCGCTTGTATTAAGGGGGCTAGGTCTGCTTCCGGCCGCGTACGCAACGTGCAGGTGTGCATAGGGCGATGGGCCCAGACCCCTGCGCACATAGGTTTAGACCGGCGTGCTGACCTCTCTGCTGAGCCTAGGTGGGGCTGCGACGTGTTGATCTTACGAGGCCAGGCATGACCCAGAAAAGTGTGTCCGGCCAAATGGGATCGAGCGTGTTGGGTTATGTGGTGCACCCCTGCAGGGAAGATTATCTATTCGAATAGCCGTGTCCCTCGGTAAAAGGACGACCCGGAGTTGTACCTTGACCTTATGACAACTAGAACTGGATACTGAATAAAATACACCCTTCCAAGTGCCAGATACAACCCGGTGATCGCTCTCTAACAGGGCGACAAGGAGGGGATCGCCGGGTAGGTTTATGCTATGCGATGCTACTTGGTGAACTTGCCATCTACTCTCTTCTACATGCTGCAAGATGGAGGTGGCCAGAAGCGTAGTCTTCGACAAGATTAGCTATCCCCCTCTTATTCTGGCATTCTGCAGTTCAGTCCACTGATATGGCCCTTTACACATATACCCATGCATATGTAGTGTAGCTCCTTGCTTGCGAGTACTTTGGATGAGTACTCACGGTTGCTTTTCTCCCTCTTTTCCCCTTTCTATACCGGATTGTCGCAACCAGATGCTGGAGTCCAGGAGCTAGAGATCCCGAGGATGATTCTACGTGGAGTTCGGCTTCCAGGAGTTAGTTAGGAGGATCCCAGGCAGGAGGCCTTGCCCTTTTCGATCGTCGCTACTTTTGTGCTAGCCTTCTTAAGGCAGACTTGTTTAACTTATGTCTGTACTCAGATATTGTTGCTTCCGCTGACTCGTCTATGATCGAGCACTTGTATTCGAGCCCTCGAGGCCCCTGGCTTGTATTATGATGCTTGTATGACTTATTTATGTTGTAGAGTTGTGTTGTGATATCTTCCCGTGAGTCCCTGATCTTGATCGTACACATTTGCGTGCATGATTAGTGTACGGTCAAATCGGGGGCGTCACAAGTTGGTATCAGAGCCGACTACCTGTAGGAAACCCCCTTCCAAACTCCTTGGCCGAAGTCGAGTCTAGTCAATGAAAAACTTTTACTAACATGGCTGTGTGGCTTACGGGCCCACGTCGCCATTGGGTGGTAGTAGGATCTTTTACTCCTCGACCTTTACTCTGGGACTCTGACATCTCTTCTATTCGGGTTAAGTGAATTTTGCTAAATCTAACATTAGGATCTCGTTATCACTTTCACCCGGAGAGCCCCTTATTACTGATGATCGTCTGCTGCACGTGAAGACCCTGAAGATACTCTCCGCTGATAACCCGAGAACTTGTGTTCATCGCTTTTGCAATTCCCTTTCATCGATAAACTCCTATGGATAACCACGTATACTCGCCACTCATACAATGTTTCCTAGTTGATCTTGTTATTACAAGATACCCCGAAATTCTCTCTGTTGTTCCGAAAATCCTTTGAGCTTACTGCCTTGCTGTTCTTTGTCACCTGAATACCCCTACGGATAATTCTCGCACTTACCCAGTATCCGGTCATCCCCAGTTGATTCAAGTATTTCACAATAGTCTTCAAAATACTATTCGATCTTCCGAAAATCCTCAAGAGCCTATTGCTCTTGAAATTCTTGTTTGCTTGCATTATGGTTAATCCCATAAGTCTCGTAATCTTATTGGCATCTCTTGTCATTATCATTTTGAGTCTATTGATTCAATTTGTTGCGAATGCTCGCAATCCTCAATCAAATCCTAGAATTCATCCTTC
Source organism: Triticum aestivum (assembly GCF_018294505.1). Classification (NCBI taxonomy): domain Eukaryota; kingdom Viridiplantae; phylum Streptophyta; class Magnoliopsida; order Poales; family Poaceae; genus Triticum; species Triticum aestivum. Next base: position 102,149,532 of record NC_057814.1, on the reverse strand, counting down.
CGGCTCAGACGTCATTTTAAACGTGAGCTGGATCTCGACCAATCAAATTTGCCATCGATTGTACCCGTAAGTTTACTCGACTTATCCATCCCTAATCAGAGCATTGCTTCTGATCCCTTGTCTTGGAATTCATAATTCCTTTGCATTTGAGCTTTTGAGTTAGTCAGTTGTTTCTATAATCTGATCTCATTGCATTCTTTCTTCCTCTGGTTGAGTACTGATGCTCACATCAGATCCCTTGTGGACCACCAGACCCTTTTGTCGGATTTTATCCGACAATGTCCTCCATATTAAATAATCTTGTGAGCTTTTCCTCGGATACATGATGCCTTTGGTAAATTGTATCCTCTGCTTTGTGAACCATGCTCTACTTTTGAGCTTGTATTATTTACTCCGAAGTTTGTGGTATATGTTCCTAAGATGCCCTGATCGGTTGAACCTACACCTTCCCTAATCCGTGTGAACCCGAAAGATTTCACGGGTCATACTTATCTGGTATTGCATCAGGTAAAAACTTTTGACAACTAATGTCATTATCAAAATACGAGAGGCGAATGGAAGGTTATGCATTGAAGAAGTGGGAGTCGACCTTGAACCTTTGTGTTCATGCCCATGGACACGATGTAGATCTTATCATTAAAAGCTTCTATTAAATTAATTATTACCTTGGTATACGTTCTTCTTATATCTGGGGTCTGGCCTTTTGCAATCGTGGTTCCGACCTTGTTCTCCTTTAAACACCATTTCTCGTGCAAGTTTAAGCACTTGACTTCTGTAGAGCAATACCCTAGTCCAACCTTTACCTTGATCTGTCGTCGAGTATTACCCCCTGGTATCTCGAGATTATCATGGAACTGCGTAACTTCTTATGAGTTTTTCATCAAGTGCTACATTCTCACTGATTCCAATTTTTCACGGGCTATGAGTTATTAGTCACTCGAGAACACCGTTAAGTGAATAGATTCCGCACTCCGATTCAATAACTCTAAGTAATTTTTTGTTGCTTATGACTTAATAATCTTTCAACTCATTCCTAGCCTGATTGGCTACATCTTTATTGTGCCAATTTTAACTGTGCTATCTGGTCCTTCTTTCCGAAGCATGATTTTCGACGATGAGCTAAGCTTACGCCGACCTTCCTCGTCTTATCAATTCGCCTTGGGCAACAAGCTTGGTCTCGAGTTTGTGTCGTACCCGTGGTTTCAATAACCTTTCGCTTCATCATTCCTTTGACTTGATGTCATCACCGATCGATTACACCTTCATGAAATCTCTCGACAAATGTGTCGTGATCATCATGAGCATTCTGAGTCCTTCCAGAATATCAATTGAATTCATGATGAGAAAGACCATCCTTTCCCTTGATGATTTGTGTTATCATCGGCCACTTTACTGCCTTCCCTCTAACACAAACTTGTTCGTGTTTTGTGTTATACCTTGAGATCCTTGCTATCCAGCATTTGTTCCTCTTTACTTTGGAGTATTACCAAATTTTATATCAAGAATGTCGTGAGAATTTCACCACCTCTTTAGAATTCTTGATATAGTAATACATCTTACCGTCTACATTCAGTTCTTGGTCCCCATGTTGATTTTAACCGAAGTACCCACAAATGAACTGTGATGTGTAAAATTCAAAACTTCCAGCAACCCTATTGCTTGTAAGTTACTGAATGATAGTTACATTCTTGTGTTTTGGATATCGAATCACCATTCTAACATTGATCATGCTACCTAGGCCCATATGTCGGGTGCACCTTTCAACCAAGGTTTAAATTGTGTATGATATCCTCGAGCATACATCATTATATCATTTGATCTGACAAATGTTATCTCCTTGTTCACATAATTGTGGAAATCCATCTTTTGGAAATCTCAATGGAATGTCGCTGAGTCCATCAGCCACCTCCTAACCCTCTCCTTGGTATAATGATGAACTCTTGTTTCGGAACTTGCTTTCATAGTTCATTTCCCGAGAATCTTACTATGTCATCCCATCAATTCGTGTTGCACTTTCTTCTCAGACATCCTAAGTCTGAGGTATCCTGACACCAATCAGATCTGAATCTCGGTCAGATATGATGGTTGAGACATATTTCCAAGAGTTGTAACATTGGTCTATTTATGACCCGGTAAGGTGATGTCATGCCTAACACACCTTGCCAGAGGACCTATTGTTATAAGTTTTCCTTTTTAGCAAGGTTAGCTATTCTTCCATGAGGAAATTGTAAGACTTACTCTATAAGTTGTTCCTGATGGATCCTTTTTGTTTCCAAAGTCTGATCTTCACCTGTTGACCATGTCAATGCTATCTCGAAGCATGTCTATGGTACTCCGATTTTCAACAGGAACATTTGAAGCCCAATGCTAAATGTTTCCTGCTCAATTATCCAAACACCGTTGTATGGGTAATGTCCTGAAATTTCTCTCCCCTACCTAAAGAGTTTTCTACATTATATCCTGTCATGAATATCATGCTCAGCTTGTCCTTGGGAAGGATATACCCTTGAACTATGTGTTTAAACACATTTTCCTTTCCATTCTTCTGTTTAATCTGATAATCATATTTTCCTTTCCATTGTTTGGTTTAACCTTTCTGGTGATCTATATGATCTAAGCAGTAATATTCTCCTGCTTATGTAAACTCCTCGGTGTACAACACTGTCAGTAAGACCATGTTATTATTGTTGGTGATATTTCGGTAACCACCGATGGACGAGAACTCTGCCTAATGGTCCGCCTCGTTTCAACGAGCAGGAAAATGGTTCTCTTCGTCCCTCGCCCTTGGTACCGACGATGTTGCTGACATATAACTCACAGGCTACCCTCTGACATGCCTTGCTATCATGATCATGCAAGATGTCACCGCCCTTCCTACTTTTAACCCACATGGTGGGCCCATAACCCATAGTTCCACAGGATCGAAACCTGACTCTCCTGTGCACCCCCTGTTCCCAAATTTATTCATCGCGCGTGGCCTCGTATGTAATTCACGGACCACCGTCCTACTGATCTATACTGGCATCAGACATAATACTTATTCCGATTGCTTTGAACCCCTTTCACACTTTGTTTCAAGCTTCGAACGATTGCCTACCCGTTTGAAACTTCTCTTGGTACTTTCTTACTTGCTCTCGGCTTTTCTTAAGGTTTAGTTCGAGAGATACTTTCCGCCATTTTCCCCGGTGATGTTGACCAGATAGTAAACCCTGCGGAAGTCCGTTCTTCCAGAATACCCCCTTACTCTGTCATAAGTACGATGGAGTTCCCGAAGAAAGGACGACAACTTCATCATGATGACCTGAAGCAGAGAAATGAAGACCTCAACATAATGGATCGACCTCTTTGAGAATAGCAACCAAGACCGAGAAGACTCGTTAGAATTTCGCGACCAAATCCCTTCCCCCTTACTTCCCCTCTTAAATCTCGGGACGAGATTTCTTGTAGTGGAGGAGAATTGTGACGCCCGGATAATTAGGCTACAGTAATTCCACACTAATGATGCCACGTCACCTCGGTTACTGTTGTTAATCTCGCGATGGTCCAAAAACAATTCCAATTCAAATTCAAAATCAAGCAAACAATAAAACTTTTCAAATGTCAAAACTAAAATGTTCTAAAAGTGACAAATAAATCATATGTAATATTGGTGGAGGAACCAAGTCTTTATAAAATGTTTAAATGCACCAAACTAATTAAATCAGTAGCTAAAACCATTAATTAAATGCCTTTTGTATTTTGTAAAATTTTAAACTATATTATTTTGGGATGAAACTTTTTGTGGTAGTGACATAATTTGTAACAACAATTTAGGTGCCACTTTCGTATTTTATAGAAACTAAAACAATTTGAAAGATTAAACAAACAGACCAAAAAAAATATGAAAAAGTAAAAGAAAACAAAATAAACAAAAGACCCCCCCTCCCCTGGGCCGTTCGGCCCAACCGGGCCACCAGGTCGGCCCACCCCGCCTATAACCCCCCCCCCCACTACCAGAAACCCTAACCCACCCACTCTCCCCGATCCCCTCTCTCTCGCTCCCCCTCGATCCCCCTCTCCCTCCCCCGTTCTGGATCGGGAGCGGGCGCCCCCGACGCCACCCGTCGCCCGCCTCGCCGCCCCTCCTGGCCTCCTCGCCGCCGCCCCGGTCCGCCATCGCACTCCGCCGTCCAGATCGAACCGCGCCCCGCCACCCTGACGTCGTTCCCCGCAGCGCCGCCCCCTGCTTGGGTCAGGTCGGGGCCGACCGCCGCTGCCTCGACCTCGACGCCAACCGCCGTGGCCGGACCCCGACGCCGCCGCCACCGGACCTCCTCAAGCTCCTCCTCGACCCCCGTTGCCGAACCCCTACCGCCCCTGTGAGCTCCCCCTCTCCTCGTTCCCCCTGTGCGCCCTGCCTCTCCCCTGCGCTCGGCTCCGCCGCCCGCCGGCGCCCGCGGACAGCCGCCCCCGGCCAACCACGTGGTGCCCCGCCCGTCGCACGCCTCCCCTGCTCCTGGCCGCGCGCGCCTCGCGTCGAGGCGACGCCTCGCCGGCGGCCTTGCCGTCGATCGCCCGCGGCCCCCTCGCTGGCCGCCGCTCGGGTACGTCCCGCCGGGCCACCGCGCCCCCTGCCCCGGCCACCTCGGCCATGGCCTCGTCCCTGGCTGGCGCCCCTGTCCTCCTGGGCAAGCGCCCAAACGGGCTGGGCCTGAGCGCCTGCTAGCAACCGCCCCGCAATGGCCCTCTGGGCCACTGACTATGGGCCCCGCCCACAGAACGGTTTAAAAAAACAAATTTAAAAAAATAATAATAATAATAAAATAATAATAATAAAATAATAATAAATAAATAAATAAAAATAAAATAAATAAAAATAAATTAAAAATAAAAATAATTAATTAATTAGTTAATTAACCCTGTTTAGATTAATCTAATTTAATTAATTAGTTTAATTAATTAGTTAACCCTAATTACACTAATCAGTCTATGACATGTGGGACCCACGTGTCAGATGACTGCTGACGTCAGCATGATGTCATGCTGATGTCATCGCAACACTGTTTTGGATAATGTTGAATTAAATAATTAATTAAAATTCAGAAAATGATTAAATCTTTAGAAAATCATATAAAATAATCCGTAACTCGGATGAAAATACTTTCTACATGAAAGTTGCTCAGAACGATGAGACGAATCCGAATACGCAGTCCGTTCGTCCGCCACGCGTCCCTAGCATAGTGAACCTGCAACATTTCACCTCCGGTTCATCTGTCCGAAAACGTGAAACACCGGGGATACTTTCCCGGATGTTTCCCCCCTTCACCGGTATGACCTCATACCGCGTTAGAACACGTCTAGCTCTACCTGTTGTCCTGTTATGCACTTGCTTGCTATGTATTTACTGTTTCTCCCCCCCCCCCTCTTCTCTTCGGTAGACCCCGTGACGATGCTGATGCCCCTGTGGTCGACTACGTCACCGATGACCCCTCCTTCTTGTCTGAGCAACCAGGCAAGCCCCCCCCCCCCCTTGATCACCAGATATTGCCTATTCTTCTCTATACTGCTTGCATTAGAGTAGTGTAGCATGTTACTGCTTTCCGTTAATCCTATCCTGATGCATAGCCTGTCATTGATGCTACAGTTGTTACCTTTACCTGCAATCCTACATGCTTAGTATAGGATGCTAGTGTTCCATCAGTGGCCCTACACTCTTGTCCGTCTGCCATGCTATACTACTGGGTCGTGATCACTTTGGGAGGTGATCACGGGAATATACTATATACATTATATACATGACACATGTGGTGACTAAAGTCGGGTCGGCTCGAGGAGCACCCGCAAGTGATTCTGATGAGGGGGCTGAAAGGACGGGTGGCTCCATCCCGGTAGAGGTGGGCCTGGGTTCCTGACGGCCCCCGACTGTTACTTTGTGGCGGAGCGGCAGGGCAGGTTGAGACCACCCAGGAGAGAGGTGGGCCTGGCCCTGGTCGGCGTTCGTGGATACATAACACGCTTAACGAGTTCCTGGTATTTGATCTGAGTCTGGCCATTTGGTCTATACGCACTAACCATCTACGCGGGAGTAGTTATGGGTATCCCGGCGTCGTGGTATCAGCCGAAGCTCTTTTGACGTCAGCAACTGAGTGGCGCGCGCCGCATTGGACCGTAAGCTCGCGCTTGTATTAAGGGGGCTAGGTCTGCTTCCGGCCATGTACGCAACATGCAGGTGTGCATAGGGCGATGGGCCCAGACCCCTGCGCACATAGGTTTAGACCGGCGTGCTGACCTCTCTGTTGAGCCTAGGTGGGGCTGCGACATGTTGATCTTACGAGGCCGGGCATGACCCAGAAAAGTGTGTCCGGCCAAATGGGATCGAGCGTGTTGGGTTATGTGGTGCACCCCTGCAGGGAAGATTATCTATTCGAATAGCCGTGTCCCTCGGTAAAAGGACGACCCAGAGTTGTACCTTGACCTTATGACAACTAGAACTGGATACTGAATAAAATACACCCTTCCAAGTGCCAGATACAACCCGGTGATCGCTCTCTAACAGGGTGACGAGGAGGGGATCGCCGGGTAGGTTTATGCTATGCGATGCTACTTGGTGAACTTGCCATCTACTCTCTTCTACATGCTGCAAGATGGAGGTGGCCAGAAGTGTAGTCTTCGACAAGATTAGCTATCCCCCTCTTATTCTGGCATTCTGCAGTTCAGTCCACTGATATGGCCCTTTACACATATACCCATGCATATGTAGTGTAGCTCCTTGCTTGCGAGTACTTTGGATGAGTACTCACGGTTGCTTTTCTCCCTCTTTTCCCCTTTCTATACCGGATTGTCGCAACCAGATGCTGGAGTCCAGGAGCTAGAGATCCCGAGGATGATTCTACGTGGATTTCGGCTTCCAGGAGTTAGTTAGGAGGATCCCAGGCAGGAGGCCTTGCCCTTTTCGATCGTTGCTACTTTTGTGCTAGCCTTCTTAAGGCAGACTTGTTTAACTTATGTCTATACTCAGATATTGTTGCTTCCGCTGACTCGTCTATGATCGAGCACTTGTATTCGAGCCCTCGAGGCCCCTGGCTTGTATTATGATGCTTGTATGACTTATTTATCTTGTAGAGTCGTGTTTTGATATCTTCCCGTGAGTCCCTGATCTTGATCGTACACATTTGCGTGCATGATTAGTGTACGGTCAAATCGGGGGCGTCACATTTATCTCCCGAGAATGAAGTTCTTAATTTTAAACAAAGGGAAGGAGAAAATCTAAAAGATGCTTGGTATAGAATCTGCAATGCTCAAAATAGATCTACCCGAAAGCAATCTACTACCATTCTTCTTCGCAATTTTTATCTAGGCGTCACTCCTTGGTATAGATATATTCTTGATACCATTACTGGAGGGAATTTCTTGGGTAGCCATACTTTTGATTCTTATAATGCTATGATAGATTTGTTTGGCTCACCACCTCTTTTGCTTAATGGAACTATGCTAACTTTGGAACATGTGATGCAAAGGCTTGAAATTATTGAAAATAAAGTTGCCACTACGGAATTGATTGAGAATTTGGATAAAAAGATCCATAATCAAATTACTCAATATGGATCTAAAGTAGGAGTCACTTTGAAAAAATTTAAAGAGAAGGAACCCATAGTTAATGAAAGAATAGTTCAAGATTCTACTAAATTGATAAGCTTGAGGGTATTACTACCAACTTGGGGTCTGCTTTTTCTTCCTTTAGAAATACTCCATATCCTTCAACCAAAATTTCCAAGCTTATGTATGTTCCTAAAAATAAGGGTGAATCTTCTAGTAAGGAAACTGCGGATCTCAAATCAGTAAGTGTTCACCCCAATTTTTTTGCTATCATTAAGGAACCATTTGATACAAATGAATTTCTTGATTTCTTTCCCAAAAGTTGGATCATCAATAAGAATAAAGAAGTTCCTAAGGGTTATAGGTGTTCTATTGAAGAATTGCCTACCAAAGATGGCAATACCTAGATCTATCCTTGCTTTTATGCCTAGCCAGGGGCGTTAAATGATAGCGCTTGTTGGGAGGCAACCCAATTTTATTTTAGTTTTTTGCTTTTTGCTTCTGTTTAGGAATAAATACTTGATCTAGCCTCTGGTTAGATTTGTTTTTATGTTTTAATTAGTGTTTGTGCCAAGTTAAACCTATAGGATCTTCTTGGATGATAGTTATTTGATCTTGCTGAAAATTCCAGAAACTTTCTGTTCACGAAAACAATTGTTAAAAATCACCAGAACGTGATAAAATACTGATTACAATTGCAGTAGATCAATAAACAAATTTTCTAGGTCGTCCTATTTTGGTATATTTTTCTGAGTTCCAGAAGTTTGCGTTAGTTACATATTACTACAGACTGTTCTGTTTTTGACAGATTCTGTTTTTCGTGTGTTGTTTGCTTATTTTGATGAATCTATGGCTAGTAAAAGAGTTTATAAACCATAGAGAAGTTGGAATACAGTAGGTTTAACACCAATATAAATAAATAATGAGTTTGTTACAGTACCTTGAAGTGGTATTTTGTTTTCTTTCGCTAACGGAGATCACGAGATTTTCTGTTAAGTTTTGTGTTGTGAAGTTTTCAAGTTTTGGGTAAAAGATTTGATGGATTATGGAACAAGGAGTGGCAAGAGCCTAAGCTTGGGGATTCCCATGGCACCCCAATATAATCTAAGGACACCAAAAAGCGAAAGCTTGGGGATGCCCCGGAAGGCATCCCCTCTTTCGTCTTCGTCCATCGGTAACTTTACTTCGAGCTATATTTTTATTCACCACATGATATGTGTTTTGCTTGGAGCGTCTTGTATTATTTGAGTCTTTGCTTTTTAGTTTACCACAATCATCCTTGCTGTACACACCTTTTGAGAGAGACACACATGATTCAGAATTTATTAGAATACTCTATGTGCTTCACTTATATCTTTTGAGCCATATAGTTTTTGCTCTAGTACTTCACTTATATCTTTTAGAGCACGGTGGTAGATTTGTTTTATAGAAACTATTGTTCTCTCATGCTTCGCTTATATTATTTTGAGAGTCCTACAAAACAACATGGTAATTTTCTTTAATTATGATAGGCATCCAAGATTAGTAAAAAAATTCTTATGAGTGTGTTGAATACTATGAGAAGTTTGATGCTTGATAATTGTTTTGAGATATGAAGATGGTGATATTAGAGTCATGCTAGTTGAGTAGTTGTGAATTTGAGAAATACTTGTGTTAAAGTTTGTGATTCCCGTAGCATGCACGTATGGTGAACCGTTATGTTATGAGTGGCGGTCGGGGACGAGCGATGGTCTTTTCCTACCAATCTATCCCCCTAGGAGCATGCGCGTACTACTTTGCTTTGATAACTTGTAGATTTTTGCAACAAGTATATGAGTTCTTTATGACTAATGTTGAGTCCATGGATTATACGCACTCTCTTCCTTCCACCATTGCTAGCCTCTCTAATACCGCGCATTTTTTGCCGGTATCATACACCCACCATATACCTTCCTCAAAACAGCCACCATACCTACCTATCATGGCATTTCCATAGCCATTCCGAGATATATTGCCATGCAACTTACCACCGTTCCGTTTACTATGACACGCTTCATCATTGTCATAATTGCTTTGCATGATCATGTAGTTGACATCGTATTTGTGGCAAAGCCACCGTTCATAATTCTTTCATACATGTCACTCTTGATTCATTGCATATCCCGGTACACCGCCGGAGGCATTCACATAGAGTCATATTATGTTCTAAGTTTTGAGCTGTAATTCTTGAGTTGTAAAGTAAATAAAAGTGTGATGATCATCATTATTAGAGCATTGTCCCAAGTGAGGAAAGGATGATGGAGACTATGATTCCCCCACAAGTCAGGATGAGACTCTGGACGAAAAAAAAGAGGCCATAAAAAAGAGAAAAGGCCCGAAAAAAATGAGAGAAAAAAGAGAGAAGGGACAATGTTACTATCCTTCTTCCACACTTGTGCTTCACAGTAGCACCATGATCTTCATGATTGAGAGTCTCCTATGATATCACTTTCATATAGTAGTGGGAATTTTTCATTATAGAACTTGGCTTGTATATTCCAATGATGGGCTCCCTCAAAATGCCCTAGGTCTTCGTGAGCAAGCAAGTTCGATGCACACCCACTTAGTTTCTTTTGTTGAGCTTTCATATACTTATAGCTCTAGTGCATCCGTTGCATGGAAATCCCTACTCACTCACATTGATATCTATTGATGGGCATCTCCATAGCCCGTTGATACGCCTAGTTGATGTGAGACTATCTTCTCCTTTTGTCTTCTCCACAACCACCATTCTATTCCATATAAAGTGATATGTCCATGGCTCACGCTCATGTATTGCATGAAGATTGAAAAAGTTTGAGAACACCAAAAGTATGAAACAATTGCTTGGCTTGTCATCGGGGTTGTGCATGATTAAATACTTTGTGTGATGAAGATAGAGCATAGCCAGACTATATGATTTTGTAGGGATAACTTTCTTTGGCCATGTTATTTTGAGAAGACATAATTGCTTAGTTTGTATGCTTGAAGTATTATTATTTTTATGTCAATATTAAACTTTTATCTTGAATCTTGCGGATCTGAATATTCATACCACAATTAAGAGGGTTACATTGAAAATTATGCTAAGTAGCATTCCACATCAAAAATTCTGTTTTTATCATTTACCTACTCGAGGACGAGCAGGAATTAAGCTTGGGGATGCTTGATACGTCTCCAACATATCTATAATTTTTTATTGTTCCATGCTATAGTATATTCTGTTTTGGATGTTTAATGGGCTTTATTATACACTTTTATATTATTTTTGGGACTAACCTATTAACCGGAGGCCCAGCCCAAATTGCTGTTTTTTGCCTATTTCAGTGTTCCGCAGAAAAGGAATATCAAACGGAGTCCAAACGGAATGAAACCTTCGGGAACGTGATTTTTGGAACAAACGTGATCCAGAGGACTTGGAGTCCACGTAAAGTAATCAACGAGGAAGGCACGAGGCAGGGGGCGCGCCTACCCCCCCCCCCCCCAGGCGCGCCCTCCACCCTCGTGGGCCCCTCGTTGCTCCACCGACGTACTTCTTCCTCCTATATATACCTACGTACACCCAAAGCATCAGATACGGAGCCAAAACCCTATTTCCACCGCCGCAACCTTCTGTACCCGTCAGATCCCATCTTGGGGCCTTTTCCGGCGCTCCGCCGGAGGGGTCATTGATCATGGAGGGCTTCTACATCAACACCATAGCCTCTCCGATGATGTGTGAGTAGTTTACCTCAGACCTTCGGGTCCATAGTTATTAGCTAGATGGCTTCTTCTCTCTCTTTGGATCTCAATACAAAGTTCTCCTTGATCTTCTTGGAGATCTATTTGATGTAATCTTCTTTTGCAGTGTGTTTGTCGATATCCGATGAATTGTGTGTTTATGATCAAGATTATCTATGAACAATATTTGAATCTCCTCTGAATTCTTTTATGTATGATTGGTTATCTTTGCAAGTCTCTTCGAATTATCAGTTTGGTTTGGCTACTAGATTGATCTTTCTTGCAATGGGACAAGTGCTTAGCTTTGGGTTCAATCTTGCGGTGCTCGATCCATGGACAGAAAGGGAAACGACACGTATTGTATTGTTGCCATCGAGGATAAAAAGATGGGGTTTATATCATATTGCATGAGTTTATCCCTCTACATCATGTCATCTTACTTAAAGCATTACTCTGTTCTTATGAACTTAATACTCTAGATGCATGCTGGATAGCGGTCGATGTGTGGAGTAATAGTAGTAGATGCAGGCAGGAGTCGGTCTACTTGTCACAGACGTGATGCCTATATACATGATCATACCTAGATATTCTCATAACTATGCTCAATTCTATCAATTGCTCGACAGTAATTCGTTCACCCACCGTAATACTTATGCTCTTGAGAGAAGCCACTAGTGAAACCTATGGCCCCCGGGTCTATTTTCCATCATATTAATCTTCCAACACTTAGTTATTCCTAGCACCGTTCATTTTTGCAATCTTTACTTTTATTCTTTATCATAAAAATACCAAAAATATTATCTTATGATATCTATCAGATCTCACTCTCGTAAGTGACCGTGAAGGGATTGACAACCCCTTTATCGCGTTGGTTGCGAGGTTCTTATTTGTTTGTGTAGGTGCGTGGGACTCGCGCGTGGTCTCCTACTGGATTGATACATTGGTTCTCAAAAACTGAGGGAAATACTTACGCTACTTTACTGCATCACCCTTTCCTCTTCAAGGGAAAACCAACGCAGTGCTCAAGAGGTAGCAATCATATGTATTCAAGCCCAACCAGTCCGGAAGGCCGATCCCAATGGTGGAGAAGGGGTCTACCGGAACAGCCGCACTGCTGTGGATGTTGTGCAAAATGATGGTGGTATCCGGCCGGAGGTATGCAAGCCAATCTTCGTTGGCACCGACCCAGACCTATATATAAGACGGTGGGTAGCGGAGAAATTACGGGATGGAAATGGAATAACTAAGTACTACATGAACAAACTCCATTACTGACCTGCTCATCGGACAAAATCCGACTACCTCTCAACGTCGGCAACTCTAGCGGAGTCAACGTGCAACCATGGCCAGGGAGCGGTGGACTGTTCGAAGGATTGTCCCATAGAAGAACCTTCTCCTCGAGGACGCATGGAAGACCAACAAGCATGGCCTTTTCCCAAGCCATTTTAAGCACCGTCTTGAAATAGTTGGTGCAGGAAGCACCGAGTCTTGCGGCGGTGAGGACGTCGGAGCAGCGTGCGATTTCTCCCAGAGGATCGTCGTCCAAGGCCTCCCAGCCCCGACGAGGAGGAGAACCGCCTGGCAAATCCATGGGAGCAGCGACAAACTGCCTTCTCTTCGGGGGGAGGGAACTGGCGAGGAGGAGATAAGAGCGTAGTAACCGCAGGGCCTCGTCCCTTCCAACTGTAGATCGTTCGTTCCAACTGTAGCGAAGGGGTGAGGCTATTATTTACTACTAGTACTAGCATTATGGGACGTTATGGGATTGCATTATACTGTAAATAATGGCACTAGTAAGAAATTTTTGGCACTAGCTAGTAGTTTTTGGCGTGGATTAAGAAATTTTGGGTATGTTTTTGCTATTTTTTGTACACGCCAACTAGTGTCAAAAAACGTCTTACATTATGTGACGGAGGAGTACGTACTCGTACTGTAGCAGTACTAGTACTACTTTCTCAACTAGTAGTGCGAGGGTACTACTAGTTCTATGTACTGTACTTCTAGTATAGTGCACCAGTTTTGAACTCTTGAATCTCAGGGCCAAGGAGCTACAGTTGGAAGTGGAGGGTACTACTACTGTTCTCTAGAACCATTGTTGTACTATCAATGAAGGGAAAGTGCACCTATGTAGTGGCCTAGTGGGTACTCTCGGTGCTCTATTCAGCCGCTCCTCTCACGTAGCTGGCCTACTCGGCCGCTCCTCTCACACACACACTAGCAGCCTGTTTATCAGCGACGGTTACTGCGGGGGCAGAACATTTGAGTTATTTGATACAGCGAGACTAGGATTTTTGCTTCCATTTGTGGAGGTGTAATGGATCTCGTCGAACTTTGTTAGTAGTTCCTTCTTTATGAATGAGATGAAGCAAAGCTTTTGCCTCTGTTTCAAAAAAAACACGTCAAGAGGAATTTCTTTTATAGTAGAGCCGATAATGGAGTGATGTCCATGCGTGCAACGCCACAAGCTACAGAGTAGTAGTAGAGCACTTTACGTACAGAGCCATATTGCATAGTTCCCAATGCCCCGCCAGGCTTTTCCGGCTCCTCGGGCTTAATTGGGAGGCGCTAGTTTAAATATGCTACTAGCTGATGAGGAAGCTGCAAGCGAGGTGCGGCTAGGGCGAGCACGCGAGCCACGAGATGCTGGGAAGGAAAACCCGTTCACGTGGCTAGGCTATCTAGTGCACCCAGATTGTGGTGCCGCACGTCCATTTGACTTCAAAACTCAAACTACCCGTGTAAAATATTGGCTCGCGGCAAAGTTACTATTTAAAAAAAGGCCGTTGTGCGTTCGACCGGGATCGAACCCACAAAACGAGGTATACACTCCCGCGACCACTAGTAGTACTCGTTGGAGTACAACGCAACCTAGAATCGCCTTTTGTCGCTAGTAGTACATTGTTCCTTACAAGAAACCCCTAATAATGCAAGAAACCACTAATAATGCCAAGAAACTACTACCACTTGCATACGTGGCAGACTTAAGATAAGACTACCTTATCAACCATTGTACATGCTCTTACAAACCAGCCCTACCAAGAAACGACTACTCTACAAAGTGCCGTTATAGGCACGTTTCAACCCATGGCCCTGTTTGGATACATTTGTTGTCAATCTAACCCTGCCATCCAAACACCACTTTGGTTAGAGTTAGTTCAGGGTTAGAATCTAACCTCTGACTTAGAGTATCCTAACAGGGCACATGTCGGCCATTAAGTCAACGCCTTCTATTCGACCGGGCGGTATGACTTGTGGGACCTACATGTCAGTCTGCACAAAAATCCCCGAGTGACCTCCTACCTCCGGCCCGTCCACCTAGTCATCCTCGGCCATGGGACGCAGCTACTGCCGCCGGTAGAACGCGAGGTCAAAACCGCCGGCAGTGCGGAGCCCATCTTGCGGTAGCCCGGATACCAGCTCCGTCCGGCGCTCGCGGCCGCTAGCTGGCCAAGATAGCTCCGTCCAGCTGCTTGTCTGCAAGGTTTGCTAGCTAGATTGGCACTGCGGCGCGGCAGCTTGCTCGCGCGCGCCGCGCTAAGGCCAGCCATCTGGCTCAAGTGAAGGCCAGCACGGCGGCTTGCTCGTGAGTCACGCTCGGGCCAGCCTGCCAACCCGTGCGGAGGCCAGCGCGGCGTCCGGCCCGTCCGGCGAAGTGGCGGCCAACTCGCTCATCACCGGCGCCACCGACGAACACGCATCAGTATTGTTTGAAGTAATGTTCAGGAAAAAATAATGATTTGAGGGGGAATAACAGGATAGAAGGTCAGATGTGGGTCCCTCGTGTCAACGGTCAAACAAAATGTGTTGGTTTAAGTTGCCTCGTCAGCATGGACATGTGGGCCAACCCTGTCATAAATGGGTTTAAACTAACCTAATCGGTAGGTAGTAGTTTTTGGCGTGGATTAAGAAATTTTGGGTATGTTTTTGGTATTTTTTTGTAGAATAGATTCTTCCTAGGGCTGGTTGAAAGTGGTAGTTTTTTGTTAAATACTCTACATATGTAAGTAGGAGTGAAAGTTAAGCTTTGGAACCCAATAAGCAAGGCTAGTTACATAGTGCATATGTGTACATGATTGAAGTAAATATCAACCATGAGTGACTAATATCTTGATGGAGAACTCGAAACTATGGAATACTAGGGAATTTTTTTTGCATGGTTTGAAATACTAGCAATGTTCATGTGCGTTGCAACGAATCATAATTAGAATAATACTTATTCACAAACTTGATACAAAACACTCTAATTTTGATATACATATATCACTAGAGATATATTATGTTTCAATTAGAATATATTCCTTGGGCTGTTTTGATGAGGTCAGGGAGGGATGTGGTTGGTTTTAAGATACTAATTATGGGTTTTTCCGCAAATTGGTAGACAAGTGGGATGTTTGTGAGAAAAGGCAACAACTTACCTCACAGTCATTAGATGTAGATCTAATGGTCACAAACGACGGATGGCAGACACACCATCATCACCCACTTAGTCTTCTGTAGGAGTACTAGCAAGATCCGTGCATTGCACGGAACATCAAGATGCATTTTTTTATAAAAACACTCATTGTGATTGACCCATGCGGGAGTAATCCCATGTGTAAAAACTAATGATATCTCGAGAAATAGGAGATAAGGTGAAGAGGAGTGGGGCGTGGTGGTGATTGGTGGTCGGACTGAACGGAGGCATGGGCGATCCAGATTAATGGGTGTTTGTGCGTGTCTGTGTGTGTTTGTGCATGCGTTTGTGTGTGAGAGGGAGTGTGTGTATGTGGAGTAGAGAGACCACTAATGATGTAAACCCAGTATAAGGGAAGGGGGAATGGTGTGACATGTGTAGTAGCAGGATAGCATGGGTGCGGGCGGGGGGAGCAGACTATTTGGAAGAGACATCGATTGTGTGTGGGAGAGGGGTGTGAGAGCGAGAGAGAGGGAGAGAGAGAGAGAGAGAGAGAGAGAGAGAGAGAGCTAGCGACGGAGAGAGAGAGGAAGAGAGGGGGCGTTTGTGTCCATAAATGGCGTATAGATAGGGAGACAATGTTGATGTTGTTTGAAATTGGCCTATGTACGGAGACGCAAGGGAAGCGAGCCATCGTGTGTGTGATAGGGACTTCATGAGAGATCTAGAATAGATGGTGTAGAGAACAATGTGCAAGATCGAGAACGATGATACATTAGGGAGCTATGGAAAGAGTCACGACATATATGTATACAGGGAGGAGCTGGGGCGGGTCCGCATGTGGGAGAGGTAGAAAGAGGAGAGTGGTGCACAAGGAGACAAAGTGTGCTTGTTTTGCAGTGGGGGTGGTGTGTGAGGTGAGTGTGCGAGAACCTCATAACTAGGGAGATAGACGTTTGGGGGCAACGTTTTGTGTGTATGGGAAAGATACACTCTACATAGTGCGTGTGTTTGGGAAAGAGAGATGCCGGGAGACCTAGCTAGAGAGTGGGGGAAGAGATGTGTGCATGCCCAAGAGACAAAGTGATACAGACCTATATTGGGGTCCGGACTTTAGAAGAGAGAGGGGTGTTAATGTGCTCGTGTGTTGGTGTTTGGGGGAGAGAACGACTTCTCTGTGTGTGGGGGGTGGGCGACGAGGGGGGGGTTGGCTTCAGATAAAGAGTGAGATGTCTATATTTGAGGGACTTTAGCGTAATTGAGATATACATGGTCAATAGTGTGTGCACTCAAGGTTGATCAATTTGTTTCACAGTTTGGACTATGAGATAACGATACTTTTGAACACGCGTGATATACTTTGATGTACCAAAATTACAAACCTAAGATTGGAATTTTGGAATTCGACTCCATCATTAGCTTTTGTAATTCATTTAAACGAAGGTACATTTTTAAGCCGGGATTCCGTGATTTCAAATTCGTATATCAAACCTAGAGATATACACATACGGGCATGTTCAAACTTTATAATCATCCACTTTATTCATACACATACACATTTTTGCTTTTGTCATCATATTTAGGATAAACACATTTGGAATTTCATTTGAATTGGACCATATGTTGGTATTTACTTGTAGTAGCTCAGTGATCCATATTTGAATTGAATGGACAATCTAAGTTTCGAGTTGGAGACACTGATTTAAAAAACTTGCACTTTTTTTGCGTGCAAAACAAACAAATTCTCGGCCATGATATCATAGTCGGCCGTACAAGAGCAGAATATAATTTCAGGCGCCAAAAGCTTTCAAACTTCCCGCTCACATCGAAATATCTCGCGCCCGAAAGTTTAGCCCTGCGATATTCCTGTTTTACCCCTGCCACATGAACGGAAAAGGGCTGCTTTAGTAACTCCATTGTTTTCCCCTCTTTGCCCCCAACATTCTTCCCCAGAGCCCCTCCCCTTCCCCTCCCCGACCCCCCCCCCCAACCACGGCAAGCCGCCGAATCTAGTCCTCCGCCGCAGCGGTGGACCTCACACCCCGACGGATCTACCTTCCGCACCTTGGAACCCCCAACTGCCAACTCACCACTTCACCGGAGCCGCTTCAGCGACTGGCTTGTACACCACTCCAGATCTCCTTGACCGCCATCATGGTCCATCGCACTGGATCTGCTTAACCGGCGCCCTCGTCCACCACAGTGTAGGCCCTTCACTGACTCCCTCGTCCGTCCCTTCGCTGGCCCTTCATACAAGCCCTCGTCCGCCGCAACAGATCCGCCTCACCGAAAGCACTGTACAACGCGCCCGCCGAAGCCTTCGTCCACTGCACCGGACCCGCTCCACGGACGCCATATTCAACTCCACCGGCCCTGCTTTACCGACGCCGCAGCCTCATCAGGTTATTTCGATCTGTACTCCTTCGGTTTTTCTCTTTATCAGTGCAACTGTTCACTTACCACAGATGAGCTTTCTTGTATGTCGACAGGCGCCGCAACCATAGCACCGGAGCCGCTTCAGCGACGGCGACAGCCGGCCCAAACTCAACCGCAACACGAGCACCATCGACGATCCTTAGCTATCAAGTATGCCAACGATACCCATACGCCGCCGAGAATCAGGTACTATTATCCAACGGCCGGCGCCTACGTTCACTTTCTTAGCATAAGCACCGCACCTTTGAATTTCTTCAGGGCATCATTCAGTTTTTCATGAGACGCGTTATTCTGCTTGCACCTGTAGGGCCATACTTCTGGCAGTGAACATGTTACATGTGCTAAATTACATACCAGTGCACATATAGTTAATATGCTTTAGTTTTGTCCTAAGTATTACTGTACTTCCTAGATATCACTGCCTACTATTTTACTTCTTGCATGCTATATTTATGATAATGGTGTTGTTCTGATGCCACCTGTTGGTTCCATCAGACTGCTTCATGTTCTCTATGCTTAATTACACATCAGCAAACTAGCATGTGGTTCCGCTGGTTTTTGTTTGTTTTACCCTACATTTTCTGATGCTAGCTATTACATCACTGCTACGAGCCTCTGTTCATTACTTTTTGTGTGTTCTTGATCTTCCCAAGTTGCATGACTAATTTGATGCTTCTATTAATTATGGAGCTGCCAACCCCATCAAGCAAAATATTTGTTCTTTTGGGGCTGGCACCTCGAACAAGCATAAAAATAGAGGGAAGCAGATATATTGTCGTGTATGCACACACCCTTCTTTCATTAGTTTAGATGAACCATTGATGATCAATTCGAACCAGTGCATGCGATTAAAATTAATTTTACCTAAATAGAGGGTGCAGAATAAACTACAACAAGTAGATTTGCAACCACGGGATGCTGACGATATCTTCAAAGAACATTGCAACAGCAGCGAGGCTTCACAGCAACATATGGTAAGCCAGTGTGTTTTAGTACATGTGAAATGTAATGCGTGTGGGCTGCTTTCTTGGCTTGTGCCCTCAACCTGTAATCCTACAGAATAACAAATAGTTCAGTTGTCTGCTTTGCTGTATTGCTTGATTCGAATGCTTGTTTGTTACTTGTTACGCTATACCTGAGTTGGCCAATATGTCAGCAGTGCCTGCTGTACTATCGTAAAGAAATGCATGCCTAGTTCATTTGAGTCCTTAACTTTTCCTCTGAACTTCATCACAAGACTGTCTTCGTAGTTTATATGAGGCCACACTGTTAAGTGCTTTCTCAGATTATTTCAACTGCTTAGATGCCTTGGCAACTTAAATATAGCGGTGGTACACTCCCTTTCAACTAGGGATGTCAACTGGGTCCCGTTTAATCCCGATTAAAGTCCACTAGTGGTATGATAGTTCAAAAGAGTTTTTGTTTTTTGAGGAAAATGAACCAGGGAGCTAGCAAAAACTAACTAGATGGGACTGGCGGATGTCGTTTATTTGCCACTTACATCCCTAGTTTCATCTTACCATTTTAATTTCTTTTCGGCTGATGCTGCTTCGAACCATTTAAATATAGCTTGCCATGCTCGGCAATAATTCGTATGTCGTTTACCATGTAAGCTTACTGCCTGGATCATGCGATAACTATCTCTTACTTATGTCCAGCGGAAACCTTTCAGGATGCCGTTCACACTAGGACACAATGTACAACCCCAGAATCTATTTGTGGAAGCAGTGCGCCATCCATGTTACCAGATGGTAGCAGTTCAGAGGCAACACCGCCGGAGAGCAGTCTGAGCACATATATTATAGTTCTTGAGGCTCTACTAGAGGTAGAAAGAGATGGTGTGGCTGCCATGAATGAGGTAATCTCGATCTTGAAGCTGGAAATTATGCAATTAGCTGCACGCATTATGCAAGCAACCCAAGAATTGGAGGAAGTAAGAATGTTGCATTTGAAGACGGAGGAGGTCCTGCTGCTTCTGCTATCTGAAGCCTAGGGTAATCCCAGTTCTTCTTTAGATAGCAGTTGAAATTGTCATTAGATTATTGTACTTGCATGTTGTGTCATGTCTCTGAATGGATTATGTTGTAAGACCCCCTATGTTGTCCATGTGTTGTAATGATCCAAATTTTTAGGCGAGGTAATCCTCAGTACTTGTATGATTGACATAAGGTGAACTGTTTTTCGTGTGAGCATATTGTATTGGATGAAATAACTGTTTGACTCAAAGTGTATCCAACCTACTGAATTCGAAGATCACGGCATTTCTAAATCATAATCATATATAAAGGTGGAATAAATCTTTGTTGTGGTTTTGAAGAAATAAATAACAAAACGTAGAATTATCTGTGGATATTCGTAATCGAATAAAAATTGGATTTGGATTTAGTTGCCAGGGCCCAGGGCAAACGTGAATGCTAATTCTCCCAAGTTTTGAACGAAGCGGCTAAACACCCACTATCATTTGTGGGCTGCCCGAAGCAAGTGTTTGCGAGATGGAAATTACTGTCTACCCCTGACACTTGACATCCTTATCGACCGGATTTACACTGCTGTCGATAGGGGTAGACTAGTAACTTCAATCAGACGTGACACGACGGCCTCTGAGCCCATTCAGACACGGTGGGCGCCAAACGTGGGCGGCAAAACACATTTGATTCAAGCTCGTCCGAAAGACATGTGTCTCTCCCTCCATTTCCCCATTCATCCACGGTGGGCGGCAAAACAAACTCTCCTCGTCCGAAATCGATGTAGGCTAATATTTTAAATAGGGGCAGATGTGTAACTTCCCTCAGACGTGACACAACCGCCCTACCTGTCAGCCCCGTTCATACACCGTGGGCGCCAACCGTGGGCGGCAAAACACCCTCTCCTCGCCCGAAATCGTTACCGGCAAATATTTGGGAGATGCGAGATTACCGTCCTATCCCCAACCGACGTGATGTCCGAAATTTTAAACGGGGGATAAGTTCGTAACTTTCCCACATTTCAGACAAGCGCGTCCCAAAGTTTGAGATCCCCCCTCCCCCTCCATTTCCCCATTCATACACCGTCGGCGCCACGACAACCTCCCCACTGCGGCCAGCCTCCTCCGTCCGCCACCCCATCCTCCACCTTGCCGGAGCCGCTACCCCTACCCCGTCGTCCACTGCAAGAGATGGACGTCTCTCATCCACGGCGCCGGACCAGGATCCTTTCATCGCGTCGTCTCGCTTCATCGGCGCCGTCGTCCACTTTGTCGTTGCCGCTCCTACGACCGCCTCGTCCACGGCAACAGGATTTATCCCCTAACCCAGGCGTCTGCCATCTAAAGTCTTCTTCCCCGCCGCCGACAGCCATCGCACCCGCAGCACCCTCAACGTATCAGCAGGGGCCTACACGGCGTCGCAAGAGAGGTGGTACTCTTCCATATGTGCTTAAGTTATTGATCTCACCCGGAAAATAGATCTTAAATTGTTTACTGTACTTTTCTTGTCCGTACCAAATCGTAGTGGCTAGTTGAATGCAAACATTGGTTGCGAAGTAGCTTTGTCCGGTTTGCACCTTCAGATCCGCCATGTCACGGTCACTATACTCGTAAAGCTTATGGTTTCCCCCCTTTATATTCACTACCATCATCGTAGGTGCTTCACTGCTTCGTGTCGTGCTAGCACTGCTCCTCAAGACCTCAACCCATCAAGCGAAACAACATGCCACTCATAATTCCAAAGCTTACGTGTTGAAATACGAATCTGATATGATGCTCATATTACTAAAACAGAGAACGTTTAATTGGTCACCTAATGTTCCTATATTCGTTTCGAAAAGCATGTGCGCCACCCACTGGTCCAGCTAGTTCCACTTTCCTGATTTTACTCTTGATGCTTAGGGTTTTCCCCTTTTATCTACTCTACTATGATCTGCGTAGGTGCTTTCTGTCATACTAGCATTACTCCACCCTTCAAGCTAAACAACACAACACTCAAAATTCCAAAGCTTAGTTGTTCAAATATGATTGTGATATGATACTGATATTAGTTAACAGACACATTTAATTGGTTAGCTAAAGGTCCCACTTGAGTTTCCAAATGCATGTCGCGACATATAGAGAGACAGCAGAATTGCATTTCTTTGTCACTTGTTGACTGTACTTTCTTGTCCATACCAAATCTTAGTTGTTATTTCAAAGCAAATATCGGTTGCTAACTACCCTTTGCGCGGTTTGCAGCTTCAGATCTGCCATCCCACTGCCACGGTCAACACTATACTCATCATGCTTACGGTTTCCCCATTTTATGATGACCACGATCAGCCTACGTGGTTCGTGTCGTAATAGCACTGCTCCACCCATCGAGCTAAACAAGCTTAGTTGTACAAATTCAAATCTGATATTATGCTGATATTAGTAAAACTGAGAGATGTTTAATTGGTCAGCTAAATGTTCCTACTTTAGTTTCGAAATGCATGTGAGCCACATATGGAGAGACCGGAAGGAATAGTATTTCTCTGTGCGCTCTGGTTCATCATGGGTGGCCAACCGACATTGTATAGAAAGACTTGTAATATCTTCAATCTGCTTGCTCTTCTGCTCTTCTTTAAGATGATCCTCTTCTCTTGCGGTCGACTGGTCAGGTCGAGTTATTCTCCCTTAGTATATTTTGAATCTGTCAGGTCAGGTCGACTTGTTCTTCTTTACTATATGTTGAAGCTGTCATCTGCGAAGTATCATCACTTCTGGAGCTCTCATATTTTGAGTAGTAGGCCACATTATATTAATGCACACACCAAATTACAGCATGCATGGCACCTCTTAGAAGAATTGCAGAGATAGCACAAAGGGGTTTACAGGGAGGAAGTATTGGATTAGAATCACTTCTGCATTACAAAGATAATCTCACTTGTTTTTATGTTTTCATGCATGTCAGGTATTGAACATTATCAAAATGAATATGAGAATGGGCGCACGAGAGGAATATTGCGGAACAATCCACTGGCTAACAAACTTGGCATGGTGGAGGATGGCCTATCTTATTCACCCATCAAGGTGCATGCTCTAACTTGGCAAGGTTGTATTGGTCGCACATATTTTGCATCTGACCTCTTGCATTACTTCTACTTTGTTACACCATCTGCTTAGTTTAAGCATCATATATGAGTATATGCCATACCTATCCATTTTCTGTACCTATTCCATGTGTCGTCATACTATGTTTTTCCAGTCAAATGTTGTTCTTTCGTAATAGATGTCCAAAAGGAAGAGGGTGATTGCAGATCCTCAAGGAGTACAAACTAGGTATTTGGAAAAGGTAGTGATACCTGTTAAATCAGATAGATCAGCAGCCACAGAAAACACAGGCCCAACTGTAACAGACTTTACCCCTACTCCAGTGGCCAAACCCCTATTAGAACTGCTGACAGCCCAGCGTCAGGTACTGTCTATGATATCAATTCAAAATTTGAACTCCTAAATTTCTGCATGTGCCTTACCTTCTCTCTTGTATGAAAACTAATTTCAGATGAATCTCCTTGCTCAAAGGATCATAGGATCTCACGACAATACTGGGCTCTGCATTGCTCTTGTCAGTACCTCTTGCCCTTTGTCAGCATACTTACACTCATTGTTGTTTGATTATGTAGCATCACTGTAAATGTTCGCTTCTTTATCCTCCCTTTGCTTGAAATTATAAGATCTATATTTACTCTTAGATAAATGTAGAATTAACACAATGGTTATGAAGTTTTGGATTGCTCATGTAAGTACCTGTTGTCATGTACTCCCTCTGTATCGAATTAATTGTTGATCAATTGGATGTATTTAGAACTTAATAGTGCTAGATACATCCATTTGAGCGACAACTAATAACGGACGGTGGTGGTATTACTGTACATGCATCGCGAGATAGTTGATTGTCTAGCATTACTCTGCATCTTATCTGCCCTGCCCTCCACTTTCTCCAAATTATCATATCTACATTTACTCTTACCAAAATGTTGAATAAAGCCAATGCCACTGCACACGTTGATGTCTGCATTCCTCTTGTCAGTACCTTTTGCCTTGTAACGCTGTACTTAATTAATTGCTATTTGATTATGTATCATCAGTCTGCACCTGAGCTTCATTATCCTCTATTTCTTCCAATATTATTTGATCTATATTTACTCTTTGCAAAATGTAGAATAATGGCAACGCTTATAAAGAATTTTCTTTGGGGAATTTATTGAATTATCTTTCCATCAACATGGAGAAGGGCTTTGTCCAGCCCGTGTTAACATGTAATGTAAGTTCATCCTTCTCAAGCCTTCAAACTTTGTTCTAGTATAGATTTGGATAGGCATCATTTCCTCCACTGCTGTTTACATCTGATTGGATGTTTGCAACAACTACCAGTTTTAAATTGTAGTTGTAAAAACATGTTCCTTATGCAGAACAGATCCATTTATTTGCTTATATAATTGTGAAACCTGTTACGTGTCTCCTTGTTTCTCTTTCAGAGTCGTATCTCTTATGCCAGGCAGAACTTTAGGAAAGATAGTGAGCCAAACCATCTTGAGGACAGCGAGATGACCCCAAGGTCCTGTCTTGATGAAGACAGTGAGTTGAAGCTACTCACCAGCAGGTGTGAGACAACCTCTGTGCAGTCGCTGCCTCAATCAGTTCGACTTCTTCAGTCTCAACTTAAAGCGGAAAGGCTTGCTTCAGCTCAGCTCCGACTTGAAGTCAAAGATGTAATGAAGATGTCAGGGGACTGCCTTGCGCACTATGGTGCCATACAGCTAGGGATGAAGCATCTATCGTTGACACAACTGAGGTCTCATCAGCTTGTTCGGCTGCTTGCGGGGCCCGAGCTTGCCAGGTCTAGTGCCTTCTGAAGTGCTCTCAGTTTTGTATATTCTTTTGTCGGCGCGTTTATATGCACTGGTGGCGACCTTTGATGCCCAGTGTATGTAATCCGCGGTCATGTTGCGCTTTATTATCACCGGTAGCGAACTTTGATTCCCAGTGGATGTAATATGCCGTAATTTCTTTGTTGTATAGTCTAGGTTTATTCTTTGGTCGGTATGCTGTAATTTAGGCCGGAAGGTTCAGTGGATCTCAGTGTTGTCGGTCTTCAGGCCGGCCCGTTACTCATATGGGCCAAAACGTGGGCCTATAATCATCTTGGGCCATTAGCAGGTCTAAACCTATAGTAGTTTCCCGCCTTTAACAGGCCATGGGCTACATATTTACTGTAGTGACACTGGGCTTCCTACGGGCCGTAGAAACAATGGGCCTTCTACGGTCCGTAGAAACAATGGGCCTTCTACGGGCCGTATCATCAATGGGCCTTAGACGGGCCGTATGATCGATTGGCCAAACATGGGCCAAAAACAGACCGCATTATGGCCGTAAACGGGCTAGAGTTGGAGTCGTCCGTTCATGGGCCGACCATAACGGGCCGTCGTTAATAGGCCGTATTTGATGACGCTATGAAAACGGCCCAACGTATTAACGGGCCACAAACGGGCCGACTGTAACCACGGGCTGAATTTGGCCCACAAGCAGAAAATGGCAGTAACGGGCCGTAAGTAACCGAATGCTGGAAATGAGCCCAAGAATAAATGGGCCCTGAGAAGGCCGAAAGATAACATGGGCTGCAAACGGCCCAATGGATTAATGGGCCGTTAATGGGTATAAAGTGATACACTGTTCATTACGGGCCAGTTTCACCACGGGCCGTTAATGGGCCAAGAGTTACAAAGGGCCTCATATGGGCCGAAAGACGTCATGGGCCATACATGGGCCGGAACTTAAAATGGGCTGGAATCATATTGGACGGCCCAGATGACGCTACTGGGCCTAATTCGGATAGGTCGTAACGGGCCCTGGGTTAGCGGGCTGTAAATGGGCTATATGCGAACAGGCCGTTAACAGGCTTTCCGTGGGCCGGCCCGCCACCTTTTGACCAAGTCAAACGGGCCGGCCTTTTCACAGGAATGGGCCTCTGTTGGGCCGTGCCACGTGTCGACGTATCATAGGCGCCTTCGGTCCAATGAGTGGATGACATCTGTCCCAACGGTGAGCCGACACGTGTTTCCTCCAGCCAATGATGATTTTACACGTGGAAAATCCCCATTGGCCGGGGCTGTTAGCGGGTTATCGGATCCAAAACCGGACCCAATAGCTTAACGGCGTTCCGTTACGGTGGATGCCACGTGTCGGTCACCCTTGACGAAAGCACTTCTGTGATGCACGATTTATCGTCATAGAAGTGGACACTTCCGTGATGATAATTTTGGTAATGTCATGGAACACTTCTACGACAGCACAGGTATGACTATCTTGATTCTGTCATAAATTTGTCATGGATGTACATGCATGACAGAAAACGTGACTTACTGTGACAAACACGTATCATCACGGAAGTGTATTTTTTTTTGTAGTGAGGGTAGCTGACAAGCAGGAATATGAGAAGCAGTTGACACTGACTTGGGAATGCACTAGAGCAAACACTACACTAAAAATGTATCAACTAAAAATGCCAACAATGTGACTAATTTGACACTGACTTGGGAATGCACTAGAGCAAACACATTTGTAAAAATGCCCAGAGCAAACACATTTCATCGACAACATACATGATCACAATAACAATATTGTAGTGCCAGAAGAACACCACCACACATTTCTAAAATTATCTTCCACTGCCAGCCTACTCACTCTAATTCAATTGTGCCTACCATTCCAATTCAATTTGGCCTAGTCAATTCACTAAAACCCTAGCGATGCAAATCAAAGCAAAATGAAAATCCTAGCGAGAGAGGGAGATTAGCCGCTAGCTCCGCTGCCGCCACTGGAACCCTGGTGTAGGGGGATGAACCCTAGTCGTCGGTCATTTTCGCCGTCGTCATTGCTGAAACCCTAGCGGCGATGCAAATCAAAACGAAATCAAATCAAATCAAATCGGACGGCAACGAGCGGCGAGAGGGAGAGAGAGAGGGAGATTAGATGTTACCTCACCACCGGAATCGGCCAGAATCGGAGCGCCGACGTCGACAGAAGAAAGGGGGACGAGAGAGGAAACAAAGAGAGAGAACGGGCACGGGGCATAGAGAGAAAGGGAGGGAGTAGTGGGGCGAGGTGGCCGTTGCCCCTTGATTTTTGGGCTTGGGCCAATATGCAAAAAATAATTAATTTAGCCCAAACATAAAAATTACTTACTTAAATAAAAGCAATACAACATTTCTACTTTGCTAAAAACAAATAATAGAGTAATATTATTAAACACATTATAGAGTAATAATAATATAAATTTAGCACAATATTATTAATCTAATAAAACATTAAATACTAAATATATTTTAAAAAATGTCGGAATTTTTAACTAAATAATATAAATTAAAAACTACAATATAATATAAATATGATCACCACCTACAAACAAATAAAAAGGAAAAAATTGAAGTCTCAAAATATAATATAATAATGTTCACATTGACAAAATAATATTATTAAACACATTCCAATCAATTAAAAATAAATAGTTATAAAAAAATTAATTCCAAAAATAAAACTATCTACAATATAATATAAAAATGAACCCCACGTCTGTTTGGTTTGTGCCCAAGATTGCCCCACCAAAGCATTGGCTAGCCAAAATTTTGGTTGAGGTTTTGGTTGCCCATGATTTCGCCAACACTGAAAGAAAAATGAAGTAGAGTTGGCTAGAGTTCATTGGCATGCCAAAAAATTGGCAACCAACCAAACAAAGACTAATCTTTGGGTCATGGTCAAAATTTTGGTAAGGTGCTCTTTGGCCACAATCCAAACACACCCATAGTACTGGCGTGGAAACCCATGTTACGCCATAACTAAACATAATTGTTCTGGCGTTCTTTGTTATACCACGCCAACACTATATTACGCCCTTTACTATCCGTGGGACCCGTGTACCTGTGACATTCAACGATTATCTAGCGCCACCACTATGTCCCTAGTAATGTTGTACGAAATAAGCCAACACCACAACTATTTAAAAAAAACTAGTGCTAGCGTTGGTTGAAAATGGCGTGCACCAACGAAAGTTGTGGCTAGCACTTTTTCCACTAGTGAAATATGGGCCACTTCTTGTCATTTGAGTATTTTGGTGAGTTTTACCTTGAATGATGGGAGGGTTGTTACTTTTTTATTTTCTTTCTGTAAGATCCCATTTTCTAAATTATGAAACGGTGGCCCATAGAGAGGAGCCTCATGTGTTTTAGAGAGTGTTGCTACAGGCGCATAATAAGAGCATTTGTCGAAACGCTAGACCTCTATAGTCTTACCCGAAAGAGAAAATACTCATTGGCTCTCGGGTGTGTATGCACCTGACACGGGAAAAAAATAACTACAAAAATAGTAAAAACAATCGAAAACAAACTTGACCTTCTTTGTACCCATATAAAAAGTTTCACGAAGGGAAAACTCCCTCGACTTTAGGGCAAAAAGTAAACAAAATTTTTAGGACAAAAAATGTGAATAGTAAGTTGTATATAGTGTTGGGGTTTTTTCAATCCAGAATATGTTGAATGTCATTGCTTGGTGAAACTTTTTATACAAGTACAGTAGAAGGTCAAGCTTGTTTTCAAAAAGTTTCAGATTTTTTGAATTTTTATACAATTACTTATCGTTACATCTAAGGTGCATATACACCCGAGAGCCAAGGGTATTTGTCCTACCCTAAAGACTATGTTTTGGTGATAGCGGATTATAACACAGACACACATCCCCGCATGGGTTAAGCACAATAAGGCAGGTTGGAATTTTCTCATTTTTGTTTATTATCTTAGTTATTTTTACATTTCTTTATTTATTTTCTCTTTTTCTTTTAAATATTCCATTCTTTTGTTTCTATACGCATGCGTTATGCCCAGTAAGGCAAGTCAGAATTTTCACCTTTATTTATTTATTTAGCAATTTTCTTTTTTATCTCTTTGTTTGTTTTCTCTCTTCCGCTTTTTAAATATTTTATATATTTTTTTTCTATATGTCGACTGTTTTCCGTTTCTTCATTTTCTGAAATAGATGATAATTTACTAAATTTTTACCTTTTATTTTATTTATTTTCACATTGTATTTTTGTAATTTTCTAGGTAAATAACTTGATTTTAATATGACGAAGATGAATATATTTATGGAATACCTTCTTTTTTATTTTTTAACATTAACTCATTTTTAATATATATGTACATTATGTACAAAAACCAAAATTTGAACATACATGAAGATTTTTAATTTGATATGTGTGAACATTTTTTTTACAAGGCATAAATATGTTTTTCACATACTAAGACATTTTAAAGAGGACGTATTATTTCATATATGTAAAAAAAAATTATCCTTTGAAAAATATAAATAATAAAATGAATATTATTTCATGATTTTACGTCTTTTGAGAAATACTTGTAACTTTATTTATGTTCGCAATAATTACATGTACACTGATCCAAGATTCAAGAAATTACAATGTAACTCATACAACTAATAATTCCAACGTAATCTCTTAGTCATCTTTTGTAAAGGGACAATTATTGGACTGCAACTTTGGTACCGCAACTCATTCATCTGCACGAACTTGATCACAGATAAAGGTTTATGGATGCCCCCTTGAGCTTCCCATCCAAAAACATGGGAAGTTGTGAGCGATGAACATACTTGGACCTGAGATGATCCCCTAAAAGTGCAAGTCGTTGGACCATCAAATCATCACCATAATGTAAAGGAAAGATTCTAACTCCCCCAAAACCAAAAAAAATATGATGCAATAACAGAAACTCATCCAAATAACTGGATCTACAAGGACACACACACACACCTTTTTGACTCCATCAGATCTCTACAAAGAACCGATATAAATTTATTTGTAAAAATACCACGATGACCACTAAATGTCGAGGAAAACTACATTTTTTTTAAAGATTCGAGGTCCTCATCCCTCATCACTAAGGGCATCTCTAACACCGACCCGCAAATTCCTCCAGTATATGTTCGTTTTTCTGTCCGGACGTGGTCCGCGGATATGATACGGGAGGGAGCCATCTAACGTTAATTACAAAGTATTCGGTTGGGAGGAGAAAAAGTAGGTGAAGACAATGCATGTGGTGGCTATTTGTGGTGTGACATCCAGTTGGGAGGAGAGAGAGAGGAGAGAGGGACCATGCATGTGAAGAGAGAGAAAAGAGGGGAGGACCACGCAGAGGCTTTTGGTTGGTCAAGTGGATGTACAGACTCCGGTATATTTCACCTACTTTTGTCTCCACTTTGCCCAAAACGGACATTCGGACCGCTCCGCAGATTGATACAGGTCCCTATTGGATTGCAAAAGTAAACAAATGTGTTTGGTCAGACATATATCAAAGTTTTCCGGGTCTCCCTTGGAGATGCCCTAAGATGACATCTGGAGTTCAGGGGGCCAAAATTCCCTCGTGCAGTGTTGCTAGGGTTCCTACGTAAAGGAAACTATATTTCAAGACTTCGTGCAGAAAACAACAATACCAGCTAATGGGCTGCATCAAGGCTAACCCATGTAGGATCCTTCATGCGCTATGAGTGAGATGCAGGGCTATGTGCTGTCCGTACCGATTCCTATTAGGAATCTCCTACAAAAACAGGCGGCTATCGGGTAGGCCCAACACTGTAGCCAAACGGGGATTTTCTCCTGTTTATTTTGTTTTTCCACCATTTGTAGCAAGATTTTTCCCTGGTGTTTTCCTACACATTGTACATTTTTCTTCTACATTACTACAAAAATTATACACATTTAAAAAATACAAAATAATTGAATAATATTTTTTTCATATATATGTTTTGATACCAAATTTTTCCCATACATACTAGACATTTTTTTATATATAAAATATTTTCTTGTATATATTTACCATTTTTGAATACATGTTTTCGAGGAACATTTTTAAATAGATGAATAACATTTTTTACAAATGCTTGTTTTCATTTTTTTTCTCGAATGCACACCGAAACATTTTTTGTACGATAATACCTTATTTTAAATGGTGTGACATTTTTATATATTGTATAAATAGTTTTTTAATGTCAAAATCATTTTGTTTGAAACACGTAAACATTTTTTCTAAAATTTACCATACATTTTTTGTTTGATAAGAAACATGTTTTAAATTGCAAGGACATTGTTTTATATTGTACTAGCAAATATGTCCGTGCGTTGCAACGGGAGAAAAAAAGCATAGAACATTAAGGATCAAACTACTGGCCCCTTTGCTTTCTATTGGACGTGTTGTGGGCCATCAGATAGGATGCATGATGGTAGACCTCGCCATCCGTTGGCCATGTAGAATAGGCAGCGCATCCCCCTCCACGGAAGAGCTTCAACATGTCCATGGTATCCGGGTGTAAAGCAACAATGAGTTGTCATCATCGACATGTTCAGAGCCAAAGAGCCAAGAAAGAGCTGCAACAGGAGAGATAATATGAAACAGGAATTTTTTAAACATATGTCCGTGTGTTGCAACAGGAGAGATAATATGAAACAGGAATATTTTTTGAAATTTACAATTTTTTTTAGAAAACATGAGCCTTTTATAAAATCACTAATATTTTTGAATTGGTGATTTTTTTAAACGGAAAAATATTTTCAACATTCAGAACAATTTTAGAAAATGGATTTTTTAGACACGAACGTTATATTCAATTTGCGAACATTTCAGTAAAACAATAATATCTTTCGAATTTTGAACAATTTTTAAAATGTAACTATTTTTTGAATATCTCAAGCAAATTTGAAAAAAAAAACTATATTTTTTTGAATTTTGAACAACTTTTCGATCGAGAAAAATAAAATTCCAAACAAATTCAAAAAGTATTTGTTTTAAATTTCTGAAAAGTTTTTGGAAATTTAACAAAAATTGAAATTCTGGAAAATTTTGTGGAAAAAAAATAAAGTTGAATGGGAAAAAATAAAAAATAAACAAGAAAGAAAAAGTAAAATAATAAGTAAAGAACAAAGAAAATGGGCCGGCCCAGTCTTGGGCGCCTTGTGCGAAGCCCATACTATATGGCGCACAGTGCGGCAAATGGTGTTTTACCCACTACGTGGGCAGTAAATTAAGTGGGCTGGTTTCGCTGGGCTAGAGTGCATGTGGCCCAGATATGAAATTCTGGACAAACCATTATTTTTTCCAACAGACAGACGCAAAAAATATTTAGTACCACCTCAAATAAAAGAAGAATCTTTTCGGTGGTGAACGGATGAAAAAATCAGAGAAACGCACCTTGCTTTATTAGTAGGTATAGATATAGATATATATTTTTTAAATCACATTGATTTTTTGAAAATTATGAACATTTTGTATTGTTACATACAATTTTTAATGATACAATTGTTTTTTAAATGTTGAGGTAACAATTTTTGAAGTACATTTACAAATTTTAATGTGCGTTGAACACTTTTTAAAAACTAAATTATTTTTATAATACATTTATTCAAAATTTAAAAAAGGAAAAAAAAGCACGTGACACCAGCATGATGTGGCCACATGGTCACGATGCCGGCTCATTACTGGCTACCTGGAGGGGACTCTCGCCTAGAAGTCGCCGCGCGCGGCACGCTCCCACCAGTGAGACTCGTGGTCGCGCAAGGCACACAGCCAACAGGTCATCGCTGATGTATAGAGGAGCGCCCAATGTGTGGGCCTCCCTATTTTCTTAGTTACTTCAATAGTATTTTTTTCTTCTGCTTTTCTATTCTTTTTTCTTCTTTAAATAATTCGGTATTTAAACAAGTATTGAAATTTAAAAAAATGTTCAAGAGATAAAAAATGTTCACGGATTCAAAAAAATATTAGTCATTTAAGAAAATATGTTCGCATATTAAGAAACGTTCACAATTTTGAGAAACATGTTCATGATTTTGAAAACATGTTTGTGTATTAAATAATTGTTTGTGAAATTGAACAAATGTCACGATTTTTTTAAAATGTTTGCGAGTTACAAAAAAAGTCATCCATTAAAAAATTGTTTGCTGACTAAAAAAATCATGTATTGAAAAAATGTTCATGCATTTCCAAATTATTTTTCAAAACAAAAAAATGTTATGAATTTCTGAAATTCACCCCAATTTCCAAAACAAAAACACCGATTCAGAAAAAAATCAGTAATTCAAAAATAAAGTTCATGGGTTTCAGATTATTTTTCACAATTACAAAAAATGGTCGTTAAAAATGTTCAAGATTTATAAACAAATCATGAATTTGAAAATGTTCACTATTTCAAAATTGTTAATGAATGTGAAAAATGTTCATGATTTTAAAACTGTCCACAATTTCAAAGAAATAAAAAATAAAAGGAAAAAAATAAATGAACATGAAAAAGAAGAAAAAAGGAAAGCAAAAGAAAAAAACACACAAAAACTTGGTTTGGGAAGGAGGTGATGGAACCTTCCAAAATCGGAAAGAGCAAATGGGGGAACCTTCCAAAATCAGAAAGAGCAAATGGGCCGACCCAAATATACGTAGCGGTAGCTGAGGGGGATGGGTGTACGCGCTCGATCGGGAAGTTGCGGCCTACGCGCCAAATAGGGTTGGCCTATGGCCAACTCCAATCCAGCAACGGATTTGGTCCATTCCCGTCCCTTTGGGTTCGAGCGGGCAAAAATCACGGCCCAACGTGGGGACGCAAATAGACGACTGTTTGTTTTTTGTACGCCGCGACCCATTTCTAGCACAAATTAGGGCCGATTTTGTATCCAAGCGGACACGCCGTGGACGCCCGCAATGCCCTCCCCTTGTCCCTCCTGGCCCGCCCGTGTGTGGCACAACATCCATTGTTCAACCCCCCCCCCCTCTATTGCAACACCCCGACCTCGTCGCCCTCGCCGCCGGTACCCAGATCCGGCTGCTTCGCCACTGCCCACCCCCCACGGCCGCATCGCAACCGCCCCAGCCCCCTCGGTCGCATCCACCGACAACCCCACCGCTGATGCTACCACCGATGCCCACTCTTTGTCCGCGTTGTTGCCGCTACTCACCACCGTTGGAGGACTACAGGGCACGCCGAGGCCCGGGTCGCCGGCAGCACCTCTACCTCCACGGACACCACCGGAGGACGCGGGCTTCTACAGGCCTGCTGCGATGAACCGAGGGCTGGTTCTTTCCTCGTCTATTACTCGTCCACGCTCGCGACAATCGACGCCTGCAGGGTGTTTGGTCATGTTCTTGGCTATGGTTCCTTCACACCACAAGGTACAGATTCACCACTCCGAAGGGGCAAGGATGGATTGTTCGGATGAGTTTTTTTCAGCAACATCCTATGTTCATCATCCAACGATGAGGAATTCATGGTTGCTACTATGGTCGTCAAATAGCACATCTTGAGCCAGTGACCAATGTTTAGGGGATCCATCCCGGGCCATGCTCCAGGTTTGCATCGTAATAGGGAATGCGGCCATTGCCTACTCTACGACTATTATTTCCAGCTTACAAACCCACTTTTAAGTGCTAAGTTTTTTCCAGCGACACTTCCAAATGTAGAGCTTGTGCTCAACCGTCTTTGGAGGGAGTAACACTACTAGGGAAATCCCTAGCAGTAGCACTGGGTTTTTGCATAGCAGTAGCGCGGGGCCCATGCTACTGCTAGGGCTCTACAGCTAACTTTTAGCAGTAGCGCTGGTCTGACCCCCGCTAGTGCTAACTCAGTTATCAGTAGCGTGGGTTTATACCCGCGCTACTGCTAAGTACTAGCGGCATGTGCCCTTACCCCGCGCTACTACTATTCATCGTATTTCATTTCTTTTGTTTTATACTGTATTTAGATACCATTATACAAGTTTTGATACAGTTGTAATTAAGAGATTGTTATATCATTATGACCATGATGAGTTATTATACCAGTGGATGAAATAAACGTGGATTAGATTCAAGTGGATGGATCCAGAGTGACCAAGTTTGGATTAGTAGTCTAATCCAAACTTGGTCACTCTGGATCTATCCACTTGAATCCAATTCGTTTTTCTTCACCCAATGATATAATAACTCATCATGATCATAATAACAACTCATCATCATCATCATCATTATAATAACAAGTCCTCCTCATCATCATCATAATAACAAGTCCTCACCATCATCATAGTCATATAGCAACTCATCATTCTAGTGCATACTCCTAATAATAATAATAATAATAATAATAACAACAACAACAACAACTCCTCATCATCATAGTCATATAACAACTAATCATTCTAGCACACAACTCCTCATCATCATTGAAGGAAATATGCCCTGGAGGCAATAATAATGTTATTATTTATTTCCTTATTTCATGATAAATGTTTATTATTCATGCTAGAATTGTATTTACCGGAAACTTAGTACATGTGTGAATACATAGACAAAACAGAGTGTCCCTAGTATGCCTCTACTTGACTAGCTTGTTTATCAAAGATGGTCATGTTTCCTGACCATAGTCATGCGTTGTCATTTGATGAACGGGATCACATCATTAGGAGAATGATGTGATGGACAAGACCCATCCGTTAGCTTGGCATAATGATCGTTTAGTTTTATTGCTATTGCTTTCTTCATGACTTATACATGTTCCTCTGACCATGAGATTATGCAACTCCCGAATACCGAAGGAACACCTTGTGTGCTATCAAACATCACAACATAACTGGGTGATTATAAAGATGCTCTACATATGTCTCCGAAGGTGTTTGTTGGGTTGGCATAGATCGAGATTAGAATTTGTCACTCCGTGTATCGGAGAGGTATCTCTGGGCCCTCTCGGTAATGCACGTCACTATAAGCCTTGCAAGCATTGTGATTAATGAGTTAGTTGCAGGATGATGCATTATAGAACGAGTAAAGAGACTTGCCGGTAACGAGATTGAACTAGGTATGAGGATACCGACGATTGAATCTCGGGCAAGTAACATACCGATGACAAAGGGAACCACGTATGTTGTTATGCGGTTTGACCGATAAATATCTTCGTAGAATATGTAGGAGCCAATATAAGCATCCAGGTTCCGCTATTGGTTATTGACCGGAAGTGAGTCTCGGTCATGTCTACATAGTTCTCGAACCCGTAGGGTCCGCACGATTAACGTTCGATGACGATCGGTATTATGAGTTTATGTGTTTTGATGTACCGAAGGTTGTTCGGAGTCCCAGATGTGATCACGGACATGATGAGGAGTCTCGAAATAGTTGAGACATAAAGATTGATATATTGGACGATGTTATTCGGACACCAGATGAGTTCCGGGGGTCACCGGGTAAATATCAGAGTGCCGGGGGGTTATCGGAACCCCCGGGGGAACTAACGGGCCTCTATGGGCCTTAGTGGGAAGAGAGGAAAGGCCGGGAGGGGCTGGCCGCGCCCCCCCTTGGGTCCGAATTGGACTAGGGGAAAGGGGCGGCGCCCCCCTTTCCTTCCCTTCCCCCTCTTCCTTCCTTCCCCCTCTCTCCCTCTTGGTGGATTCCTACTAGGACTTGGAGTCATAGTAGAATTCCCCTCTTGGGGGCGCGCCCTAGGGGCCGGCCGGCCTCCCCTTGCTCCTTTATATACGGGGGCAGGGGGCACCCTAGGACACACAAGTTGACAGTTGTCATTGCCGTGTGTGGTGCCCCCCTCCACATATTTCCACCTCGGTCATATCGTTGCAGTGCTTAGGCGAAGCCCTGCGCCGGTAACTTCATCATCACCGTCACCACGCCGTCGTGCTGATGAAACTCTCCCTCGGCCTCAGCTGGATCAAGAGTACGAGGGACGTCACCGAGCTGAACTTGTGCAGATCGCGGAGGTGACGTACGTTCGGTACTTGATCGGTTGGATCGCGAAGATGTTCGACTACATCAACCGCGTTACTTAACGCTTCCGCTTTCGCTCTACGAGGGTACGTGGACACACTCTCCCCGCTCGTTGCTATGCATCACATAGATAGATCTTGCATGACCGTAGGTAAATTTTTTGAAATACGGTGTTCCCCTACAGTGGCATCCGAGCCAGGTCTATGCGTACATGTTATATGCACGAGTAGAACACAAAGAGTTGTGGGCGATAATAGTCATTCTGCTTACCAGCATGGCATACTTTGATTCGGCGGTATTGTTGGATGAAGCGGCCCAGACCGACATTACGCGTACGCTTACGCGAGACTGGTTCTACCGACGTGCTTCGCACACAGGTGGCTAGTGGGTGTCTGTTTCTCCAGCTTTAGTTGAATCGAGTGTGGCTACGCCCGGTCCTTGTTGAAGGTTAAAACAGCACACTTGACGAAAAATCGTTGTGGTTTTTTGATGCGTAGGTAAGAACGGTTTTTGCTAGAAGCCCGTAGCAGCCACGTAAAACTTTCAACAACAAAGTAGAGGACGTCTAACTTGTTTTTGCAGGGCATGTTGTGATGTGATATGGTCAAGACGTGATGAGATATAAATTGTTGTATGAGATGATCATGTTTTGTTAAAGTTATCGGCAACTGGCAGGAGCCTTATGGTTGTCTCTTTATTGCATAAGATGCCAGCGCCATATAATTGTTTTACTTTATCGCTATGCGATAGCAATAGTTGCAAAAGCAGTAGTTGGCGAGACGACCATGTGACGACACGTGGATAAAGATCAAGATGATGGAGATCATGGTGTCATGCCGGTGACGATAGAGATCATGACGGTACTTTGGAGATGGAGATCAAAGACACAAGATGATGATGGCCATATCATGTCACATATTTTGATTGCATGTGATGTTTATCTTTTATGCATCTTATTTTGCTTAGTACGACGGTAGCATTATGAGATGATCCCTTACTAAAATTTCAAGGTATAACTGTTCTCCCTGAGTATGCACCGTTGCGACAGTTCTTCGTGCTGAGACACCACGTGATGATCGGGTGTGATAAGCTCTACATTCACATACAACGGGTGCAAGCCAGTTTTGCACATGCAGAATACTCGGGTTAAACTTGACGAGCCTAGCATATGCAGATATGGCCTCGGAACACTGAGACCGAAAGGTCGAACGAGAATCATATAGTAGATATGATCGACATAATGATGTTCACGATTGAAAGCTACTCCATCTCACGTGATGATCGGACATGGTTTAGTTGATATGGATCACGTGATCACTTAGATGATTAGAGGGATGTCGATCTAAGTGGGAGTTCTTAAGTAATATGATTAATTGAACTTTAATTTATCATGAACTTAGTCCTGATAGTATTTGCATATCTATGTTGTAGATCAATAGCTGACGTATAACTCCCCTATTTTATTTTTGATATGTTCCTAGAGAAAACTAAGTTGAAAGATGATAGTAGCAATGATGCGGACTAAGTTCGTGATCTAAGGATTATCCTCATTGCTGCACAGAAGAATTATGTCCTTGATGCACCGCTAGGTGACGGGCCTATTGCAGGAGCAAATGTAGACGTTATGAACGTTTGGCAAGCTCGGTATGATAACTACTTGATAGTTTAGTGCACCATGCTTTACGGCTTAGAAACGGGACTTCAAAAAATGTTTTGAACGCCATGGAGCATATGAGATGTTCCAAGAGCTGAAATTGGTATTTCAGACTCATGCCCGAGTCGAGAGGTATGAGACCTCTGACAAGTACTTTGCCTACAAGATGGAGGAGAATAGCTCGACCAGTGAGCATGTGCTCAGAATGTCTAAGTACTAAAATCGCTTGAATCAAGTGGGAGTTAATCTTCCAGATAAGATAGTGATTTACAAAGTTCTCTAGTCACTATCACCAAGTTACTGGAACTTCGTGATGAACTATAATATGCAAGGGATGACGAAAATGATTCCCTGCGCACTTCGCGATGCTGAAATCGGTGAAGGTAGAAATCAAGAAAAGCATCAAGTGTTGATGGTTGACAAGACCACTAGTTTCAAGTAAAAGGGCAAGGGAAAGAAAGGGAACTTCAAGAAGAATGGCAAGCAAGTTGCCACTCCCATGAAGAAGCCCAAAGATAGACCCAAGCCTGAAACTGAGTGCTTCTACTGCAAAGGAAATAGTCACTGGAAGTGGAACTGCCCTAGATACTTGGCGGATAAGAAGGATGGAAAAGTGAACAAAGGTATATTTGATATACATGTTATTGATGTGTACTTTACTAGTGTTTATAGCAACCCCTCAGTATTTGATACTGGTTCAGTTGCTAAGAGTAGTAACTCGAAACGGGAGTTGCAAAATAAACAGAGACTAGTTAAGGGTGAGGTGATGATGTGAAATGGAAGTGATTCCAAGGTTGATAAGATCACCATCGCACACTCCCTTTACCTTCAGGATTCGTGTTGAACCTAAAATAAATGTTATTTGGTGTTTGCGTTGAGCATAAGTATGATTGGATCATGTATTGCAATACTGCTATTCATTTAAGTCAAGGAATAATTGTTGTTCTATTTACATGAATAAAACCTTCTATGGTCATACACTCAATATAAATGGTTTATTGAATCTCGATCGTAGTGATACACATATTCATAATATTGAAGCCAAAAGATGCAAAGTTAATAATGATAGTGCAACTTATATGTGGCACTGCCGTTTAGGTCATATTGGTGTAAAGCGCATAAAGAAACTCCATGCTGATGGGCTTTTGGAATCACTTGATGCTTGTGAACCATGCCTCATGGGCAAGATGACTAAGACTCCGTTCTCCGGAACAATGGAGCGAGCCACTGACTTATTGGAAATAATACATACCGATGTATGCGGTCCGGTGAGTGTTGAGGCTCGCGGCATGTATCGTTATTTTTTGACCTTCATAGATGATTTGAGCAGATATGTGTATATCTACTTGATGAAACATAAGTCTGAAACATTTGAAAAGTTCAAAGAATTTCAGAGTGAAGTGGAAAATCATCGTAACAAGAAAATAAAGTTTCTATGATCTGATCGCGGAGACGAATATTTGAGTTACGAGTTTGGTCTTCAATTAAAACAATGTGGAATGGCTTCACAAACTCATGCCACCTGGAACACCACAACATAATGGTGTGTCTGAACGTCATAACCGTACTTTATTGGATATAGTGCAATCTAAGATGTCTCTTACCAATTTGCCCCTATCGTTTTAGGGTTATGCATTAGAGACAACTACATTCATGTTAAATAGGGCACCATCTAATCTGTTGAGACGGCACCGTATGAACTATGGTTTGGCAAGAAACCTAAGTTGTCATTTCTTAAAGTTTGGGGTTGCGATGCTTATGTGAAAAAGTTTCAACCTTATAAGCTCGAACCCAAATCGGAGAAATGCGTCTTCATAAGATACTCAAAAGAAAGTATTGGGTACACCTTCTATCACAGATCCGAAGGCAAGATCTTTGTTGCTAAGAATGGATCATTTCTAGAGAAGAAGTTTCTCTCGAAAGAAGTGAGTGGGAGGAAAGTAGAACTTGATGAGGTAATTGTACCTTCTCCCGAATTGGAAAGTAGTTCATCACAGAAATCAGTTCCAGTGATGCCGACACCAATTAGTGACGAAGTTAATGATAATGATCATGAAACTTCAGATCAAGTTACTACCGAATCTCGTAGGTCAACCAGAGTACGTTCCGCACCAGAGTGGTACGGTAATCCGGTTCTGGAAGTCATGTTACTAGACCATGATGAACCTATGAACTATGAGGAAGCGATGATGAGCCCAGATTCTGCGAAGTGGCTCAAAGCCATGAAATCTGAGATGGGATCCGTGTATGAGAACAAAGTATGGACTTTGGTGGACTTGCCCGATGATCGGCAAGCCATAGAGAATAAATGGATCTTCAAGAGGAAGACGGACGATGATAGTTGTGTTACTATCTACAAAGCTAGACTTGTCAGAAAAAGGTTTTTGACAAGTTCAAGGTGTTGGATACGATGAGTTTTTCTCACTCATAGCGATGTTGTAGTCTGTCCGAATCATGTTAGCAATTGCCACATTTTATGAAATCTAGCAAATGGATGTCAAAACTGCATTCCTTAAATGGATTTCTTAAAGAAGAGTTGTATATGATGCAACCAAGAGGTTTTGTCGATCCTAAAGGTGCTAACAAAGTGTGCAAGCTCCAATGATCCATCTATGGACTGGTGCAAGCATCTCGGAGTTGGAATATACGCTTTGATGAGTTGATCAAAGCATATAGTTTATACAGATTTGCGGTGAAGCCTGTATTTACAAAAAGTGAGTGGAGCACTATAGCCTTTCTGATAAGTATATGTGAAGGACATATTGTTGATCGGAAATGATGTAGTATTTTCTGGAAAGCATAAAGGAGTGTTTGAAAGGAGTTTTTCAAAGAAAGACC
Source organism: Triticum aestivum (assembly GCF_018294505.1). Lineage (NCBI taxonomy): Eukaryota > Viridiplantae > Streptophyta > Magnoliopsida > Poales > Poaceae > Triticum > Triticum aestivum. The sequence goes on along the minus strand of NC_057814.1, from coordinate 102,108,139 downwards.
TTGGTGAAGTTGCTTACATATTGAGCATCAAGATCTATAGAGATAGATCAAGACCTTTGATAAGTTTTTTTTCAATGAGTACATACCTTGACAAGATTTTGAAGTAGTTCAAAATGGAACAGTCAAAGAAGGAGTACTTGCCTGTGTTGCAAGGTGTGAAGTTGAGTAAAGACTCAATACCCGACCACGGCAGAAAATAGAAAGAGAATGAAAAGTCATTCCCTATGCCTCAGTCATAAGTTCTATAAAGTATGCTATGTTGTGTACCAGACCTATTGGGTACCTCGACATGAGTTTGGCAAGAGGGTACAATAGTGATCTAGGAGTAGATCACTGGACAACGGTCAAAATTATCCTTAGTGGAATAAGGATATATTTCTCGGTTATGGAGGTGATAATAAAGAGTCTGTCATAAAGAGTTACGTCGATGCAAGCTTTAACACCGATCTGGATGACTCTAAGTCACAATCCGGATACATATTGAAAGTGGGAGCAATTAGCTAAAGTAGCTCCGTGGAGAGCATTGTAGACATAGAAATTTGTAAAATACATACGGATCTGAATTTGGCAGACCAGTTGACTAAACTTCTCTCACAAGCAAAACATAATCACACCTTAGTACTCTTTGGGTGTTAATCACATGGCGATGTGAACTAGATTACTGACTCTAGTAAACACATTGAGTGTTAATCACATGGCGATGTGAACTATGGGTGTTAATCACATGGTGATGTGAACTATTGGTGTTAAATCACATAGCGATGTGAACTAGATTATTGACTCTAGTGCAAGTGGGAGACTGGAGGAAATATGCCCTAGAGGCAATAATAAAGTTATTATTTATTTCCTTAATTCATGATAAATGTTTATTATTCATGCTAGAATTGTATTAACCGGAAACTTAGTACATGTGTGAATACATAGACAAAACAGAGTGTCCCTAGTATGCCTCTACTTGACTAGCTTGTTTATCAAAGATGGTCATGTTTCCTGACCATAGACATGTGTTGTCATTTGATGAACGGGATCACATCATTAGGAGAATGATGTGATGGACAAGACCCATCCGTTAGCTTGGCATAATGATCGTTTAGTTTTATTGCTATTTGCTACCTCTTGAGCGCTGCGTTGGTTTTCCCTTGAAGAGGAAAGGGTGATGCAGCAAAGTAGCGTAAGTATTTCCCTCAGTTTTTGAGAACCAAGGTATCAATCCAGTAGGAGGCCACGCACGAGTCCCTTGCACCTACACAAACAAATAAATCCTCGAAACCAACGCGATAAGGGGTTGTCAATCCCTTCACGGTCACGTACGAGAGTGAGATCTGATAGATATGATAGGACAATATTTTTGGTATTTTTATGATAAAGATGCAAAGTAAAATAAAAGCAAAATAAAAGGCAACGGAAATAGCTAAGTGTTGGAAGATTAATATGATGGAAAATAGACCCGGGGGCCATAGGTTTCACTAGTGGCTTCTCTCAAGAGCATAAGTATTTACGGTGGGTGAACAAATTACTGTTGAGCAATTGACAGAATTGAGCATAGTTATGACAATATCTAGGTATGATCATGTATATAGGCATCACGTCCGAGACAAGTAGACCGACTCCTGCCTGCATCTACTATTATTACTCCACACATCGACCGCTATCCAGCATACATCTAGAGTATTAAGTTCATAAGAACAGAGTAACGCTTTAAGCAAGATGACATGATGTAGAGGGATAAACTCATGCAATATGGTATAAACCCCATCTTGTTATCCTCGATGGCAACAATACAATACGTGCCTTGCTGCCCCTACTGTCACTGGGAAAGGACACCGCAAGATTGAACCCAAAGCTAAGCACTTCTCCCATTGCAAGAAAGATCAATCTAGAAGGCCAAACCAAACTGATAATTCAAAGAGACTTGCAAAGATAAACAATCATACATAAAAGAATTCAGAAGATTCAAATATTGTTCATAGATAAACTTGATCATAAACCCACAATTCATCGGTCTCAACAAACACACCGCAAAAGAAGATTACATCGAATAGATCTCCACGAGAGAGGGGGAGAACATTGTATTGAGATCCAAAAAGAGAGAAGAAGTCATCTAGCTAATAACTATGGACCCGAAGGTCTGAGGTAAACTACTCACACATCATCGGAGAGGCTATGGTGTTGATGTAGAAGCCCTCCGTGATCGATGCCCCCTCCGGCGGAGCTCCGGAACAGGCCCCAAGATGGGATCTCACGGGTACAGAAGGTTGCGGCGGTGGAATTAGGTTTTTGGCTCCGTATCTAGTAGTTTGGGGGTACGTAGGTATATATAGGAGGAAGGAGTATGTCGGTGGAGCAACAGGGGGCCCACGAGGGTGGAGGGCACGCCCAGGGGGTAGGCGCGCCCCCTACCTCGTGCCTTCCTGGTTGATGTCTTGACGTAGGGTCCAAGTCCTCTGGATCACGTTCGTTCCGAAAATCACGTTCCCGAAGGTTTCATTCCGTTTGGACTCCGTTTGATATTCTTTTTCTGCGAAACTCTGAAATAGGCAAAAAACAGCAATTCTGCGCTGGGCCTCCGGTTAATAGGTTAGTCCCAAAAATAATATAAAAGTGTATAATAAAGCCCAATAACGTCCAAAACAGAATATAATATAGCATGGAACAATCAAAAATTATAGATACGTTGGAGACGTATCAAGCATCCCCAAGCTTAATTCCTGCTCGTCCTCGAGTAGGTAAATGATAAAAACATAATTTTTGATGTGGAATGGTACTTGGCATAATTTCAATGTAATTCTTCTTAATTGTGGTATGAATATTCAGGTCCAAAAGATTCAAGACAAAAGTTTAATATTGACATAAAAATACTAATACTCCAAGCATACTAACTAAGCAATCATGTCTTCTCAAAATAACATGGCAAAAGAAAGTTATCCCTACAAAATCATATAGTCTGGCTATGCTCTATCTTCACCACACAAAATATTTAAATCATGCACAACCCCGATGACAAGCCAAGCAATTGTTTCATAGTTTTAGTGTTCTCAAACTTTTTCAATCTTCACGCAATACATGAGCGTGAGCCATGGACATAGCACTATATGTGGAATAGAATGGTGGTTGTGGAGAAGACAAAAAGGGAGAAGATAGTCTCACATCAAGTAGGCGTATCAACGGGCTATGGAGATGCCCATTAATAGATATCAATGTGAGTGAGTAGGGATTGCCATGCAACGGATGCACTAGAGCTATAAGTATATAAAAGCTCAACAAAAGAAACTAAGTGGGTGTGCATCCAACTCGCTTGCTCATGAAGACCTAGGGCATTTTGAGGAAGCCCATCATTGGAATATACAAGCCAAGTTCTATAACGAAAAATTTCCCACTAGTATATGAAAGTGATATCATAAGAGACTTTCTATCATGAAGATCATGGTGCTACTTTGAAGCACAAGTGTGGTAAAAGGATAGTAACATTGTCCCTTCTCTCTTTTTCTCTCATTTTTTTATTTGGGCATTTTCCCTTTTTTATGGACTCTTTTTTTTCGTCCGGAGTCTCATCCCGACTTGTGGGGGAATCATAGTCTCCATAATCCTTTCCTCACTTGGGACAATGTTCTAAAAATGATGATCATCACACTTTTATTTTCTTACAAGTCAACAATTACAACTCAATACTTAGAACAAAATATGACTCTATGTGAATGCCTCCGGCGGTCTACCGGGATATGCAATGAATCAAGAGTGACATGTATGAAAGAATTATGAACGGTGGCTTTGCCACAAATACAATGTCAACTACATGATCATGCAAAGCAATATGACAATGATAGAGTGTGTCATAGTAAACGGAACGGTGGTAAGTTGCATGGCAATATATCTCAGAATGGCTATGGAAATGCCATGATAGGTAGGTATGGTGGCTGTTTTGAGGAAGGTATATGGTGGGTGTATGATACCGGCGAAAAGTGTGCGGTATTAGAGAGGCTAGCAATGGTGGAAGGAGGAAAAGTACGTATAATCCATGGACTCAACATTAGTCATAAAGAATTCATATACTTATTGCAAAAATCTACAAGTTATCAAAGCAAAGTATTACGCGTATGCTCCTAGGGGGATAGATTGGTAGGAAAATACCATCGCTCGTCCCCGACCGCCACTCATAAGGAAGACAATCAATAAATAAATCATGCTCCGACTTCATCACATAACGGTTCACCATACGTGCATGCTACGGGAATCACAAACTTTAACACAAGTATTTCTCAAATTCACAACTACTCAACTAGCATGACTCTAATATCATCATCTCCATATCTCAAAACAATTATCAAGCATCTAACTTCTCATAGTATTCAACACACTCATAAGAATTTTTTTACTAATCTTGAATGCCTATTATTGTTAAAGCAAACTACCATGCTGTTTTGTAGGGCTCTCAAAATAATCTAAGTGAAGCATGAGATAACAATAGTTTCTATAAAACAAAATCACCACCATGCTCTAAAAGATATAAGTGAAGTACTAGAGCAAAAACAATATAACTCAAAAGATATAAGTGAAGCACATAGAGTATTCTAATAATTTCCGAATCATGTGTCTCTCTCTCAAAAGGTGTGTACAGCAAGGATGATTGTGGTAAACTAACAAATAAAGACTCAAATAATACAAGACGCTCCAAGTGAAACACATATCATGTGGTGAATAAAAATATAGCTCCAAGTAAAGTTACCGATGGAAGTAGAGGAAAGAGGGGATGCCTTCCGGGGCATCCCCAAGCTTTGGCGTTTAGGTGTCCTTAGATTATATTGGGGTCCCATGGGCATCCCCAAGCTAAGGCTCTTGCCACTCCTTGTTCCATAATCCATCAAATCTTTCACCCCAAAACTTGAAAACTTCACAACACAAAACTCAGCAGAAAATCTCGTAAGCTCCGTTAGCGAAAGAAAACAAAAGATCACTTCAAAGTACTGTAATGAACTCATTCTTTATTTATATTGGTGTTAAACCTACTGTATTCCAACTTATCTATGGTTTATAAACTATTTTACTAGCCATAGATTCATCAAAATAAGCAAACAACACACGAAAAACAGAATCTGTCAAAAACAGAACAGTCTGTAGTAATCTGTAACTAACGCAAACTTCTGGAACTCCAAAAATTCAGCCGAAATAGGAAGACATAGACAATTTGTTTATTGATCAGCAGCAATTGGAATCAATATTTTATCACGTTCTGATGATTTTTAACAATTATTTTCGTGAACAGGAAGTTTCTGGAATTTTCAGCAAGATCAAATAACTATCATCCAAGAAGATCCTATAGGTTAAACTTGGCACAAACACTAATTAAAATATAAAAACACATCTAACCAGAGGCTAGATCAAATATTTATTCCTAAACAGAAGCAAAAAGCAAAAAACTAAAAATAAAATTGGGTTGCCTCCCAACAAGCACTATCGTTTAACGCCCCTAGCTAGGCATAAAAGCAAGGATAGATCTAGGTATTGCCATCTTTGGTAGGCAATTCTTCAATAAGACACCTATCACCCATAGGAGTTTCTTTCGTTTTATTAATTATCAAACTCCTAGGCACAAATTCGAAAAAATCATTTGTAGCAAATGGTTCCTTAATGATAGTAAAAAGATTGGGATGAATACTTATAGATTTGAGATCCGCAGTTTCCTTATTAGAGGATTCACCCTTATTTTTAGGAACATACAGAAGCTTGGCAATTTTAGTTGGAGGACTTGGAGAATTCTTTACAGAAGAAAAAGTGGTTCCCAAGTTGTTAATGATACCCTCAAGTTTATCGATTCTAGTGGAATCCCGATTTATTCTTTCATTAACTATGGGTTCCTTCTCCTTAATATTTTTCAAAGTGACTCCTACTTTAGATCCATATTGGGTAATTTGGTTGTGGATCTTTTTATCCAAATTCTCAATTAACTCTACGGTAGCAACTTTATTTTCAACGATTTCAAGTCTATGCATTACATGCTCCAAAGTTAATGTAGTTCCATTAACCAAAAGAGGTGGTGAGCCAAACAAACCTATCATAGCATTATAAGAATCAAAAGTATGGCTACCCAAGAAATTCCCTCCGGTAATGGTATCAAGGATATATCTGTACCAAGGAGTAGCGCCTACATAAAAATTGCGAAGAAGAACAGAAGTAGATTGCTTCCTTGTAGATTTATTTTGAGCATTGCAAATTCAATACCAAGCGCCTTTTAGATTTTCTCCCTCCCTTTGCTTAAAATTTAGAACTTCATTCTCGGGAGACAACGGAGAAGATAGAAGACTAGCCATAACGACAAGCAAACGGAAAAGAGGCAAACGGAAAAGAGAGGGCGAATAAAACGGCAAGGGTGAAGTGGGGGAGAGGAAAACGAGAGGCAAATGGCAAATAATGTAATGCAGGAGATAAGGGTTTGTGATGGGTACTTGGTATGTTGACTTTTGCGTAGACTCCCCGGCAACGGCGCCAGAAATCCTTCTTGCTACCTCTTGAGCACCGCGTTGGTTTTCCCTTGAAGAGGAAAGGGTGATGCAGCAAAGTAGCGTAAGTATTTCCCTCAGTTTTTGAGAACCAAGGTATCAATCCAGTAGGAGGCCACGCACGAGTCCCTCGCACCTACACAAACAAATAAATCCTCGCAACCAACGTGATAAGGAGTTGTCAATCCCTTCATTGTCACTTACGAGAGTGAGATCTGATAGATATGATAGGATAATATTTTTGGTATTTTTATGATAAAGATGCAAAGTAAAATAAAAGCAAAATAAAAGGCAACGGAAATAGCTAAGTGTTGGAAGATTAATATGATGGAAAATAGACCCGGGGGCCATAGGTTTCACTAGTGGCTTCTCTCAAGAGCATAAGTATTTTTGGTGGGTGAACAAATTACTATTGAGCAATTGACAGAATTGAGCATAGTTATGAGAATATCTAGGTATGATCATGTATATAGGTATCACGTCCGAGATAAGTAGACCGACTCCTGCCTGCATCTACTACTATTACTCCACACATCAACTGCTATCCAGCATGCATCTAGAGTATTAAGTTCATAAGAACAGAGTAACGCTTTAAGCAAGATGACATGATGTAGAGGGATAAACTCATGCAATATGATATAAACCCCATCTTGTTATCCTCGATGGCAACAATACAATACGTGCCTTGCTGCACCTACTGTCACTGGGAAAGGACACCGCAAGATTGAACCCAAAGCTAAGCACTTCTCCCATTGCAAGAAAGATCAATCTAGTAGGCCAAACCAAACTGATAATTCGAAGAGACTTGCAAAGATAACCAATCATACATAAAAGAATTCAGAAGATTCAAATATTGTTCATAGATAAACTTGATCATAAACCCACAATTCATCGGTCTCAACAAACACACCGCAAAAGAAGATTACATCGAATAGATCTCCACGAGAGAGGGGGAGAACATTGTATTGAGATCCAAAAAGAGAGAAGAAGCCATCTAGCTAATAACTATGGACCCGAAGGTCTGAGGTAAACTACTCACACATCATCGGAGAGGCTATGGTGTTGATGTAGAAGCCCTCCGTGATCGATGCCCCCTCCGGCGGAGCTCCGGAACAGGCCCCAAGATGGGATCTCACGGGTACAAAAGGTTGCGGCGGTGGAATTAGGTTTTTGGCTCTGTATCTGGTAGTTTGGGGTACGTAGGTATATATAGGAGGAAGGAGTACGTCGGTGGAGCAACAGGGGGCCCACGAGGCTGGAGGGCGCGCCCAGGGGGTAGGCGCGCCCCCCTACCTCATGCCCTCCTGATTGATGTCTTGACGTAGGGTCCAAGTCCTCTGGATCACGTTCGTTCCGAAAATCGCGTTCCTGAAGGTTTCATTCCGTTTGGACTCCGTTTGATATTCTTTTTCTGCGAAACTCTGAAATAGGCAAAAAACAGCAATTCTGGGTTGGGCCTCCGGTTAATAGGTTAGTCCCAAAACTAATATAAAAGTGTATAATAAAGCCCAATAACGTCCAAAACAGAATACAATATAGCATGGAACAATAAAAAATTATAGATACGTTGGAGACGTATCACTATTGCTTTCTTCATGACTTATACACGTTCCTATAACTATGAGATTATGCAACTCCCGAATACCGGAGGAACACCTTGTGTGATATCAAACATCACAACGTAACTGGGTGATTATAAAGATGCTCTACAGATGTCTCCGAAGGTGTTTGTTGGTTTGGCATAGATCGAGATTAGGATTTGTCACTCCGTGTATCGGAGAGGTATCTCTGGGCCCTCTCGGTAATGCACATCACTATAAGCCTTGCAAGCATTGTGACTAATGAGTTAGTTGCGGGATGATGTATTACAGAACGAGTAAAGAGACTTGCCGGTAAAGAGATTGAACTAGGTATGAGGATACTGACGATCGAATCTCGGGCAATTAGGATTTGTCACTCCGTGTATCGGAGAGGTATCTCTGGGCCCTCTCGGTAATGCACATCACTATAAGCCTTGCAAGCATTGTGACTAATGAGTTAGTTGCGGGATGATGTATTACAGAACGAGTAAAGAGACTTGCCGGTAAAGAGATTGAACTAGGTATGAGGATACTGACGATCGAATCTCGGGCAAGTAACATACCGATGACAAAGGGAACAACGTAAGTTGTTATGCGGCTTGACCGATAAAGATCTTTGTAGAATATGTAGGAGCCGATATGAGCATCCAGGTTCCGCTATTGGTTATTGACCGGAAGTGAGTCTCGGTCATGTCTACATAGTTCTCGAACCCGTAGGGTCCGCACGCTTAACGTTCGATGACGATCGGTATTATGAGTTTATGTGTTTTGATGTACCGAAGGTTGTTCGGAGTCCCAGATGTGATCACGGAGATGACGAGGAGTCTCGAAATAGTCGAGACATAAAGATTGATATATTGGACGATGTTATTCGAACACCGAATGAGTTCCAGGGGTCACTGGATAAATATCGGAGTGCCGGGGGGTTATCGGAACGCCCCGGGGAACTAATGGGCCTCTATGGGCCTTAGTGGGAAGAGAGGAAAGGCTAGGTGGGGCTGGCTGCGCCCCCTCCCCCTTGGGTCCGAATTGGACTAGGGGAAGGGGGCGGCGCCCCCTTTCCTTCCCTTCCCCCTCTCTTCCTCTTGGTGGATTCCTACTATGACTTGGAGTCCTAGTAGGATTCCCCTCTTGGGGGCGCGCCCTAGGGGATGGCCGGCCTCCCCCTTGCTCCTTTATATACGGGGGCAGGGGGCACCCTAGGACACACAAGTTGACAGTTGTCTTAGCCGTGTGCGGTGCCCCCCTCCACATATTTCCACCTCAGTCATATCGTTGCAGTGCTTAGGCGAAGCCCTGCGCCAGTAACTTCATCATCACCGTCACCACGCCGTCGTGCTGACGGAACTCTCCCTCGGCCTTAGCTGGATCAAGAGTACGAGGGACGTCACCGAGCTGAACGTGTGCAGATCGTGGAGGTGCCGTGCGTTCGGTACTTGATCGGTTGGATCGCGAAGACGTTCGACTACATCAACCGCGTTACTTAACGCTCCCGCTTTCGGTCTACGAGGGTACGTGGACACACTCTCCCCGCTCGTTGCTATGCATCACATAGATAGATCTTACGTGATCTTAGGTAATTTTTTTGAAATACTGCGTGCCCCTACAATCATCATAGTCATAACCAACACTAGCTAATTGTGCTTAGCACATGATGAGTACTAGCTAGGACATGCTACTCTCTCTAAGGTAAAATAGCATAAAACAGGATAACCCCCGAGTACCCATTATGGAGAATAGAGATCCACCTGTCTCCAATTTATGGTTGCGCACCATGTTGGCTCCAAGTAGTTTCCTGCGATCATTCATAACTTTTCTCCATCCTTTGATTGTGAGGTCTTCATCTCTTCGAGAAATCGAGTATGCACTCCGGTGAACCATAGGCAAACTTGACTATAAGCTAATAATATCCATGTCACCTTTCATATGCATCAGATGAGGCACACAATCCTTCAGGAGTTTCTGTTAAAGAACATCATAATAACATACTTAGCAATGTAGTCTAGCTTAAGAAGAATGTATGCAAAAGATGCACTAGTGACATAATAGTAACAAAAATCTTACCATGCTATTTCCATGGATGTTGTCATAGTTCAACATGTGGACTAGTGGCACATATTGAGCATAATTTTTGTTAATTTCACAATTGTTCTTAAAAGTCTCAACATTATTAATAAATGAGACAAGATGATTTTTAAGTAAACAATATTAGGTTTTGTCTACTGTATTAAGTTTTGTCTACTACCTTCCGTACATTTCTTGAAGAATGGAAATAAACTGTCAACTATTTTTAAGTAAATAATATAAATTACTTAACAAATTTATTTGACAAACTCACATAGAGGTAGAACTGGAAGCATATCCACATCCACCTAAATGTCGATATTATCTTCAATATCATCTTCAGGATGAATATCAAAGGTTATTTGCATATCCTCCTCAAATCCATAATGCTTTGAGCTCTCCAATTTGAGCAACCAAAATGTGAGTGATTAACTACATAGTAGAGCCTAAACCGAAAAGCGCAACCATGTTGAGTACTAAGGTGAGCTAGCTTCGTCTCCATATTGTCACTCTCTTGGAAACCGAGCTTTTCCAAGACAAACAGTCTTGCATGGCAGGGGATGCACTAGTTAAATTGAAAAAAAAAAGTTACACGTTGAAGTAAAGAAGCACAAGTCATGCTTAATTACACGTTCATGCAAAGAAGCACAAGTCAGTACTTGTCGTCGTTACATACCGTAAAAACATCGAAGGTCTCGTCCAGCTTGATGGTGAAGTACCTACCATTTTCCAGGTGACGCCTGTCGCACATACCCCGGTCGTCACCGCAGTAATCACACTCAGGCATTCTATCATCGCGAGACATTTCCTGTGTTCATAATTCAAAGATTATAAATCGACGATAATTACCAGGAACTCAACACACAGATCACTATTCAGCATGGGTTGACTTTTGGTCTAATGTGTCTTCCTTGAAAACTCTCATCTCAAGTGGTGTATACGGTGGGCAGTCCCTCTCTAACATATTCGACCGGCGGTGATGGTCACTCCTCCCTTCGTTCCGAACTGCATTACACAAAAATGTCTAGCACACGGGAATGAAGAAGAAGCGACCCCCATGACAACAGTTGGGATTCTTCCTCTCTGATATTTCATTAGTATATGGTGGACACTGGCTCACAGATATTTCGACCATCGGTGATGGTCGCTTCCCCTCCTTCTCTCATGCATTACAAAGGTATATCACGAGAAGAAGGAGAGGAAACGACCCTCACGACAACAGTCGGGATTCTTCCTCTCTGATATTTCGAAAGTATATGGCGGAAACTCCCTCACAGATATTTCGATGGTCGGTGATGGTCGCGCATCCTTTATTTCGAAAGTGCATTACACAAAAATGTCTAGCACCTGCGAAAGAAGAAGAAGCGGCCCCCATGATACGTCTCCAACGTATCTATAATTTTTTATTGCTCCATGCTATATTATCTTCTGTTTTGGACATTATTGGGCTTTATTATTCACTTTTATATTATTTTTGGAACTACCCTATTAACCGAAGGCCCAGCCCAGAATTGCTGTTTTTTGCCTATTTCAGAGTTTCGCAGAAAAAGAATATCAAACGGAGTCCAAACGGAATGAAACCTTTGGGAGCGTTATTTTTGGAACGAACAAGATCTAGGAGACTTGGACCCTACGTAAGAGAAGCTTCCAGGAGGCCATGAGGTAGGGGGCGCGCCTACCCCCCCAGGGCGTGCCCTCCACCCTCGTGGGCCCCATGTTGCTCCACCGACGTACTCCTTCCTCCTATATATACCTACGTACCCCCAAACGATCAGAACAGGAGCCAAAAACCTAATTCCACCGCCGCAACCTTCTGTACCCACGAGATCCCATCTTGGGGCCTGTTCTGGAGCTCCGCCGGAGGGGGCATCCATCACGGAGGGCTTCTACATCAACACCATAGCCTCTCCGATGAAGTGTGAGTAGTTTACCTCAGACCTTCGGGTCCATAGTTAGTAGCTAGATGGCTTCTTATCTCTTTTTGGATCTCAATACAATGTCCTCCCCCTCTCTCGTGGAGATCTATTCGATGTAATCTTCTTTTTGCGGTGTGTTTGTTGAGACCGATGAATTGTGGTTTTATGATCAAGATTATCTATGAACAATATTTGAATCTTCTCTGAATTCTTTCATGTATGATTGGTTATCTTTGCAAGTCTCTTCGAATTATCAGTTTGGTTTGGCCTACTAGATTGATCTTTCTTGCAATGGGAGAAGTGCTTAGCTTTGGGTTCAATCTTGCGGTGTCCTTTCCCAGTGATAGTAGGGGCAGCAAGGCACGCATTGTATTGTTGCCATCGAGGATAACAAGATGGGGTTTTTATCATATTGCATGAATTTATCCCTCTACATCATGTCATCTTGATTAAGGCGTTACTCTGTTTTCATGAACTTAATACTCTAGATGCATGCTGTATAGCGGTCGATGAGTAGAGTAATAGTAGTAGATGCAGGCAGGAGTCGGTTTACTTGTATCGGACGTGATGCCTATATACATGATCATACCTAGATATTCTCATAACTATGCTCAATTCTGTCAATTGCTCAACAGTAATTTGTTCACCCACCGTAAATACTTATGCTCTTGAGAGAAGCCACTAGTGAAACCTATGGTCCCCGGGTCTATCTTCATCATATTAATCTTCCAACACTTATTTATTTCCTTAGCTTTTTACTTCGCTTTTATTTTACTTTGCATCTTATCATAAAAATACCAAAAATATTATCCTATCATATCTATTAGATCTCACTCTCGTAAGTGACCGTGAAGGGATTGACAACCCCTTATCGCGTTGGTTGCGAGGATTTATTTGTTTTGTGTAGGTACGAGGGACTCGCGCGTAGCCTCCTACTGGATTGATACCTTGGTTCTCAAAAACTGAGGGAAATACTTACGCTACTTTGCTGCATCACCCTTTCCTCTTCAAGGGAAAACCAACGCAGTGCTCAAGAGGTAGCACCCCACGACAACAGTCGAGATTCTTCCTCTCTAAAAGTCACACTAGGAGCCCCAACAAACTGAAAGCCAACCCGTTACATACATGGAGTAATGACATAAAAAATGGCCTATGTTTTGCCGGAATGTCATTTAATTCACGTTCCAGCAAATCACGGGCACTCGATATGTCCTACTTTCTAGCACAAGTCATGCCAAAATTCACGGAAACTTTCGGCATGACCATTGATAAAACATGACATATTGAGCGCCTGAAATTTGCCGGAACGGAAATGAATCAACATTCCGGCAAAACATAGGCCAATCGAAGTTTCCCTGCAATAGAAAGAGACATATGTGGCCAACTTTTGCACCACATACACAGCAATTCAAGTTCATACAATCTCTGTATATAAATGTTGGTCATTTTCATTTCTACTTCGAGTGTGCATAGACTTTGCTGCCATGTCTACCCTAAGTGATTGGTATTGATTCAGAAAGTTGAAAGGCGATGATGTTCTTGATTAACTATATATTTGCAGTTATTTTTAGCCTTAAACAAATATGGCTTCTTAGTAATGTGTTCCCTGGATCAATAGCAACATATCTTCTTCTGTGAATCATTATATATTCAATGTATAAAACAATCTAGCCTAAAAAACCTAAATATAGTCGTAATAACCCTAAATATAGCAAAATATACCAAATAATCTTAAATATAGGAACATTAAATATAGCAAAAATACTACAGAAAAATTTGCCTAAATAAAACAAAATAAGAATTGGACTATACAATGCCATGTATACCCATTATCATCCAATATTGGCAAAAAAATACTAAAGAAAATACTAAAGAAAAATCTTTGTTGTCCTAGAACATATGAACCCTAGAAATTAAAACGAAGACGAAGAGAGGCGGAGGAGGGAGGCTACCTGTGGCGGAGGGGACTTGGAACGACGGAGGGGTTTGAGGACGACAGAGAGAGGCAACGGGGTCTGGCGGAAGTGGGGGAGGGCGGTCGCGCGGGGGAGGGCTTGGACGGGGGAGGGAGTCCACGCGGGAGGGCCAGGATGGGGGAGGGCGGCCATGCGGGGAGGGCAGGACGGGGGAGGGAGGTCGTCAGAGCAGGGAGAGTGAGTGAGAGTGTGAAGAATGGAGAGGGAGAGTGACGGGCATGGGTGGATAGGGCCGCTTAGTAGTAGCGCAGGTTGAAGCATGCACTACTGCTCATGGAAATACCTTCAGCGGGGGCAGGCGGCCTAGCGCTCCTGCTAATTGAGGCCCACCAGCTGACCCGTGTAAGCATAGTAGCAGCGTGGGGCCAGTGGCCTGCACTACAGGTATATGATTTGTTGTAGCGTGTGGTGTAGAGCCCGTGCTCCTACTAACGCTCGACTCGGGGGTACCTGGGGCTCGCTTAGCAGCAGCGGTTATTGGGCCACAATGCGCTACTACTAACATGTACCTGTAGCGACGGTCTTACGCCCGCGCTACTGCTACTTAATAGTAGCGCGGGTCTGTCACCCATCGCTACTACTAAATATCTACCTATATCATTTTCCCTAGTAGTGTAATGGGGTATGTTGATTACTTCAAATATAAGCCCGATGCCCTTGGAAAGGTTGGCTTCTCCTCTTATCAGAAATGTACTACAGCTGTTCGAATGCTTGCATACGGAATTCCTTGTGATCTTGTGGGTGAGCATGTATGCATGAGTGAGTCCACATACCTTGAGGCATTGTACATGTCCTGCAAAGCTATATATTGTATGCATTGGGCGTGGAAAAACTTTCCTTTTGCATGGTAGGGGCAATATAAGGGACATGTTAAGGCTTGCACGGTTAGACTTAAAGCTGTGGCATCACAAGATATCTGGATTTGGCACTCTCTTTTGGTATGGTAGATTCTTACAATGACATCAACGTGCTTCAGCGATCTCCGGTGTTCGATAGGCTTTCTGAAGGCCAATCCCCAGATGTCAACTTTGAGGTCAATGGGCACCAATACAACAAGGCAAGCTGATGGTATCTATCCTAAGTGAGCAACTATTGTGAAGACAATCTGGGAGCCCGTATGAGAGAAGAGGGCTAGGTTTGCCTAAGAACAAGAGAATGCTAGGATGGATGTGGAGCGTGCTTTTGGTGTGCTCCAATCTCAATGGGCTATTGTTTGACACCCAGCTAGAACATGGAGAACTCAAAAGATGTGGCGGTGATGACATGTTGTGCGATCATGCACAACATGATCGTAGTGGATGGACGTGATGACAGCCTCTTTGACAAAGAGTTTTGTCGGAGTAAATGACCACGGGTAGCCTCATCAGCCTCCCATGGTATTTCAAGACATCGGGGCTGGCTGCGCCCCTCAAGAATCAAAGGCAGAAGGCCGCCTTCCTGGGGCCGGCTGGTCCAAATGGCCGGCTGTTAGGAGGCGGCAAAACTCAGAAGACGACCGCCGAGTGGGCCGACTCCTAGCACGCGGCCTCTAGAGAGGCTGGCTCCTAGCAGGCGGCCCCTCGTGCCCTCGAAGTTAGCACCCACATAAACACGACGAGACGGGGCGTGGCTACAGTGTAGTCTGCCACCACCGAATCCAGGGTGGAGCGTGACCACAGTGCAGCATACTGGGCGGACACCCCTCGCCCGACGCCGCACTGTTGCCATGCAGCCCATGACATCATCCATGGCAAAGAAGGCCATGCTCCACAACGAACTGTCGGTACGACCTACAAGCGGCGGGTCCCACCTGTCCGTGAGAAGCCAGAAGACGGCGAGCCCTAATCAGCCGGCTTGTGGGGAGGCCGACTCCTGACCAGGCGGCCCTCCCCCTCCATTGGAGTCCGTGCACCATTAATCAGAAGAGACGGGGAGTGGCTACAGTGAACGCCCACCAGGCGGCGGGACTGTAGCCACGCTCCCCCCGACAAAGCACACATCATCAGCGGCACGGCTACAGTACTAAGCAGCCGGCAAGACCCGCCAGCGGCGGGAGCGGCTTGTCGGCCGAGTACTAGACAGCCGGCGGGACCCACCAGGCAGCGGGCCCCAGCTGCCGGCGAAGAAGCCGGCGACTAGAGACGCTGACAGCCGGGTCCTACCATCTGGACAGATTACCATCGTACCCCTGGGGGTGGGCCTATATAAACCCCCAGGGCACCCATGCAAAGGGTTCAACCCCTGAGATACTACACACACCACGTAGAGAGAGGAGTAGAGCCAGCCCTGCCCTTCTACCTCCTTAGCCAAACAGCTCAAGGAGCACTTGTAGTCACTTGTTGAGTTAGTGATCATGCGGAGACCCCGCAGAGCAGGACTAGGGGTGTTATCTCCTAGGAGAGCCTCGAACCTGGGTAAAGTGCGCCGGCGTTCGTGTCTACGCCTTATCCCGTTTCCAGGCACCGGTGACGTCTTACTAGCTCCCACCATGATAAGCCATCCTTTGGCATATGTCGCCCCAAACCCCCGACATTTGGCACCCACTGTGGGGCTAGGTGCACCGTCGTCCGGAGATATGTTCTGGACGGGAACCTTGTTCCTTCCTGGCGAGTGCAGCCAGCCCAGCACGCCCGATGGCGTCTGCACCGACGCGCTGCATCGCCCGGAAGTCGCCTGCGCGGCGAGCTGCCTCGCTGATCTTGTCGCCGAGATCCGACTCACCAACGAGCATGTGCCCGACACGGGAGTAGCCAGCTCCAAGAGCTGCCTCATCGACCTCCTTGGCAAGCTCCACATCGCCAACAAGCCCTTCTCCGACCTAGAGTCGATTGGCTCCACCGACCCGATGCTTGTCGACTCCGACACGGCATCCCTCGATGCCTTCCCCACCAACATGGTGGTCATCGACATCCCACTCCCTCGCGCGGATAGTAGCGGCAGCACTGTCACGGAGGTGCTCGTCATCAGCCACGACGGGGCCTCTGGCGGAGCTGCTCAGGACCCGCTGCAAGCGGTGCTGCGAGACCTGTCCGCACCCATCGCGGCAGCCGCTGACGCCGAGACCTTGGAAGCTCACCGCATCGCGCTCGTCGAAAGCGCCAAGAAGTTGGCTGCCATGAGACGCCTCTCCGAGGCCTATCAGCGTGAGGTCGACCGCGCCATCGATGGCACCCCGACTGCTGGAGAACCCAGACGCGTGGGCACGATCCAGCAACGTGGGGGCACCATCGCCAGATGTTTGGGGTGGACCGCCCGGTCTACGCCACACCCGCGGAAAACGTACATGCTGCCCAAGTGGCGGAAGACGAGCTGGACCGCCTGGAAGGAGACGAGCGTCGCTACATGACGGAGCGTGTTCAGCAGCTCATCGATGCGGCTGATGTGCCGCAAGAAGCCGGCCGCCGCATGCCAGAGCCCGACGCGCACGATGAGAATCCTCCCCCCCCCCCGCCGAGATCAAGGCGCGACCTCCTGGACGCCGACAGGCGGCGCCCGCGACCAGAGAGACCGAGAGCCGGCTGCTAGCCGCAGCCAGACGCGTATCACCATCGAGCGCGACCAAGACGGCCGCCCACGAGCAGTGGAACGACGGGGCGATCGCTCGCCTCCTCCTCCCCCTCGCAGGGAGAGGCGCGCCTCCCCACAACCTGTTGAGCACCCGACTCTCGACGACCTGCTGGGCCACCGTGAAGGAATCGGAGAGAATGATGCCCGCCACCGGATCGACCGCCTCGCTTGATCCCTGGCGTTAGAAGAAGAAGACGCGATGGGCCCGCCTTGTTTCGGCCCTCTCATTCGTGATGAGCCCTTCCCCAAAGGATTCTCGCTCCCACGGGACACGCCCAAGTACAATGGTTCCGTGAAGCCGGAAGATTGGCTGGTCGACTACTCCACGGTCGTCAACATAGCGAATGGCAACAAGCGCGTTGCCGTAAAGTACATTCCGCTCATGCTCCAGGGCATGGCCCGGACATGGCTGAACAGCCTGAAGCCCTACAGCGTCAACAGCTGGGTAGATTTCACCGAAGTGTTCGTCCGCAACTTCACCAGCACCTACAAGCGGCCGCCCAAGCCTCGCAAGCTCTCGCTGTGCGTTCAAGGCCCGGACGAGTCCACCCGCGACTACTTGACGCGGTGGGCTGAACTGCGCAACTCCTGCGAAGGGGTGCACGAAGTGCAAGCCATAGATTACTTCACTGCCGGGTGCCGAGAGGGCACCTTACTCAAGCACCGACTCCTCTGCAACGAGCCGGCCACCCTCGATGAGCTGCTGATCACAGCGGACAAGTACGCCACTGCTGATTCCTCCATGAAGTCGGAGCTCGAGTGGACACTTCCGGAAAAGTGCTCCCTCCAGCTCCTAGAACGCTGGCTGGAGACAATAGCCGGCGCCAGCAACAGAACAACAACAAGCGCAAGGCCCCGCAGTTGGCTTCCACCAGCCGGCAGGTGGCAACAGTTGAGGATCAGCAGCCGGAGGGACAACCCTTACCGAAGCGTCAGAAGGGCGGCAAGCCGGCTTGGTTGCCTGCCATCTCCTATGAGCAAACCCTCGATGCTCCCTGCAAGTTCCACAGCGGCATGAAGCCGTCCAACCACACCACCCAAAAGTGTCACTGGCTCACCCAAATCTCCAAGGGCGAAGGACTACTGTCTCCTCCACCTGCCGGCCTGCCGCCGCCGCCTCCTCAGCAGCCGGCAGCCCGTCCGGCAGTCGGCGCCATCCAAGACGAATTCCCTGAAGAGCACAGAGCCTACATTGTCTTCACCAGTGTGGCCGACGACAAGCACAGCCGACGCCAGCAACACCGAGAGGTGAACGCTGTCGCTTCGGAAGCTCCTGAGTTCATGCACTGCTCCGAGAAGCCCATCAGTTGGAGCCGAGTTGACCACCCGTAGGTGATGCCTTCTCCGGGTTCTTATGCCGTGGTGTTGGATGCCACCTTTGCAACAGAGAGGCGAGCTGCTCGCTTCTCCCGAGTTCTGATAGATGGCGATAGAAGCATCAATATCCTCTACCGCGACACTATGGAGAAGTTGTGCATCAAAGAGAAGCAGCTCCAGCCCAGCCGGACTGTCTTCCGCGGTATTGTGCCTGGCCTTTCCTGCTCACTAATCGGCAAGATCAAGATAGATGTCCTCTTCAGAGACAAAGATCACTTCCGCCGTGAAGCAATTTGGTTTGAGGTAGTTGACCTGGAGAGCCCTTATCATGCCCTGCTTGGCCGACCCGCTCTGGCCAAGTTCATGGCTTGACCGCACTACGCCTACCTCAACATGAAGATGCCGGGAACCAAGGGTATTATCACCGTGTCTGGAGATTACAAGAAGTCGGCCGCCTGTGCTGCAGCCAGCAGCCGGCTGGCCGAGTCCCTTGTGATTGCAGCCGAGAGGAAGCTCCTTGACCGGGTGGTGGCCATGGCTAGCAAGCAGCCGGACCTGTCACCAGACCCCAAGGAGTCGGAACCTCAGGGCTCCTTCCAGCTGGCCAAAGAGACCAGGAAGATTCCCTTGGACCCGAACCACCCAGAGAGGCACGCTATCGTGGGAACCAACCTCGATAGCAAATAGGAAAGCAAGCTCGTCGATTTCCTTCGTGAGAATCGGGACATCTTTGAAGGAAATATGCCCTAGAGGCAATAATAAAGTTATTATTTATTTCCTTATTTCATGATAATCTGTATTATTCATGCTAGAATTGTATTAACCGGAAACTTAGTACCATGTGTGAATACATAGACAAACAGAGTGTCACTAGTATGCCTCTACTTGACTAGCTCATTGAATCAAAGATGGTTAAGTTTCCTAGCCATAGACATGAGTTGTCATTTGATTAACGAGATCACATCATTAGGAGAATGATGTGATTGACTTGACCCATTCCGTTAGCTTAGCACTTGATCGTTTAGTATGTTGCTATTGCTTTCTTCATGACTTATACATGTTCCTATGACTATGAGATTATGCAACTCCCGTTTACCGGAGGAACACTTTGTGTGCTACCAAACGTCACAACGTAACTGGATGATTATAAAGGTGCTCTACAGGTGTCTCTAAAGGTACTTGTTGAGTTGGCGTATTTCGAGATTAGGATTTGTCACTCCGATTGTCGGAGAGGTATCTCTGGGCCCTCTCGGTAATGCACATCACTATAAGCCTTGCAAGCATTGTAACTAATGAGTTAGTTACGGGATGATGTGTTACGTAATGAGTAAAGAGACTTGCCGGTAACGAGATTGAACTAGGTATTGAGATACCGACGATCGAATCTCGGGCAAGTAACATACCGATGACAAAGGGAACAACATATGTTGTTATGCGGTTTGACCGATAAAGATCTTCGTAGAATATGTAGGAGCCAATATGAGCATCCAGGTTCCGCTATTGGTTGTTGACCGGAGACATGTCTCGGTCATGTCTTCATAGTTCTCGAACCCGTAGGGTCCGCACGCTTAAAGTTTTGTGACAATCGATATTATGAGTTTATGTGATTTGATGTACCGAAGGTAGTTCGGAGTCCCGGATGTGATCACGGACATGACGAGGAGTCTCGAAATGGTCGAGACATAAAGATCGATATATTGGATGACTATGTTTGGACACCGGAATGGTTTCGGGGAGTATCGAACATATACCGGAGTACCGGGGGGTTACCGAAACCGCCCGGAGAGTTTAATGGGCCAAGATGCGCCTTAGTGGAGAAGAGGAGGGGCGGCTAGGACTGGCCGCGCCCCCCCCCCCTCTAGTCCGGATTGGACAAGGAGGGGGGCGGCGCCCCCTTTCCTTCCCCCTCTCTCCTTCCCTTCCTTTCCCCCTCCTACTCCAACTAGGAAAAGAGGGAGTCCTACTCCTGGTGGGAGTAGGACTCCTCCCTGGCGCGCCCTCCCCTGGCCGGCCGCCTCCTCCCCCCTGGTCCTTTATATACGGGGGCAAGGGAGCACCTCTAGACACAACAATTGATCTCTTGATCTCTTAGCCGTGTGCGGTGCCCCCCTCCACCATATTCCACCTCGATCATATCGTAGCGGTGCTTGGGCAAAGCCCTGCGTCGGTAGCATCATCATCACCGTCACCACGCCGTCGTGCTGACGGAACTCTCCCGTGAAGCTTTGCTGGATCGGAGTTCACGGGACGTCATCGAGCTGAACATGTGCTGAACTTGGAGGTACCGTACATGCGGTACTTGGATCGGTCGGATCGTGAAGACGTACGACTACATCAACCGCGTTGTGTTAACGCTTCCTCTTTCGGTCTACGAGGGTGCATGGACAACACTCTCCCATCTCGTTGCTATGCATCACCATGATCCTGCGTGTGCGTAGGATTTTTTTGAAATTACTACGTTACCCAACAATCTTCGCATGGTCTCCCAAAGACATGCCAAGTGTTCCAACGGATTTCGTCAAGAACAAGCTACATGTCCGAGCAGATGCCAGACCAGTCAAACAACCCCTCTGTCGCCTGTCAGAGGAGAAGAGAAGAATTGTTGGTGAAGAGATAGCCCGGCTTCTAGTAGCCGTCTTCATTATGGAAGTTTTCTTTCCAGAGTGGCTTGCCAACCTAGTCCTTGTATTGAAGAAGAACAACAAATGGCGCATGTGTATTGATTATACCGGCCTCAACAAAGCTTGCCCCAAAGATTCGTTTTCCTTGCCTCGGATTGACCAAGTGATAGACTCCACATCCGGATGCGAGTTGTTGAGTTTTTTGGACGCCTACTCAGGTTACCACCACAAGTTGAACCCGGCCGACCGCTTGAAGACCGCCTTCATCACACCATTCGGAGCCTTCTGTTACCTGACCATGACATTCGGCTTGAGAAACGCCGGTGCCACCTTTCAGCATTGCATGCAGAAGTGCCTCCTCAAGCAACTCGGCAGAAATGCCGACGCCTATGTAGACGACATTGTGGTGTAGACGGAGAAGCGTGATACCCTCTTGGAAGATCTCAAGGAAACTTTTTGAAAATCTGCGTCGGTTTCAAATCAAGCTCAACCCAGAAAAATGTGTCTTTGGAGTACCAGCCGGCCAACTCCTTGGCTTCCTAGTCTCAGAGCGCGGCATTGAGTGCAACCCTGTCAAGATCAAGGCCATCGAGAGGATGGAGAGGCCCACCCGACTGCGAGACATCCAGAAGTTCACCGGCTGCTTGGCATCCATCAGCCGGTTCATCAGTCGGTTGGGTGAGAAGGCTCTTCCCCTGTACCAGCTCATGAAGAAGACCACTCGCTTTGAGTAGAACGACAAGGCGGACGAAGCTTTTCTCCAACTCAAGAAAATGTTGACCACGCCGCTTGTTATGGCTGCTCCGGCTGCTAAGGAGCCCATGCTCCTCTATATCGCCGCCGCCAGCCGGGTGGCCAGCACAGTCGTGGTGGTAGAACGAAAAGAAGATGGCAAAGCATTGCCAGTCTAGAGGCCTGTGTATTACTTAAGCGAGGTGCTGTCAGCCTCCAAGCAGAACTACCCCCATTACCAGAAGATGTGCTACGGCGTGCACTTTGCCGCCAAGAAGCTCAAGCCATACTTTCAAGAGCACCCCATCACGGTCATCTGCACCGCTCCACTTGCCGAGATCATTGGAAGCCGAGATGCATCGGGCCGAGTGGCCAAGTGGGCCATCGAGTTGGCCCCCTACACCATCATCTACCAGCCTCACACTGCCATCAAGTCCCAAGCATTGACCGACTTCCTCGTTGACTGGGCCGAGACCCGGTACTTGCCGTCAGCACCCGACTCCACCCATTGGCGGATGCACTTTGTGTTGGGGAACGTAGTAATTTCAAAAAAAATCCTACGCACACGCAAGATCATGGTGATGCATAGCAACGAGAGGGGAGAGTGTCGTCTATGTACCCTCGTAGACCGTAAGCGGAAGCGTTATAACAACGCGGTTGATGTAGTCGTACGTCTTCACGATCGACCGTTCCTCAGCACTGAACGTACGGCACCTCCGCGTTCAGCACATGTTCAGCTCGGTGACGTCCCGGGAACTCACGATCCAGTAGAGCTTCCGGGAAGAGCTTCGTCAGCACGACGGCATGGTGATGGTGATGATGATGCTACCGACGCAGGGCTTTGCCTAAGCACTGCTTAGATATTACCGAGGTGGATTATGGTGGAGGGGGGCACCGCACACGGCTAAGAGATCAATGATCAATTGTTGTCTTGGGGTGCCCCCTGCCCCTGTATATAAAGGAGATAGGGGGAGGCGGCCGGCCAGGAGGAGGGCGCGCCAAGGGGGGAGTCCTACTCCCACCGGGAGTAGGACTCCTCCTTTCCTAGTAGGAGTAGGAGAAGGGAAGGAAGGGAGAGAGGAAGAGAAGGAAAAAGGGGGGCGCCGCCCCCCCTCCTTGTCCAATTCGGACTAGAGGCGGAGGGGGCTCGCGGCTGCCCTGGCCGCCCCTCCTCTTCTCCCACTAGGGCCCATTAGGCCCAATATACTCCCCGGGGGGTTCCGGTAACCCCCCGGTACTCCGAGTATATGCCCGAAACCTCGCGAAACACTTCCGATGTCCGAACATAGTCATCCAATATATCGATCTTTACGTCTCGACCATTTCGAGACTCCTCGTCACGTCCGTGATCATATCCGGGACTCTGAACTACCTTCGGTACATCAAAACACAAAAAATCATAATACCGATCGTCACAGAACTTTAAGCGTGCAGACCCTACGGGTTCGAGAACTATGTAGACATGATCGAGACACGTCTCCGGTCAATAACCAATAGCGGAACCTAGATGCTCATATTGGTTCCTACATATTCTACGAAGATCTTTATCGGTCAAACCGCATAACAACATACGTTGTTCCCTTTGTCATCGGTATGTTACTTGCCCGAGATTCGATCATCGGTATCTTAATACCTAGCTCAATATCGTTACCGGCAAGTCTCTTTACTCGTTCCGTAGTGCATCATCCCGTAACTAACTCATTAGTCACATTGCTTGCAAGGCTTATAGTGATGTGCATTACCGAGAGGGCCCAGAGATACCGCTCTGACAATCGGAGTGACAAATCCTATTCTTGATCTATGCCAACTCCACGAACACCATCAGAGACACCTGTAGAGCACCTTTATAATCACCCAGTTACGTTGTGACGTTTGGTAGCACACAAAGTGTTTTTCCGGTAATCGGGAGTTGCATAATCTCATAGTCAGAGGAACATGTATAAGTCATGGAGAAAGCAATAGCAGTAAACCAAAAGATCAAGTGCTAAGCTAACGGAATGGGTCAAGTCAATCACATCATTCTCCTAATGATGTGACCCCATTAATCAAATGACGACTCATGTCCATGGCTAGGAAACTCAACCATCTTTGATCAACGAGCTAGTCAAGTAGAGGCATACTAGTGACACTATGTTTGTCTATGTATTCACACATGTATTATGTTTCTGGTTAATACAATTCTAGCATGAATAATAAACATTTATCATGATATGAGGAAATAAATAATAACTTTATTATTGCCTCTAGGGCATATTTCCTTCAGTCTCCCACTTGCACTAGAGTCAATAATCTAGATTAGACAATAATGATTCTAACACCCATGGAGTCTTGGTGCTGATCATGTTTTGCTCGTGGAAGAGGCTTAGTCAACGGGTCTGCAACATTCAGATCCGTATGTATTTTGCAAATCTCTATGTCTCCCACCTGGACTTGATCCGGGATGGAATTGAAGCGTCTCTTGATGTGCTTGGTTCTCTTGTGAAATCTGGATTCCTTTGCCAAGGCAATTGCACCAGTATTGTCACAAAAGATTTTCATTGGACCCGATGCACTAGGTATGACACCTAGATCGGATATGAACTCCCTCATTTGATGCTTCCGAAGCAGCTATGTACTCTGCTTCACACATAAATCCCGCCACGATGCTTTGTTTAGAACTGCACCAACTGACAGCTCCACCGTTCAATATAAACACGTATCCGGTTTGCGATTTAGAATCGTCCGAATCAGTGTCAAAGCTTGCATCGACGTAGCCATTTACGATGAGCTCTTTGTCACCTCCATAAACGAGAAACATGTCCTTAGTCCTCTTTAGGTACTTCAGGATGTTCTTGACCGCTGTCCAGTGATCCACTCCTGGATTACTTTGGTACCTCCCTGCTAAACTAATAGCAAGGCACACATCAGGTCTGGTACACAGCATTGCATACAAGATAGAGCCTATGGCTGAAGCATAGGGAACATTTTTCATTTTCTCTCTATCTTCTGTAGTGGTCGGGCATTGAGTCTGACTCAACTTCACACCTTGTAACACAGGCAAGAACCCTTTCTTTGCTTGATCCATTTTGAACCTTTTCAAAACTTTGTCAAGGTATGTACTTTGTGAAAGTCCAATTAAGCGTCTTGATCTATCTCTATAGATCTTGATGCCCAATATGTAAGCAACTTCACCAAGGTCTTTCATTCAAAAACTCTTATTCAAGTATCCTTTTATGCTATCCAGAAATTCTATATCATTTCCAATCAACAATATGTCATCCACATATAATATTAGAAATGCTACAGAGCTCCCACTCACTTTCTTGTAAATACAAGCTTCTCCAAAAGTCTGTATAAAACCATATGCTTTGATTACACTATCAAAACGTTTATTCCAACTCCGAGAGGTTTGCACCAGTCCATAAATGCAGCGCTGGAGCTTGCACACTTTGTTAGCACCCTTTGGATCGACAAAACCTTCTGGTTGCATCATATACAACTCTTCTTCCAGAAATCCATTCAGGAATGCAGTCTTGACATCCATTTGCCAAATTTCATAATCATAAAATGCGGCAATTGCTAACATGATTCGGACAGAGTTAAGCATCGCTACGGGTGAGAAAGTCTCATCGTAGTCAACCCCTTGAACTAGTCGAAAACCTTTCGCAACAAGTCGAGCTTTGTAGACAGTAACATTACCGTCGGCGTCAGTCTTCTTCTTGAAGATCCATTTATTTTCTATGGCTTGCCGATCATCGGGCAAGTCAACCAAAGTCCATACTTTTTTCTCATACATGGATCCCATCTCAGATTTTATGGCCTCAAGCCATTTTGCGGAATCTGGGCTCACCATCGCTTCTTCATAGTTCTTAGGTTCACCTTGGTCAAGTAACATGACCTCTAGAACAGGACCGTACCACTCTGGTGCGGATCTTACTCTGGTTGACCTACAAGGTTCAGTAGTAACTTGATCTGAAGTTTCATGATCAACACCATTAGCTTCCTCACTAATTGGTGCAGATGTCACAGAATCCGGTTTCTGTGATGAACTACTTTCCAATAATGGAGCAGGTACAGTTACCTCATCAAGTTCTACTTTCCTCCCACTCACTTCTTTCGCGAGAAACTCCTTCTCTAGAAAGGATCCATTCTTAGCAAAAAATGTCTTGCCTTCGGATCTGTGATAGAAGGTGTACCCAACAGTTTCCTTTGGGTATCCTATGCAGACACATTTCTCCGATTTGGGTTCGAGCTTATTAGGTTGAAGCTTTTTCACATAAGCATCGCAGCCCCAAACTTTAAGAAACGACAACTTTGGTTTGTTGCCAAACCACAGTTCATAAGGCGTCATCTCAACGGATTTCGATGGTGCCCTATTTAACGTGAATGCAGACGTCTCTAAAGCATAACCCCAAAACGATAGCAGTAAATCAGTAAGTAACATCATAGATCGCACCATATCTAGTAAAGTATGATTACGACGTTCGGATACACCATTACGCTGTGGTGTTCCGGGTGGCGTGAGTTGCGAAACTATTCCGCATTGTTTCAAATGTAGACCAAACTCGTAACTCAAATATTCTCCTCCACGATCAGATCGTAGAAACTTTATTTTCTTGTTACGATGATTTTCCACTTCACTCTGAAATTCTTTGAACTTTTCAAATGTTTCAGACTTATGTTTCATTAAGTAGATATACCCATATCTGCTCAAATCATCTATGAAGGTGAGAAAATAACGATACCCGCTGCGAGCCTCAGTATTCATCGGACCACATACATCAGTATGTATGATTTCCAATAAATCCGTTGCTCGCTCCATTGTTCCGGAGAACGATGTTTTAGTCATCTTGCCCATGAGGCATGGTTCGCAAGTACCAAGTGATTCATAATCAAGTGATTCCAGAAGTCCATCAGTATGGAGTTTCTTCATGCGCTTTACACCAATATGACCCCAACGGCAGTGCCACAAATAAGTTGCACTATCATTATCAACTCTGCATCTTTTGGCTTCAACATTATGAATATGTGTACTACTATCGAGATTCAACACAAATAGACCACTCTTCAAGGGTGCATGACCATAAAAGATATTACTCATATAAATAGAACAACCATTATTCTCAGATTTAAATGAATAACCGTCTCGCATCAAACAAGATCCAGATATAATGTTCATGCTTAACGCTGGCACCAAATAACAATTTTTCAGGTCTAAAACTAATCCCGAAGGTAGATGTAGAGGTAGCGTGCCGACGGCGATCACATCAACTTTGGAACCATTTCCCACGCGCATCGTCACCTCGTCCTTAGCCAGTCTTCGCTTAATCCATAGTCCCTGTTTTGAGTTGCAAATATTAGCAACAGAACCAGTATCAAATACCCAGGTGCTACTGCGAGCTCTAGTAAGGTACACATCAATAACATGTATATCACATATACCTTTGTTCACCTTGCCATCCTTCTTATCCGCCAAATATTTGGGGCAGTTGCGCTTCCAGTGACCAGTCTGTTTGCAGTAGAAGCACTCAGTCTCAGGCTTAGGTCCAGACTTGGGTTTCTTCTCCTGAGCAGCAACTTGTTTGTTGTTCTTCTTGAAGTTCCCCTTCTTCTTCCCTTTACCCTTTTTCTTAAAACTGGTGGTCTTGTTGACCATCAACACTTGATGCTCCTTCTTGATTTCTACCTCCGCAGCCTTTAGCATTGCGAAGAGCTCGGGAATTGTCTTATCCATCCCTTGCATATTATAGTTCATCACGAAGCTCTTGTAGCTTGGTGGCAGTGATTGAAGAATTCTGTCAATGACACTATCATCCGGAAGATTAACTCCCAGTTGAATCAAGTGATTGTTATACCCAGACATTTTGAGTATATGTTCACTGACAGAACTATTCTCCTCCATCTTGCAGCTGTAGAACTTATTGGAGACTTCATATCTCTCAATCCGGGCATTTGCTTGAAATATTAACTTCAACTCCTGGAACATCTCATATGCTCCATGACGTTCAAACGTCGTTGAAGTCCCGGTTCTAAGCCGTAAAGCATGGCACACTGAACTATCAAGTAGTCATCAGCTTTGCTCTGCCAGACGTTCTTAACGTTGTCAGTTGCATCTGCAGCAGGCCTGGCACCCAGCGGTGCTTCCAGGACGTAATTCTTCTGTGCAGCAATGAGGATAATCCTCAAGTTACGGACCCAGTCCGTGTAATTGCTACCATCATCTTTCAACTTTGCTTTCTCAAGGAACGCATTAAAATTCAACGGAACAACAGCACGGGCCATCTATCTACAACAACATAGACAAGCAAAATACTATTAGGTACTAAGTTCATGATAAATTCAAGTTCAATTAATCATATTACTTAAGAACTCCCACTTAGATAGACATCCCTCTAATCATCCAAGTGATCACGTGATCCATATCAACTAAACCATAACCGATCATCACGTGAGATGGAGTAGTTTTCAATGGTGAACATCACTATGTTGGATCATATCTACTATATGATTCACGCTCGACCTTTCGGTCTCAGTGTTCTGAGGTCATATCTGCATATGCTAGGCTCGTCAAGTTTAACCCGAGTATTCTGCGTGTGCAAAACTGTCTTACACCCGTTGTAGATGAACGTTGAGCTTATCACACCCGATCATCACATGGTGTCTCGGCACGACGAACTTTGGCAACAGTGCATACTCAGGGAGAACACTTTTACCTTGAAATTTAGTGAGAGATCATCTTATAATGCTACCGTCAAACAAAGCAGAATAAGATGCATAAAGGATAAACATCACATGCAATCAATATAAGTGATATGATATGGCCATCATCATCTTGTGCCTTTGATCTCCATCTCCAAAGCACCGTCATGATCACCATCGTCACCGGCGCGACACCTTGATCTCCATCGTAGCATCGTTGTCGTCTCGCCAACTATTGCTTCTACGACTATCGCTACCGCTTAGTGATAAAGTAAAGCAATTACAGGGCGATTGCATTGCATACAATAAAGCGACAACCATATGGCTCCTACCAGTTGCCGATAACTGTGTTACAAAACATGATCATCTCATACAATAAATATAGCATCATGCCTTGACCATATCACATCACAACATGCCCTGCAAAAACAAGTTAGACGTCCTCTACTTTGTTGTTGCAAGTTTTACGTGGCTGTTACGGGCTGAGCAAGAACCGTTCTTACCTACGCATCAAAACCACAACGATATTTCGTCAAGTTAGTGTTGTTTTAACCTTCACAAGGACCGGGCGTAGCCACACTCGGTTCAACTAAAATTGGAGAAACTGACACCCGCTAGCCACCTGTCTGCAAAGCACGTCGGTAGAACCAGTCTCGCGTAAGCATACGTGTAATGTCGGTCCGGGCCGCTTCATCCAACAATACCGCCGAACCAAAGTATGACATGCTGGTAAGCAGTATGACTTGTATCACCCACAACTCACTTGTGTTCTACTCGTGCATATAACATCTACGCATAAACCTGGCTCTGATACCACTGTTAGGGAACGTAGTAATTTCAAAAAATTCCTACGCACACGCAAGATCGTGATGATTCATAGCAACGAGAGGGGAGAGTGTCGTCTACATACCCTCGTAGACCGTAAGCGGAAGCGTTATAACAACGCGGTTGATGTAGTCGTACGTCTTTACGGTCGACCGATCCTCAGCACCGAACGTACGGCACCTCCGCGTTCAGCACACGTTTAGCTCGGTGATGTCCCGCGAACTCACGATCCAGTAGAGCTTCCGGGAAGAGCTTCGTCAGCACGACGGCGTGGTGACGGTGATGATGATGCTACCGACGCAGGGCTTCGCCTAAGCACCACTATGATATTACCGAGGTGGATTATGGTGGAGGGGGGCACCGCACACGGCTAAGAAATCAATGATCAATTGTTGTCTTGGGGTGCCCCCTGCCCCCGTATATAAAGGAGCTAGGGGGAGGCGGCCGGCCAGGAGGAGGGTGCGCCAAGGGAGGAGTTCTACTCCCACCAGGAGTAGGACTCCTCCTTTCCTAGTAGGAGTAGGAGAAGGGAAGGAAGGGGGAGAGGAAGAGAAGGAAAAAGGGGGGCGCCCCCCCCTCCTTGTCCAATTCGGACTAGAGGGGGAGGGGCGCATGGCTGCCCTGGCCGCCCCTCCTCTTCTCCCACTAGGGCCCATTAGGCCCAATATACTCCCCGGGGGGTTCCGGTAACCCCTCGGTACTCCGGGTATATGCCCGAAACCTCCCGAAACACTTCCGGTGTCCGAACATAGTCATCCAATATATCGATCTTTACGTCTCGACCATTTCGAGACTCCTCGTCATGTCCATGATCATATCCGGGACTCCGAACTACCTACGGTACATCAAAACACAAAAAACTCATAATACCGATCGTCACAGAACTTTAAGCGTGCGGACCCTACGGGTTCGAGAACTATGTAGACATGACCGAGACACGTCTTCGGTCAATAACCAATATCGGAACCTGGATGCTCATATTGGTTCCTACATATTCTATGAAGATCTTTATCGATCAAACCGCATAACAACATACGTTGTTCCCTTTGTCATCGGTATGTTAATTGCCCGAGATTCGATCGTCGGTATCTTAATACCTAGCTCAATCTCGTTACCGGCAAGTCTCTTTACTCGTTCCGTAGTGCATCATCCCGTAACTAACTCATTAGTCACATTGCTTGCAAGGCTTATAGTGATGTGCATTACCGAGAGGGCCTAGAGATACCTCTCCGACAATCGGAGTGACAAATCCTATTCTTGATCTATGCCAACTCCACGAACACCATCGGAGACACCTGTAGAGCACATTTATAATCACCCAGTTATGTTGTGACGTTTGGTAGCACACAAAGTGTTCCTCTGGTAATCGGGAGTTGCATAATCTCATAGTCACGGGAACATGTATAAGTCATGGAGAAAGCAATAGCAGTAAACTAAACGATCAAGTGCTAAGCTAATGGAATGGGTCAAGTCAATCACATCACTCTCCTAATGATGTGACCCTGTTAATCAAATGACAACTCATGTCCATGGCTAGGAAACTCAACCATCTTTGATCAACGAGCTAGTCAAGTAGAGGCATACTAGTGACACTATGTTTGTCTATGTATTCACACATGTATTATGTTTCCGGTTAATACAATTCTAGCATGAATAATAAACATTTATCATGATATGAGGAAATAAATAATAACTTTATTATTGCCTCTAGGGCATATTTCCTTCACTTCGATGGCTCGAAGATGTGCACCGGTTAGGGAGCCGGCATCGTCCTTACCTCTCCCAAAGGTGACAAGCTTAGATATACGTTGCAAATCCACTTCGCCGCCTCCAACAATGTGGTCGAATATGAGGCGCTCGTACACGGGCTCCGACTGGCCAAAGAACTCAGCATACGCCGGATCCTATGCTACGGCGACTCGGACTTGGTGGTCCAACAGTCATCTGGCGACTGGGACGCCAAGGATGCAAATATGGCAAACTACCGCTTCCTCGTCCAGCAGCTCAGCCGATATTTTGTGGGGTGCGAGTTCCTTCACGTGCCACGGAATGACAACGAGCAAGCAGATGTCCTGGCATGGATCGGCTCCACCCGGCAAGCCATACCAGCCGGCGTCTCCCTTCAGCGCCTCCTCAAGCCGTCCATCAAGCCTTCACCGGAATCAGAATCTATCTTCATGCCAGTTGCTCCCGGAACAGTCGGATCCGACTTGGGGGCTGCAGCAGTTGGCCCGGGGACTTCGGCAGGCGGCTCGGGGACTGCAGCAGTCGCACCCGGCCCGGGGACTCCAGAACTCGGCCCGGGGGCGGCGGCAGTGGGTCCGGGGACTTCAACAATGCAGCAAGCAGCGGCTGACTCCACCCCGCCGCCTCCCAACCCAACCACCCTAGTTGCAGTGGCCATACTGACAGTGGAAGAAGTCACAGCACCATCATGGGCGCAGCCCATCCTCAATTTCCTGGTGAACAGAGAGCTGCTGGCTGATGAGGTCTCGTCCCGACAAGTGCAGCGCCGAGCAGGAGCCTACACTATAGTAAACAGAGAGCTTGTTAGACGCGGTGTGACTGGAGTTTTCCAGCGCTGCCTGGAACCAGAAAAGGGCAAGGCAATCCTCAAAGATATCCACCAAGGCGAGTGCGGCCACCACGCAGCTCCAGATCCCTTGTCGCCAAAGCTTTCCGCCATGGTTTCTTCTGGCCGACTGCTTTGGAAGACGCCAAGGACTTGGTCAAACATTGCAAGGGATGCCAGAAATTCAGCTCGAAGCAACATCTGCCGGCCTCTGCACTCAAGACCATCCCCCTCACTTGGCCCTTTGTCGTGTGGGGGCTGGACATGGTGGGACCATTCAAGACAGCATGCGGCGGCATGACCCATCTACTTGTCGCCGTGGACAAATTCACCAAGTGGATCGAAGCAAAGCCAATCAAGAAGTTGAACGGCCCGACTGTTGTGACCTTCATCGTAGACATCACCGTCCGGTACGGTGTACCACACAGCATCATCACCGATAATGGCACAAACTTTGCCAAAGGCGCCTTGGCCCGTTTCTGCGCGACGCATGGCATCCGACTAGACTTAGCGTCCGTTGCCCATCCGCAGTCAAACGGCCAGGTCGAGCGAGCAAACGGCCTCATCTTGTCCGGCATCAAGCCCCAACTGGTCGAGCCTCTGGAGCGCTCGGCCGGCTGCTGGATCAACGAGCTGCAGGCCGTCCTCTGGAGTCTGCGCACCACTCCGAACAAGTCAACCAGCTTCACCCCTTTCTTCCTAGTGTATGGAGTCGAGACCGTCATCCCAACTGACGTCGAGTTCGACTCACCTCGCGTCACCATGTACACGGAAGCGAAGGCGAAGGAAGCACAAGAAGACGGCGTCGATCCGCTGGAAGAGGGCCGGCTGTTGGCAGTCAGCCGGTCTACCATCTACCAGCAGAGTCTGCGCCGCTACCACAGTTGAGGGTTCGGGGCACGTTGGGCGCGATTTCCGCGCCTTTGCTCCTTTGCTCGTCGCGGCGTGCCTCAATGGCCTGACTGGCGGCAACGGCGTAGCCAGGGAAGAATTCTGCACAAGAAGAAAATATTAGAAGCCAGAAGCCGACTTCTGCAGCAGTCGGCGGCTGTTCAAAAGGAAGAGGCAACTCACCGTCGATCATTTCTTCGATATCGCCATAGCCGTCATTCAGCGCCTTCTCCTTCTCGGCCCAGCTCGAACGCTCAGTCTCGAACTCGGCCAGGAGGCTGGCCTCACCGCCCTTCGCTGCCTGGAGGGCCGCCTTGTGCTGATCCGCCTGGTCAGCCAGATTCTTGGCCAGACGGTCACACTCCTTGGCCGCCTTGCCACACTCCTCCTCCTTAGCACGCAGCGCGGTTTGGGCCTTGCCCAGCTGCTGCTGCAAGGTGGCGTTGGCTCCTACAGAAAACAAGAAAGAAAAGACAGTCAGCGAATCAACAAAAGAAAAAAGTAGTTACTGGAAGATCCGGCCCGATTGCTCAGAAGTCGACCCGAATCTCGGGGGCTACACCCCGCGGGTGTGCTGGCGCGCCCCCGCGAGAATAAGGGCGGAGTGCTCACTCCAGCTGTCGGACAGGTCGGCGGTCCGCTTGGCCAGCTCCCAGACATGGGAGTTGAAGGCGGCTGCGTGGATGTTGTGGTAGTCCTACAACGAAGACAACAGAAGAGAAAAGAAAAGGGTTAGCACTCGGACCTTCCTTTTAAGTTCCGAGCCGCCTGCTCAGCGGCTGGCCCGGAACTCGGGGGCTACACCCAGTGGGTGCGCTGGCGCGCCCCCACAGAAGATTTTGAAAAGATCGCAAGAATCAAAAACAAGCAATCAAGAGACATACCCGGATGGTTGCGCGCGTCGCCAAGACCTCCTTTGTGTACTGTTGGAGGGCGGCGCCTTGGGCCTGAAGATGGGCCTAGACGTCATTCGCCGCCTGATTCAGCACGCCTGTCCCGCCCCCAGGAGTCCACCCTGGTGGGGCGGCGCTACTGGCCTCGGCGTCAGGGGCCGAAGAACTTGCGGCCCCAAAGTCCAGCGGCCTTGGCACGGACGCCGCCTTCTCCGAACGAAGGCGTCCTGGAGTGCTGACTACCGGAGTCAAGCCAACCACCAACTCGTTGTCAGCTGGTGGCGCCGGTGGCACTTCAGGCCGACTGCCCTGCGCGTCGGCAGTCGACGCTTGCGGGGGCACCTCCACCCCCAAGATGATGACGTCGCCCCATCCCCTCTCCATGACCGGCTGGTCATTGCTGGCTCCCCCAGTCGGCGCCGGGATCTTGGGCGCGGGTGGCGCGGAGCATAGTGGGACGATGAGTTGCGGAGCCTGGCTGTGGGCCACCTCCCCCTCCTGCGCCTTGGCGGCCGCGTCCGCCCGCTCCTTGGCCGCGGCGTCGACCTGAGCTTTGGTGGCCGCGTCGGCTTCATCCTGCGCCGCCTTGCTGGCCGCCGCCTTCTGCCGCTCCGCCTCCTCCCGCTCCTTGCGTGCCTTCTGTGCGTTCCGCTCCGTTGCCGCCTGGAGCTCGGCGCGCGGGTCAACACGGCGGGTGTTGGCGGAACCTTCTGTCGCCCCAATCACGAAAGCAGAGTCTGACCGCTCAAGAGAGAGCGGGGCCCTGTTCAAACAAGGAAAAGAAGAAACTCAGAAGGAGTTTGCAAGAAAGAAGAAAAAGAAAGCGCAAGAGATAGCAAACACTTACGAAGACACCATGGGCGGCTGCTTCGGGGCCTTCTGGAACTGGGCCGCCTTGGCGGCGGCCTCCTGCCGCCTGGTCGCGGCGGCCGTGTTCCGGGGCTTTTTTGGTCGGCTGCTGAACAGCGGCGGGCCGGCTCGGCGCTTCGGCGCGCTGCCTGGTGCGGTCGTCGCCGCTGAGGAGCTCGCGCCCGGCCTATCGACGCCCTGCGAGCGGCGCGGTTCGGCCTCCCCCTTGTAGTCGTCGGGCCAGTCCTCGACTCCGGCTCCTCCGGAGTCGCCTCCTCTGGAGCCGCCTGCTCCGCCACCTCCACATGTGGCATCGTCTTCTTCCAGGGCGGCCGCCCCCAAGTCGGGGTCGTCCGCGTCACTCACTGATCGGTCCGGCGGGTACTCCTGACCTTGTTCCAGGGCGTCGACTGCCAACTGGGTTGTGAAGATCTGCATCGTGACCGACTGATCAGGCGGCAAAGCAGAACCCGGCAAATAAAGAGAAAAGAGTTGAGGACTCACCGCGGGCGGCGGGTCTGCGCGGGAGTATGGTCGCTTGCCGAACTGCCACTCTGCCTTCGAGAGCTTGCAGTTCGAGATATAGTTCACCAGCCGGGCCACTTTCGTGTCCGGCATCTCCTTGGTGCACATCTGGCACGGGTCTCGATGCCCGCTCATCCGGCTGATCAGTTGAGGCCGGCCTTGTAAAGGGAGCACCCGGTGCACCACGAAGGTGGTCAGTAGGTCCGACCCCTTGAGGCCCTCCGACTCCGTCATCTCCTTGAGCCGAGCGATGGCGGCGGTCGAGGCGGCCGACAGCGTCCTCGGCTTGAAAGTCCAGTTGGTGCGGGGCTCAGCCGGCGGGCCGGCTGTATAAGCCGACGGGTTCACGAAGTCGGCCGTCGGGTGGACATTCTTGACATAGAAGTAAGATTTTTGCCATAGCTTGACCGACTGTGTCAAGCTGATGGACGGGAAGCTGTTCCCGGAGCTCGGACGTCGCACCGCGATGAAGTCTCCGCACTGGGCCACCTCCCCCTTGACGGCGGTGCCGAGCTTGGTGTAGAAGAACTCCCCCCAGAGCTCAAGGGTGGGGAGAACGCCAAGGTAACCCTCGCAGAGAGTAACGAAGGCGGACAACAGCACCACCATGTTCGGTGTGAGGTGGTGCGGCTGGAGGCGATAGAATTGGAGGAAGGAATGGAAGAAGCCGCTAGCCGACAGGCCGAAGCCACAAAGGAAATGCGACCGGAAGACGACGCGTTCGCCATCTTCTGGCGCCGGCGTGATCTCCTTCTCCGGCGGGGTGCGTACCTATACATAGCCCGCGTCGGGCAGCCATCGCGTTTGGCGGAGGAAGGAGAGGTGGTCGTCGTGGACATTCGAGCCGTCCCAGTCACCGGCCCGCTCGCGCGCCATAAGAGCTCGAGCCGACGGAGGCACGCCGCGGTGATGAACGCGCAAGACCGCGGCGGAGCAGCGACGCTGCGGGAATACAGGCCCGGCGACGATGGGCTGCGGCAGCACTTCGGCAAGATGCGGGAGTGCGGCGGCAGCAGCAAAGAGGAGAAAGGAGAAGGGAGAGGAGGGCGCGCGTGCGTCTGCCATCCCCCTGCTCTCCCTACTTATAGCCCAAGCGGCGGAGACGAGGGGGCGAGAACGTGGGAGGTCGTGGGATTAACTGCGCCCACGACCCCCACGACCCTACAATTACCGCGCAGTAACGGCGTGTAGTTACTGCGCCATGGAGTCCTAACCATCCGCCTCGGCCGCAGTGGATCCGCGCGTTCGCCGAGGCATGGTAGTGGTGGGCCCCAGCCTGTAGCAACGTCCCGTCGCGCGCGTGGGCTGGCAGGCTGGCACGGCTGGCTGGCGCCACGTGGCACGCGGGTAGCGGGCGGCAAGCCTGGCGCCCGGCTGGCGTGCCACCTGGCTCCCGCCACGACGCTTCAAAATCACCAGGCGGCCGGCCTGGTCATGACCGACTCCTGACAGTCGGCACTCCGGAAGACGGACGAAGCAAGATTAGCCAGACCACTCAGAGTAGGAAGCCGCTGAGGCTCCTCGCCTCTTTCAGCCGTGGCGCCCCACCAGCTTCGGGGACTACTGTCGGAGTAAATGACCACGGGTAGCCTCATCAGCCTCCCATGGTATTTTAAGACATCGGGACCGGTTGCGCCCCTCAAGAATCAAAGGCAGAAGGCCGCCTTCCTGGGGCCAGCTGGTCCAAACGGCCGGCTGCCAGGAGGCAGCAAAACTCAGAAGACGACCGCCGAGTGGGCCGACTCCTAGCAGGCGGCCCCTCATGCCCTCGAAGTTAGCACCCACATAAACACGACGAGACGGGGCGTGGCTACAGTGCAGTCTGTCACCACCGAATCCAGGGTGGAGCATGGCCACAGTGCAGCGAACTGGGCGGACACCCCTCGCCCGGTGCGGCACTGTTGCCACACAGCCCATGACATCATCCATGGCAGAGAAGGCCATGCTCCCATGACGGACTGTCGGTACGGCCTACAGGCGGCGGGTCCCACCTGTCCGTGAGAAGCCAGAAGACGGCGAGCCCTGATCAGCTGGCTTGTGGGGAGGCCGACTCCTGACCAGGCGGCCCTCCCCCTCCCTTGGAGTCCGTGCACCATTAATCAGAAGAAACGGGGAGTGGCTACAGTGAACGCCCACCAGGCGGCGGGACTGTAGCCACGCTCCCCCCGACAAAGCACACATCATCAGCGGCACGACTACAGTACTAAGCAGCCGGCAAGACCCGCCGGCGGCGGGAGCGGCCTGTCGGCCGAGTACGAGACAGCCGGCGAGACCCAGGCGGCGGGCCCCAGCTGCCGGCGAAGAAGCCGGCGACTAGAGACGCTGACAGCCGGGTCCTACCACCCGGCCAGATTACCATTGTACCCCTGGGGGTGGGCCTATATAAACCCCCCCCCAGGGCACCCATGTAAAGGGTTCTGCCCCTGAGATACTACACACACCACGTAGAGAGAGGAGTAGAGCCAGTCCTGCCCTTCTTCCTCCTCTAGCCAAACAGCTCAAGGAGCACTTGTGGTCACTTGTTGAGTTAGTGATCATGCGGAGACCCCGCAGAGCAGGACTAGGGGTATTATCTCCTAGGAGAGCCCCGAACCTGGGTAAAGTGCGCCGGCATTCGTGTCTACGCCTTATCCCGTTTCCAGGCACCGGTGACGTCTTACTAGCTCCCACCATAATAAGCCATCCTTTGGCATATGTCGCCCCAAACCCCTGACAAGTTTAATTTCTAGGGTGAGAACGAGCCTTATGGAGTGGCAACATATGCACAACTCACCCAATTTATCAGGGAATGCATGATTGGACAACTCATATTCAACTTCAAAATAATTTGGTTGAGTACATGTGGACTCACAAAGGCAACCAATAGATATATCTGCTCTTTTTGTTTCAATATATTTGTTACAATTTCAAATTCATTTGGTTGTAAACTATGCGATTTTATTTATTGTGTTGTAATAAAAAACTATTTCACATATTTGTGTAATCGTGAGTATTAGAAGGGATATAGAGGGGTTGATTGGTGTAATGCAATTGATGTTTATTGCTTGAGCCTCGTGGCATATATATAGGAGTACATGATCTTCTTGAAGTACAAGACAATCTAGAATAATTCCTAGTCTATCCTATGTTTCCTAATAATCACGATACTCAACATTCCCCTGCGATCACAGTAGTAGTGACGCAGACGGTGAGACTGAAGAATAATCCGAAGGTAAGCCGACAGACATCTCCCCACAATCGAAACGGTCGACGCATCACGGAAGTTGTGGCTGGAGTGAAAACCGACGAGGTTGCTCAAGCAAAGCGATAGCTCTTTGTGCCGATGTCGATGTAGCCGTGATCGAGGTAACCGTGCGAGGGACGCCATGGTCGATGTTGAGTCGGGGTGGCCGGTGTCGAGGTAGTCGCCGGACCGGGAAGAAGAGCGGCGGTGGCGACCTGAGGAGGCGGCGGTTAGGAGCGCGACGGCGGTGCTTGAAATAGGCGAAGAAAAACCTGACAGCATGACGAAGACTGACGGGGACGGTGGCGTTCCCGTGCCTAGGAAGGCGGGGCGGTGCATACCACACAGAAGTCGACACACATGGATGGCGAAGTGGACCGCGTGCCGCGGCGCTACAGCCGGAAAGGCTAACGCAACGGTAGCGTGTGGGCCGGGGCGACGGTAGGGACCGCGTGCCATGCTCACTATGACCCGATGGAGCGATGCAGCGGCTACGCAAGGGTCGGTGCAGCCACGGAGACAGCCTAGAGCAGATGGCTTCGGGACGGCGGTGGACCGCGGGCGGCGACACTACGGCCCGAAGGGGCGACGCAGCGGTAGCGTGCGGGTCGGTGCGGCCACGGGATGAACCACGGACGGCGGTAGGGACCGTGTGCCACACTCGCTACGGCCCAATGATGCGATGCAGCGACAACGCGAGGGTCGGTGCAGCCACCGAGACGGCCTGAAACGGACGGCGTCGAGACAACGGTGGACCGCGGGCCGCAGCATTACGGTCCAAAGGGTGACGCAGCGACAGCGCACGATTCGATGCAACCGCGGAAAGAACCACAAGGTGGTGGCGCTGCAACCGAGGAGGCAACGGAACGGCAGCCAGTTGCTCAATCGATAGGGGGACGTTGTACTCGAAAACAATCTTCATGAGATCCTCCGAAGCTGCACGTAGACGGTTAATCTGATCGTACACGTGGCGAGCGAGATCCAAAAGACGCGAGCCGACGGTGAAACATCCGCGACGTGCCTGTGCACGGCCGGACGTGGCATGAGGACTGCATCTGATGTTCGCGCGGTCGGATTTGCCAACAGCAATCAACCGGCCGGAAACGCATGCCATGCATTGCACGGGATGCATGCTTTAACAGCGTCGTGGATGGCCTGGTGGGCATGCTTTAACAGCGCCGTGGATGGCCAGCAGGACGATGGGCCAGTGTAGACGCGACCGGCCACCGTACCAATGCACGCGTTGCAGCCGGGCGAAGCCGAGAGTCGTCGCCTATGATCGAGTAGTGGCGCGTTGGAGATGATGGAGGACGACGGCTGACGCAAACCCATCATAGATCGGAAAACCAAAGAAAAAATAGCACCGATCAATTGATCAGCGAGAGAGAAAAACCTCAATTAATGATTGGGAAAAAGACTTTTTAGGACAGCCGATCAACGTAATCGGCGGACGAACCCTAGGTATGGACGGCGCGGCCCTCGGCGGCGATTATGGAAATCGACCGCCCCGGGGGTGGCGCGGTGAGGAAGCGGCGGCAGCTAGGGTTTGGATCGTGGTTAGGATGATACCATGTTAGAAGGGACAGAAAATAATTGATTGGTGTAATGCGTTGGATGTTTGTTGCTTGAGCCTCGTGGACATATATATAGGATGCATGATCTTCTTGAAGTACAAGACAAGCTACAACAATTCATAGTCTATTCTATGTTTTCTAATAATCACGATACTCAACAGTGAGCAATGTTTTGTTTTTATTTGTTCATTTGATTTATATGTATAGAATGTTTAATTTGAGAAAAATTGGCAACAAAATGGCCGAGCCGGACCAATTGGTCGATTGGTTGGGTGCACTGGTCAGAACGGCACGAACAAGACCGGACAGTGGCTAAAGTGGCGATCCAAACAGACGAAAAATAAACAAAACATGCGTCCGGGTCTACATTGGAGTTGGCCTAAGTTGCGGGGCTTCTTCGCCTTCTTCCCCTAAAAAGAACTACGGTGTGTGAAGTTGTTTCGTCTCCCCGCCGTCTTCTCTTTAGTAACATCGATGATGAGCATAGTGTTGAATATTTTGATGAGACCAGCTAATGAAGAGTTGGTACCTATATTATTACCAAAAGAAATAGCTCACAAAGTTTTCAACTCCTGTCTCCATCGCAAGTAACTTCCTAAACTTGTAAGTTATGTTTTAAAAAATTGTAATATAAAAATTACTTTGACTGTATATTTTCTGAAATTTCTGTATGTTTATGATTACCGATAGGCGTGCGCTGCTTTGCTTGCCGACGACTTCATCTTGATGACAAAACATGACATCGATGATCGTCATATAGAGAAGACATGGAAGTTGGAATCTTTACCATCAAAACCAAAAGCTGTCGCGCACTTCCTCTAAAGAAAAATGTCGCGCACTTGGACGACAAGCGAAGACTTGAAATCTGTGTTATCAAAACCAAAAGCTGAGAGTTCTTGCCGGGTCCTATTATACCAATGCCAACTTGATCTATCGCGTTCAGAGTGCTGACAGAAGTGGCTCGTGTGAACCTCGAGCTAAAAACTAATTTCATGGTCGACCGGCCGTGGTCATAGATTAATCGTTGATCGTGGTTCATACCCACCAACTGACCGGCCACCTACGACTTTACCTTTTCCTCACGCACTTCCTGTTCTAGCTCCGAAATCACTGATGTTAATTGCCTCTTTAAGCCCATACTAGTAAGGTACATGGACATTGTACGTAGCTTATATAGATAACCAAAGTATGAATTGATCAATTTTTTTATGAATTACTATTGACATACCACATTATAATAGAGGTAAACATGTAAATTGAGATTCATATATGCATGGCGTAGATGTACATATAGTTTTCATAGTTTATCCTATTGAAAATCATTACAAAAATATTTTGAAGACTGCATGGCATAATACTACACGAAACTCATGTGAAATATATGAACACATTTGTCATTAGGTATCTCATATTGCAATTTTGAGTAGCTACTGTTGTCGTAAGCCTTGACAAAAAATAAATCATAAAGTAAAAATGAATGACAATTATTTTAGAAGAGGACAAAAGTGGAAGAACTAAAGTATGGAAGAGTCTAGAACTAATAAGAAGTGTTTGTAATATGAGGTTTGTGCATTGTGCGTTGTAAATGATACACTAAAAATGAATAACAAAAAAGTTTGGATAATGAAAGGATGGATGATTATAGAGCAAAGGAGGAGTGGTTGTGTTTCGAAGCTTGTGCATATTGTGCATTCTAAATTATAAAGTCAACAAAAGGTAATTCATTTAAAGCAATGTTGCAATGTTTTTAAATAATTAAAGTATGGAAGATCCTAGAATAAAGGATTAGTGCTTGTATCATGAGATTTGTGCCTAGAGATTAAGCTCAACCATGGATATCCAACGGCCAATAGTGCTAGGATTTGCAACCTATTTTTCATCGATTGGCTTCAACCAACGATAAATATTCAAAGTTATTCATACACTATCTAGTAGTATATATATTGATAAAAGCAATGACAGCAAAGTACAAGCTGCATAACTAGCTAACTACTACATAAACATATTGTAACCAGCTTTATATTATAAGTTTCCTAAAAATAGATCTATGTTATAAGTTTTGTTACATTTAAAATGATTGAAAAATAACTTTTCTACATTACATCTAACAACCACCCTTCAACCAGAACATACTATGCCACCCAGACAACACATACTCTACACGCTTCACTAGGTCAGACATTATTTCTTTAGTCAAACCTCAGCACATGAGGATTTCGTTGATCGTTTGGACCTTACTTCGGAGTATAGAAGTGGGTTATCCCGTGCAACTAGTTAGGCCCGACTCATTCATCGCATGTGGCACATAGTCAAAGATTGGATTCCTCCTATCTATGACAAAACGTGGATTAGTACTTAATTAGTTTATTGGTGCTTGCTTGAAGAGTTGTCTCAACACTTGGCTACATGTCCAGGACAATGTGACATGAACCATGTTCGGCGACAGTTGGACAAAGTGTCTCTCACCTTTGTTGCGATGTCTTCCTGACACAACATGTCAGGTGAAATCGACTAGATTTTTGTAATTGAAATCAAACTTGATGGCATGATCATCCATAGCATTTGGGCATAGTTAGCCATCACTAACAAAAGAAAGAGATCAAGCACAAGATGTGCATGGAGGTGAAGGCTTGATGGGTAGTAACTAGGGCATGCTCTTGCACAAATCAGAGGTTGATACTACTATAGAAAAATTAAGATCAACATTGTCAGGAGAATTTATTTCTCATCATTATCCACAATGCAGATCTACAACCCTTTTTATCAACATAATTTTAAAAATAGTGTAATTTAATTTATTAGCAATCGTACCTGATTTTGGTGAAAAATCACCCAAATTTTGTAAGGAAAAGCTTTTTTGGTATAACTTTTAGACCAAATGTATGTTTTTTACTATCATAGAAAATATCTATGGCTCATGAGTTTCTATATTTTTTCAGTGAATGGTTTTTTAATACACTTTTGTTCAAATTATGTTGTTTCTAATTCTTTGAAATTTAAGACACCATGTCATTGAAAGGAATGAATTCAGATGTTAAAACTACATTATCCATGTCAGCTTGGTCATGTTATTTTTGTAGATAAGTTTGGTCATGTTACATGACAAATAGATGGAAGTGAGTGGTAGCTCCGAGCAACTTGATTGAAGAATTAGTATAATGGGCAGAGAGTTATCAAGTATACAGATAAAATACAACTTGTGCATTTCAAAAATAAATAATGGATTACAAAAAATTATAGGGAAACTTCTCAACCCTTTAGCAATATATAATTTACCAAATAATGAAGTTCACATCTCAAAGACTCTTCGATTCTA
This sequence comes from Triticum aestivum, assembly GCF_018294505.1. Lineage (NCBI taxonomy): Eukaryota > Viridiplantae > Streptophyta > Magnoliopsida > Poales > Poaceae > Triticum > Triticum aestivum. The sequence continues at coordinate 102,064,547 of NC_057814.1, read as the reverse complement.
ATGTGTCATGTATTTTAGAATGGATAAAGTAATGAGAGGAAACAAGATTTGGACAAAGTAAAACAAATACACTTACCATTATGTTGTCCTCCTATTAAGGAGGAAAATTTACTTAAACAAATTTATTTGTCTGTCCCATCCAAAAGATCACTATGTAGCTATTGCACAAGTGAAACCTAATTATTATCAAGTCCACGACATATATAAAAATTTCTCACTTTTGTACTTCTAATACAAATGATTGATAATATGGATGTTGACCTCACATATTGATCTAACATCACATACGAACTACTAGCAAGGTCACAATATAAACTTTCTTATACTGATTTAGCCTCATGTACAAGTATAAACTTTTATGTAACGATTTAGTCTCATACACAAATGAGTATCTTCATTAATATGGTGTTTTTGGAAATATACAGTATAATCATCTTTTCCCAACAAATTACATATGATTAAATATATTTTCAGAAGTAGCAGGACCCCAGACAATTGCAAACCAAGCTTGCAACACACCAGAAGCCTGATATCTTTCTAGCAAGCTTCTTGAGCCTTGGCAAAGTGGTCACTATTCTTACATTGGGGGGTTGAGAATGTCTTCACAAATATTGACCATGCAAGACAGATGGAATCAACTAGATAGTATCTCACATCAGAACCATGGTCATTGACCTTAAAGTTGCATGCTGCAGCATCCCCATTTTGCTAGCCTCGCCAAAAGAGGAGGTCTGGGCGGTCACATTCTCTCGAAATAGGCTTTCGCCCCGCTTTACAAATAAAGCCACCACCTCTTCCATACAAGAGTTTTAAGTGCATAGAAATTGTATATTCTGCTGGGGCAACAACACAAACACGCCCAAGGAAAAGCATAAAAGAATAAAAAAGCCACCAAGTGGCCTCGGTCTCAGGGGGCCCGCTGCAAGGTAAGGCGGCGAGCGGCATCATGCATCATGTCCTTCATTAGTCCCAGTCGCTCGTGGTCGCGCTGCCTAGATAGCGGGTGCCAGTGCTGCAAAAACGATAGGAATGTGAAGATCGAGTCAAAGGCCCGTTGAAGAAAGACCCTCTCAATCACCTTCTTATTACGCATCATCCACAGAGTCCAAGCTAATGCCGTCAACACAAGCCAGAAGAGGCGTCTCCTCCTACCGATCTGGTTGGCTCTGTTTTGAATGAACCTAGCCAGGTCCAGGACCTCCCAGTCAGGTCCTAGATCCTCATAGACAAAACTCTAAAGAAACCTTGCTATCGTGAAAGAGAAGAGTATGTGGATCCCTGTCTCCGGGACCTCACACAGAGAGCATATATAGCCCATTCCCTGGGTTGTTTCTCTTGATCACCTCCGTCCCAAATGGTAGGTGATCCCTCAGTAATTGCCAAACAAAAATTTTGATCTTCAAGAGCAAGGGCTCCTTCCATGGCAACGATGCCCAAGCAATAGAGGGACGTTCGCGGCGTACTCCTACGATGTGGCCATGGCGGCAGATGGGTGGGTCACGTCAAGCTCAGGCGGGTTGGCGACACGGGAACATGAACGAGTTTGCAATGGAAGGCAGAGCCGTTTGGCAGCGATTTGCATGGTGAGGTGGCCGACATGGGAGCATAGGAAGATGCTGAGACTTCCTACCCATCGAAAATCAAGATGATAAAGTTGCATGTATATTTCCCTCTCTTTTTTCTATATATTTGGAGGATAGAGACTGGACATGGAACTTCTACACTTGAGCTCAAATGCACCCTCATGTTTCAAAAACTTCTGATTTTTTTTTGGCAACAAACATTGTTGAATTATCTTCTTACATGCAAATTTTTGTGACGCAATTACATCCATGGAGGCCTGGACCAAAAATAATAAAATTCATACTCCAAAAAATATATTTTTGACGGCATTTTGGAGAACTGATTTAGTAATTTTCGTCCAGACATCCACAAATTTGATGTCATCACGAAAATTTACACACAGGCAAGAAACTAAGCAGTGTTTGTTGCCAAATAAGTTCAGTTTATTTTTTTATTTTTTGGATTTTACTGTTCATGCAGAAGCATTTGGGCTCAGGATTATAAAACCACTTTTGGGTTAGAAAGGTGTTTTTAGAGGGTGACCTAAAATCTTAGGGAAAGGGGGGCATCAGACTTGCGTTCTCCCCACTTAGCCCTCGTTCTGGCATTGTGTCAAGCAACGTCGGAGAACATGTTGAGGTGTATCTTCGACGGATCTTGCAGAATTCAGTCGGAGAGCTAAGAATTTACCGGAATTCCAGTGAACTGTCCATATGGCGTGACTCGTAAGAGCTCAGATGGTCTGGTTCTTTGCAACCGGAACAAAAGGAGAAATTTCGTGGAAGTGTTGGAAAGTGAATCAGGTGTGCGCGTTTATGAAAGGAGAAGAGTAAAAAAGCATATGGTCTGCGCATTTACGAAAGTGGGTCAATAAGAATATGAACACGATAGGTGCCTTTCTCAAACGGCCAAACTTTTACCTTCACTTTATTCGGTCTCCCACTGAGCCCCCTGCTGGCTCTCCACTGCCTTTACTGCACAGCTGAGCTTCTGCCTATATACTCCAAAGAGCTCGGAGACACAACAACATCCACGTCAATGCATCGCAAGTCCCAACACGATAGATCTTTGCTCAAACGGCCAAACTTTTTGGCACTTGAAACATGTGATGACTTCACTTTATCGGTCTCCCACTGAACTCCCTGGTCTCCGCTGCCTTTATAGCAGACTCCAACCGGGCAAACCAAACGGACGCGCGCTATATTCGTTTTTGTTCATTTGGGTCGGCCAGACGGACGTTCATGTCCAGTTTCGTGTTTCGGTTGGTGTTTGCGTCCAACCCTAGCCCGATTCATTTTTTTTCACCCGTGGAAAAAATATGAAAAAACAGAAATATTTTGAAACTAAAACGATAATTAAACATAATGCCAGCCTGAAAGGCCGACGAGAGTCCACATTATATTAATTAAAACATTAAATAAAAAAGAAAACGCGCGCTGCCCTGGACGTCCTTGTCGTCGTCGTCATCGCCGGGGCCGGTGAGGTCGACGAGCGTCGGCGGCGGGCCAGCCCAGGGGAACGCCGTCTCCCAGGCTTGGGCAACGTCCTCCACCGCCGGCTGGGCTGCTCCACCGCGGGCACAGCGCTCCTCCTCCGCCTTGCGCTCCAAATGCATCTAGCGCTCGCCGTCAGCGCGCTCCTCCGCCAGTCAGCACGCCCGCCACTATTCGAGGTAGAGCTGCTCCTGCCTTGGCGTCGCCCCAAACCAGATCGGGGGCGCGCAGACCCACTCGCGCACCACTCCATCCCAGGTGAACCGTTGGGTCGCTGGCGCAGGGGACGGCGCCGGCTCGGCCTTGACAGGGGATGGCGGCATCACGAAGCAGTCGCCGGAAGCGGAGAGCGCGATGGCCTCCTGCAGTCGCACCTGGTACGCCTCCTCCTCCTCCGCCGCCTTGCGCCGCTCGTCCTCTACATTATTCTGCATGGCGGCCGCCAGAGCCGCCTAACAGGCGGCCTCCTCCTCCCAGTCCTCCTCGCGCACGACGGGAGGCGGCGGGATGCCAGCACGAACGTGCTGGACGCCGCGCCGGCGTTGCTCCTCGTTCTCGAGGCCGAACCAGACCTTCCAATCAGGAGAATCTAGCGCGTAGGCCGGGTTGAGGCGTTGCTTCGGCGTCAGCAGCTCCCGCCGGCGCCGCACCTCCTCCGCGTGCGCCCGCGGCACCGCCGGCATCGGGATCCGCTCTAGATCCAAATGCTAGTCGTGTGGCAACATCACATCGGCGGACGGGAGGGTGATGCGTTTCTCCCAGTGCCACCTCGCCTGGTGCACTGGGACGTGTAGCCGCTGTCTCGCCGAGCGGGCAGTCGCAGACGGAGGCAGGGGGAGCGCGCGCGAAGAGCCGGCGGGGGCCTTGCCCTTGTTCTTGCGGGCGAAGAAGCACATGGTGGCGCTAGGGTTGTCGCCGGCAGGGGAGCACGCTGATGCGTGTGCCCGCGGTAGGTGGTCGCCATTAATTACGACCACGTGGGGTAGTTGGTCATCCGACATGTGGGGCCGTGGCGGACACCGAGGAGGCACGTCCGCGTCGTGTCTGCGCCGACATATTTCAGGCTCAAATTTGAGCCGGAAATGCGTTGGTGCAGACATAAAGCAACATTTTAATTTGGGTCGGCGCGTCGGGCCGGTGTTTTTGTCTGTCACGACCCAAACGAACATAGGTGGTTGAAACCCCGTTGGAGTTGCTCTTACTGCACGGTTGATCCTCTGCCTATATAAACCACCCAAAGAGCTCGGAGACACAACATCCACGTCCACGCACAGTAGTAGAGCACTCCCTAGTCCCAAGCACGTACAGCACAAGAGAGCAAGAGACACGTACACGAGGCACACAATGGCAGCTGTCCAGGTGTTGTCGACGGAGATGGTCGTCCCGGCGGAGGCAACGCCGGGGGCCGCCGTCTGGCTGTCCAACCTGGACCTGGCTGCGCGCCGGGGCTACACGCCCACGGTCTACTTCTACCGGCCGAACGGCGAGCATGCGGGCTTCTTCGCGGCCGACGCCGTCAAGGACAGCCTCGCCAGGGCTCTGGTGGCGTTCTACCCGCTGGCCGGCCGCCTCGGGCTGGACGGCGCCGGGCGTGTCCAGATCGACTGCACCGGCGAGGGCGCGGTCTTCGTCACTGCGCGCTCGGATCACTACGCGCTCGAGGACCTCATGAACGAGTTCGTGCCGTGCGGCGAGATGCGCGACCTGTTCGTGCCCCCGACGCCCGCGCCGAACCCGCCGTGCGTCCTGCTGCTGGCGCAGGTCACGTACCTGCGCTGCGGCGGTGTCGTGCTCGGCCTGGCGCTGCACCACTCCGTCGTCGACGCCCGGAGCGCGGCGCTCTTCGTGGAGACCTGGGCGAGCGTCGCCCGCGGCTCCAGCAAAGAGGATGCGCCCGTGCCGCCTAGCTTCGACCACAAGCTGCTCGCCGCGCGCCAAGAGCGCGCGGTGCCGTACGACCACCCGGAGTACAAGCCGGAGCCGGCCCCGGTGCACGCGGCAACCGCGTCCACGTACGCGAGCGCCCTGATCACGGTGAGCAAGCAGCAGGTGAGCGCGCTAAGGGCGCGGTGCGCAGGGGCGTCCACGTTCCGCGCCGTAGTGGCGCTGGTGTGGCAGTGCGCGTGCCGCGCGCGGGGGCTGCCGCTGGACGCGGAGACGCGGCTCTACTCCATGATCGACATGCGCCCGCGCCTGGCGCCGCCGCTCCCGCAGGGCTACTTCGGGAATGCGGTGATCCGGACGTCGACCGTGGCCACCGTCGGGGAGGTGGTGTCTAACCCGGTGGACTATGGCGCTCGGCGGGCGCGCGCGGCGACGAGCCAGGGGGACGAATATGCGCGGTCGCTGGTGGACTACCTGGATGGCGTGGACGTGATGAACCTGCCACGAAGCGGCATCTCTCGCGCGCACCTGCGCGCCATCAGCTGGATGGGAATGTCGCTCTCCGACGCCGACTTCGGATGGGGCGCGCCGGCGTTCATGGGCCCCGCGCTCATGTACTACAGCGGTTTCGTGTACGTGATGAACGCGGCCGGCAAGGAAGGCGCCCTCACGCTCGCGCTGTCGCTGGAGCCGGAGAGCATGCCGGAGTTCAGGAAGGTGTTCACCCACGAGCTGGCCCGTCTCGAGGTGTAGTACACTACGTACCTAGAGGCACGACCATCGTCGACGTTCGTTGCATGGATTGTATAGTGGTTGCGTGTGCTATAGGCTGTTTTATTTTTCATAGTAGCTACGTATACGTAAGTTGATTGAGGGGGTGTTTGTTTTCAGGGACTTTTTTGTGTAGGGACTAAAAAAAATCCTCTTAAAGACTTTTTTACCAAACGGGAGGGACTTTTTAGGGACTAAACTAGGCATTTGGGACTAAATGAAGAAGACTCTTAAGGAGAGTCTTTTTGGACTTTTTGGGACTTTTTCAACAATGCCCCTCCATGCACTCATTGGCCCGCCACCCCATGGTGTTGTTTAATTTTAATTTTTATATATATACTAGGGGCAACATGGTCATTTAATAACCTCTAGGAAGGGACTAGGGACTTCTTAGTCTCTGGAAACAAACAGGGAGGGACTTTTTATGAATTAGGGACTTTTTAGTTGGGACTAGAAAAAGTCCTAGGACTAGAGAACCAAACACCACCTGAATTTGTAGTTTGGGTAAGTAGATTCTGTGGAAGAAAGAACCGTTGGGAGAGAAAGAAAGATGGAGAAACAAGGACGACACTTGAATCTCTTATAATCTAATGACTTGCCCAAAATAATTTTTTCAGGATTGAAGTATATAACCGATAATCCTAGACGCACGGACGAATACGGGCATCTCACGGGCATCTAAACACTAATCAATCTTCTCCCCCCTGATTTTCATGGAGGTGGGCCCTGCCTCACCCCTAATTTCCAGTCAAAAACTGCCATCGTTGAATGCGTGTAGCATTACTCGTATATAACCGGTCCCTATTTTCACTTATTCAATGTGCCCGGGCAACACTTTAGAATGTCTATTTTTATTAAATTCGTAGGACTTGTTTGTGTTTTTTTTGGAAAAAATGTTTTTAATCTATTCATTAACTATCATGACAGTATAAAGAACACGAGAAGTAACAAAAAATACATTCAGGTCCAGACACCATCTAGCAATCCAGGTCCATATATCATCTAGCAACGACTACAACAAGCACTAGAGCGAGCCGAAAGCGCACCGCCGCCAACGTCCACCTCACCGGAGTCGGGCAAACCTTATTATAGTAGACAGTTGGAAAGTTGTCGTGCTAAGGCCGCACATGACCAATGCATCAGAACATCAGCCGTTGCCAATGAAGAGAAGCATATATTAGAGGGATTGAACCTGTAGACACACGAACGCAGGCAAACGAAGACATGATCCATGTGGATCCACCGAAGACAAACACTAACTTAATCCCGCGAGATTTGCCTCCACGCGCCCTCCGATCGTCGCTAGAACTAGGCACTAGGTTAATAGGTTAGTTTCTAAAAATAATATAAAATTGTATGTAAACTACCTAAGATTGATAATATAATAACATGAATCAATAAAAGATTATAGATACATTGAAGACGTATCAAGAAGCGTCAACGAAAGGATGTATTAGGTAATGTTGGTTTGGGATCAAAGTAGTTCCTGTAGAGCGGCTGTGATCCAGCGCCATGGTTCAAAACTCTTCTCCCTTTGATTTAACTCTCGAACTTAATAATGTGCTCCACATCCCTGTCCATTTCCTCCTGGATGCTCATGATCATCATCATCTCGACATTTTTGTTTGACTCTGATGAATCAAAGAACTCCTTTTGCATTAATTTACCAAGCTCCGTGTTTCCATACTCCTCATCCGATGAGCCATCCGCATACATCGTTTTGCCTACAAAAAAACACATAGAACTGCTCAGACAATTTGTTGAACAGAAAGAGGCTGGCGACGGTGTCTAGAGCGGCGAGACGACCGGGTAGGAATTTTGTGGCAGTGGTGGTGGCGCTCAGGGGTCAAGACGACGACACGGCTAGTGTGGCGGTGGAGCTAGGGGAGGACCGGGGCAGACGAGGGAAAAGATAGGAAATAAAATGGCTCGTTGGACGAGGTCGCGGGGATTTGGTGGAATTTGTGATGAGCCCTAGCTGTTGGATCCAACATGATGCGCCCGAGCCTCCTCGTATCTGCCCAGATTTTTTTAGTAACATCCACCCTGATATGGGCTAGATATGGGGCTACCGGTTAGCCCAAATTTATAGGGCCGGTTTGAGGAGCTCGGGTAGGTCACAATTTTCTGACCGGTCACTGATTGGGTTGTATGCGACATATATGAGGCATTTGTGGAGCTCGGCTGTAAGGGCTAGTTCTTTCGTGTTATTTTGAGGGCTTTTAGAATAAGCTACCCTACTCAGCTTACTCTAGAAGGCCAACCAAACATTTTTTTTAGAAGCCTACTAGTCAATTCTTAACTAGTATGTTAATAGATTTCTAAAATAGTTTAATTGGGCTTCTAAAATAAGCTGGGTAGAATGCAGTTTATTCTAGTTTAGCCTTAAATGCTGTAAAGCACCACCACTAGTCTACTACTACTCCATTCTGGTTTATTGGTCTTCACTGTAGTCTGTGCCAAATTTTGATCATAAATTTAGTTAACAAAATATTCATGTATGTCATCAAAAATTATATCATTGAAAACTATGTTTAAATACGAATCAAACGATATAATTTTTGTTAACATGCACTCACATTTTGTCAAAATTTAGCATAAATTACAAAGGAGACTAATAAATCAGGACAGAGGTGGTACTTTTAATTGATGGTTCTAGAAAAAAAAACTACTCGTAATTGATGACGCAAAGCATTTGGTATGTGTAATGCATCTATCAAAGTTCTACATTGAAAAAAAAAAGTTCTACCTTGTGTATCATGCAAAAAAAAAGTTATACCTTCTAAAAGCACGAACAAAGGCGGAGAGAGACATACAGAGAGACACTCCACTGCATCGACAGAGGCAGCGGCTGCTAATTGATGGAGTGGGGCGACGAGTGGCTCGCCCCGGACAAGCTGCAGCACGTCCTCGCCTGCCTCCTCATCACGCTCGCCGCCGCCGCGCTCGCCGGCCGGAGCTCCCGCCCCTTCCTCCGCCGCCGCGCGCTGGCCCTCGGCTGCGCCGCCTCCCTCGCCGTCGGCGCCGCCAAGGAGGCCGCCGACGAGGCCCGCCTCTTCGGGTCCTCCGGCGCCTCGCTCAGGGACGCCGCGGCCGACCTCCTCGGCGTCGCCCTCGCCGCGGTCCTCGTCTCGCTCGCCCGCCGCCTCCGCCGTGAACGGCGCCGCGAGAAGGCCGACGACGATATGGACGGCAGCATCTCCATGGTCTGAGTAAGTCCGAGTCAAATGGGTCGCTGGGCCTAATTCTTTTGCCGGCCCGTTTTCACCGGCCCGCGTCGCGAGGCCTTTCTCGAGCGCGTGACCTTTCCACCGTCGCTCCGATCTCCCCCCCCCCCCCCCCCCCTCCTCCTCCTGCGCTTTAGGGAGACGCCGCCGCGCCGCCACCACCCGCTATGGCGCTCCTCGCCGCCGTCCGCCGCCTTCCTCGGGCCGTCCGGCTCCTAAAGCCTCACCACCTCAGCACCACTTCTTCCTCCACCTTCTTCGGCGACTCCGAGGGCCCTGCGCCCGCCTGGGAGCCGCGGTCCCCCGTCCGCTCCCCGCCGGACGATCAGTTCGCGGCGTGGGTCACGCGGCTGCGCCCGGGCTTCACCGCGTGCGACCTGGCCGACGCCATCAACTCCGAGCAGGACCCGGACCTCGCGCTCGCGCTCTTCCGCTGGGCGGCGCTCCGCCCGGGCTTCCGCCACGGCCCCGCCTCCTACATCGCCGCCCTCAACGCCGCCTCCTCCGGCAAGCGCCCCGTCGCCGCCGAGAACCTCATCCACGACGTGCTCGCGGGGGCCTGCGCCCCCGACCTCCAGCTCTTCAACGCCTGCCTCCGCTTCTGCTGCGACCGCCGCAGCCTCTTCCCCATCGCCTTCGACATGTTCAACAAGATGCGCGCCCTCCCGGCCAACGCCGGCTGCCGCCCCAACGTCGAGACCTTCACGCTGCTCCTCAGCACCGTCGTCCGCCGCGTGCGCCGCCCGCCCGCGTCGCTGGTCTACCTCCACGCCGTCAGATCCCTCTCCCGCCAGATGAAGGCCACGGGCGTGGTCCCGGACACCTACCTGCTCAACCTCATCATCAAGGCGTATGGGCGCTGCCTTGAGGTGGACGACGCCCTCAAGGTGTTCCGGGAAATGCCCCTCTACGGCTGCGAGCCGAACGAGTTCACCTACGGCTACATCGTCAAGGCCATGTTCCAGAAGGGCAGGACCGACAACGGGTTGGTGTATCTCAAGACGATGAGGGAGAAGGGGTTCGTGCCGAGCGGCGGCGTGTACATGTCGGCGGTGGCCGCGCTAGCACTGGAATGGAGGTTCGAGGAATCGAGAGAGGTGCTTTTGGATATGCTGGACAGCAAGCGGAAGCCAGATATGATCACTTACAGGACGCTGCTCGAGGAGCTGTGCCGAGCTACGCGGACAGAGGATGCGTTCCAGTTGCTGGAGGAGCTGAAAGAGCGGAAGCGAGGAGCATTGGACCAGAGGATGTACTCGGAATTGCTCGATGGGCTGCACTGGATTTCTCAGCCACAACAGAATAATAGTCTTCCTCGCTGTGACAGGGGCTCTGCCTCTGATGATAGGGGATCTCATGACTGAAATACTTTGATGAAAATTGCATGTCTTGGTGCTATCGAGTGGCGAATCACAGTCATAGAAGCTCTAATTCATGAAAGAATGTACTTCTGCTTGATAGATTCAATATGTTTTGATGCAGAAATGCGGAAGAGCATAAGGAGGAACTGCCTTGACCTGGTTGACTCAAACTTATGCACAATTACGGCTTTTGTCATGATTGATGCAATACCCACGGGGTAGAGAAGATACACAAAATGTCTTTGTTGGAGATGTGGGATCAGAAAAAAATATTGCTTGTTGCTGGCAGCAACGGTCGCTGGACTTGCTTGACAATAGCAATTTCCGAAGTAAATCACGTGTGGCATCTAGAAAAGGTTGTTCCAGGTATCATGTACTGTATGATATGAAGAACTACACAACAATACTTTAGTGTGGTACATTTTTAATTTTTTTGCTCGTAAAGTTCAGTCGCAGAATAAGTGTTTATGCCTGTGAGAATTTGCTCTTTGTTTCTCTACCTGGTGTTGATAACACAATCTGTATTGTAGAACCTTGTTCATGATAGATATTTATCTGTGAGAATAGTGCATCATGTGCCCCTTTTTTCCCCTTCCGAAATAGTATGGTCTGTCAATACACCCTTCATACCGCATTACATCTCTTGATATAACAAATGAGAACGCAATTCCTCCTTATGTTCCAGGATTTCGGGTGTACAACATCATTCAACTCTCTGGGTAAGAAACTACCCAGAGAGTGTGGCTGGAGACAGTTTAACATGATTTATTGTTATGAAATGAACAGTAGGCTGGAAGCTATTGCAACCTTCACCATGGTGAGGCCTCGCTTTTATATTGTGCATGTGAATTCGCACAAGTGGTTTTCTTCTGAATTTTACCAACATCCGTGTTTGTGCAGTGTCCAGCACTGGAACCAACAAAAATTGGTCGATTATATCGGTAGTAACAAATGGATTGAGTTTTGATCCTTTGCCAATCGTAGCAAGTCAGACACGAAATCCTGCATATTGCTATCCTGGTGTGTGGTATCATTTTTTGTTCTTTGAGGGGATGTAGTATCAGATCTCGGTGTTGGTTCAGTTCTCTGGTAAGTCAAGCACGTACTCCCTCCTTCCGTCCGGAATTAGTTGTCGTGCAGATGGATGTAATTCCGGACGGAGGTAAATCAGGGTGTGATTGTGATGCCGTGGTGTGCCAGTTGCAGGGTTGCTCATTTGTAGCTCAAGTTCAAGGGGCATCATGCTTTCTCGCAAGCTCCCGTGGAACCTGGCGACGGGACGGGTCTAACTTTGCAACCCTGGTCTAAAATCTGCAAGTTGCAACTGGCACAGCGGCACGAGTATGGAAATATGTACCCGGAAAAGTCTAGTCCAAATATCATGACACGAGTCAGCGCACGCGCGGTCGGTCGCTGGTGGAGGAGTTTATACCCTTCCGTTCCACCGAATGGACAGAAGCAAGGAGTGCTCCATCAGTCCTTTCCTCGTCCCACCCCCGCTTCCGCTTCCGCTTCCGCTTCCGGCGACCGCGTGCTGCACCGGGGACAGCGGCACCCACCGGACCGGAGGAGGAGATGGAGACGGCGCCGGGTTCGCGCTGCCGCCGGTGCCTGGAGACCCTGTGCGCCGTCCTCCTCCCGCCGCTCGGCGTCTACCTCCGCCACGGCTTCTGCTCCGTAAGTACACAAGATACACTCACGCTCACGCTCGTTGGCGAAATCCCCGTGCATGTTTCGTTTCCTCCATGCGTGCATCTCTTTCGCTGGCTGATTCACCCGATGCATGCTGCCGCTCACTCTTTCTTGCCGCTTGGTGCCGGAGCAGATGCGGTTCTTGATCAGCGTGCTGCGCACCATCATCGGCTACTACTTTTGCCTTCTCTTCGTTATTCAAGCCCCCGTCATGGGTTACGTGCGGAACTGCCTCACCTTCTCCTGTGTCTTGCTCCTCGTCGCATTCCTCAACTGCCCCAGTAATGGCGCTAACGACGACGTCGACGACTCCGCCACCGCCGCCTCCTACGTCCTGGTCGCCTGACCGTGTTTGAAGATTCCATGCCGTGTGGATTGTCAGGCCCACAACGAGATTATTTGGGCGAGGTCTTGTCACTGTACCAAAATTGAGTTGACCCACTTAAATCCAACCTCCTTATTGTGCCTCCTTGTGTTTTTTTTACAAAAGGGTGAATTCTAGCTTAAAAACGGAGCATGAAAGTGATATACAATTAGCACACACCCGGTCTTTGCATAGTTAGCGCTTGCCCGTAAATTTGCTTCTACATTCGTCCATGGACATGGATATGGGAGTTGGCCATCCAACACTGACCGCATACATTTCAAACACGGTTTCAACTAACCAGATAAATTTCATGCAAACACGACGGATTTTCATATAAACCGGAGCACATTCGTTACAATTCGGACATTTTTCATTAAAGAAGCAGCCGGACCCTAAACCTATCCTACGGCGGCGCCCGTCGTCCACTTCCTTTGTATTCCGCATCGGTGACCACATTCTCCATCTGCTGCTTCCATGAGCGACGGCAGGGTTCAAAACCCGTGAAGTGAAGGTACAGTCTCCGGCGAGGAAGGGTAGAACATGAGAGACAGACCGGCCCACTTGGGACAGAGTGCCCTGTCGCCTCCCATGCCCTACTCATCCTCAGAGGAGTCCCCGACCTGTCCGTCGCCAGTGCCAGTGGACGTGAGGTCGATGATGGACATGGACGGTCCGTCACTGTCCACATGCCACATGCGCCCCCGAAAGTTGGACGATGACGCGTAGGATGTGTAGTTGGCAGTGCTGGGGTCCATGACCGCCTGCGCCGCCAGTGCTTGTGCGGGCACGACTGCGTTTGCTTTGTGTTTCGAGCGACACCTTGAGCACGCGTGGCCTCGTAGAGCGCCCGCTGCTCCACAAAGAAGTTCGGGTTCGCCGCGCTCATGGCGGTGTTGGGGATCGTTGCAGAAATTAAAATTTTCTACGCATCACCAAGATCAATCTATGGAGTCATCTAGCAACGAGAGAGAGGAGTGCATCTACATACCCTTGTAGATCGCGAGCGGAAGCGTTCAAGTGAACGGGGTTGATGGAGTCGTACTCGTCGTGATCCAAATCACCGATGACCGAGCGCCGAACGGACGGCACCTCCGCGTTCAACACACGTACGGAGCAGCGACGTCTCCTCCTTCTTGATCCAGCAAGGGGGAAGGAGAGGTTGATGGAGATCCAGCAGCACGACGGCGTGGTGGTGGAAGTAGCGGGATTCCGACAGGGCTTCGCCAAGCGCTGCGGGAGGAGGGAGATGTGTCACGGGAGGGAGAGGGAGGCGCCAAGGCTTGTGGTGCTGCTGCCCTCCCTCCCCCCCACTATATATAGGCCCCCTGGGGGGGCGCCGGCCCTGGGAGATGCAATCTCCAGGGGGGCGCCGGCCAAGGGGGGGTGGCTTCCCCCCCAAGCCAAGTGGGGCGCCCCCCACCCCTAGGGTTTCCAACCCTAGGCGCAGGGGAAGGCCCAAGGGGGGCGCACCAGCCCACCAGGGGCTGGTTCCCCTCCCACTTCAGCCCATGGGGCCCTCCGGGATAGGTGGCCCCACCCGGTGGACCCCCGGGACCCTTCCGGTGGTCCCAGTAAAATACCGGTGACCCCCGAAACTTTCCCGGTGGCCGAAACTGGACTTCCTATATATAATTCTTCACCTCCGGACCATTCCGGAACTCCTCGTGATGTCCGGGATCTCATCCGGGACTCCGAACAACTTTTGGGTTACCGCGTACTAATATCTCTACAACCCTAGCGTCACCGAACCTTAAGTGTGTAGACCCTACGGGTTCGGGAGACATGCAGACATGACCGAGACGACTCTCCGGTCAATAACCAACAGCGGGATCTGGATACCCATGTTGGCTCCCACATGTTCCACGATGATCTCATCGGATGAACCACGATGTCGAGGATTCAATCAATCCCGTATACAATTCCCTTTGTCAATCGGTACGTTACTTGCCCGAGATTCGATCGTCGGTATCCCAATACCTTGTTCAATCTGGTTACCGGCAAGTCACTTTACTCGTACCGTAATGCATGATCCCGTGACCAACCACTTGGTCACTTTGAGCTCATTATGATGATGCATTACCGAGTGGGCCCAGAGATACCTCTCCGTCATACGGAGTGACAAATCCCAGTCTCAATCCGTGTCAACCCAACAGACACTTTCAGATATACCTGTAGTGTACCTTTATAGTCACCCAGTTACGTTGTGACGTTTGGTACACCCAAAGCACTCCTACGGTATCCGGGAGTTACACGATCTCATGGTCTAAGGAAATGACACTTGACATTGGAAAAGCTCTAGCAAACGAACTACACGATCTTTGTGCTATGCTTAGGATTGGGCCTTGTCCATCACATCATTCTCCTAATGATGTGATCCCGTTATCAATGACATCCAATGTCCATAGTCAGGAAACCATGACTATCTGTTGATCAACGAGCTAGTCAACTAGAGGCTCACTAGGGACATGTTGTGGTCTATGTATTCACACATGTATTACGATTTCCGGATAACACAATTATAGCATGAACAATAGACAATTATCATGAACAAAGAAATATAATAATAACCATTTTATTATTGCCTCTAGGGCATATTTCCAACAGTCTCCCACTTGCACTAGAGTCAATAATCTAGTTACATTGTGATGAATCGAACACCCATAGAGTTCTGGTGTTGATCATGTTTTGCTTTAGGGAGATGTTTAGTCAACGGATCTGCTACATTCAGGTCTGTATGTACTTTACAAATATCTATGTCTCCATTTTGAACAGTTTCACGAATGGAGTTGAAGCGACGCTTGGTATGCCTGGTCTTCCTGTGAAACCTGGGCTCCTTGGCAAGGGCAATAGCTCCAGTGTTGTCACAGAAGAGAGTCATCGGGCCCGACGCATTGGGAATAACTCCTAGGTCGGTAATGAACTCATTCACCCAGATTGCTTCTCGTGCTGCCTCTGAGGCCGCCATGTATTCCGCTTCACATGTAGATCCCGCCACAACGCTTTGCTTGCAACTGCACCAGCTTACTGCCCCACCATTCAAAATAACACGTATCCGGTTTGTGACTTAGAGTCATCCAGATCTGTGTCGAAGCTAGCATCGACGTAACCCTTTACGACGAGCTCTTCGTCACCTCCATAACGAGAAACATATCCTTAGTCCTCTTCAGGTACTTCAGGATGTTCTTGACCGCTGTCCAGTGTTCCATGCCGGGATTACTTTGGTACCTTCCTACCAAACTTACGGCAAGGTTTACATCAGGTCTGGTACACAGCATGGCATACATAATAGACCCTATGGCCGAGGCATAGGGGACGACACTCATCTTTTCTCTATCTTCTGCCGTGGTCGGGCATTGAGCCGTGCTCAATTGCACACCTTGCAATACAGGCAAGAACCCCTTCTTGGACTGATCCATATTGAACTTCTTCAATATCTTGTCAAGGTACGTACTTTGTGAAAGACCAATGAGGCGTCTTGATCTATAAGCAGCTTCTCCAAGGTCCTTCATTGAAAAACACTTGTTCAAGTAAGCCTTTATGCTTCCCAAGAATTCTATATCATTTCCCATCAACAGTATGTCATCCACATATAATATGAGAAATGCTACAGAGCTCCCACTCACTTTCTTGTAAACACAGGCTTCTCCATAAGTCTGTGTAAACCCAAACGCTTTGATCATCTCATCAAATCGAATGTTCCAACTCCGAGATGCTTGCACTAGCCCATAGATGGAGCGCTGGAGCTTGCACACCTTGTTAACATTCTTAGGATCGACAAAACCTTCCGGCTGCATCATATACAGTTCTTCCTTAAGATGGCCGTTAAGGAATGCCGTTTTGACGTCCATCTGCCATATCTCATAATCATAGTATGCGGCAATTGCTAACATGATTCGGACGGACTTCAGCTTCGCTACGGGTGAGAAAGTCTCATCGTAGTCAACCCCTTGAACTTGTCGATAACCCTTAGTGACAAGTCGAGCCTTATAGATGGTCACATTACCATCCGCGTCTGTCTTCTTCTTAAAGATCCATTTATTTTCTATGGCTCGTCGATCATCGGGCAAGTCAGTCAAAGTCCATACTTCGTTTTCATACATGGATCCTATCTCGGATTTCATGGCTTCTAGCCATTTGTCGGAATCCGGGCCCGCCATCGCTTCTTCATAGTTCGAAGGTTCACCGTTGTCTAACAACATGATTTCCATGACAGGGTTGCCGTACCACTTTGGTGCGGAACGTGTCCTTGTGGACCTACGAAGTTCAGTAGTAACTTGATCTGAAGCTTCATGATCATCATCATTAACTTCCTCCCCAGTCGGTGCAGGCACCACAGGAACATCTTCCCACGCTGCGCTACTTTCCGGTTCGGAAGGAGTGACTATCACCTCATCAAGTTCTACTTTCCTCCCACTTACTTCTTTCGAGAGAAACTCTTTCTCTAGAAAGGACCCATTCTTGGCAACAAAGATCTTGCCTTCGGATCTGAGGTAGAAGGTATACCCAATGGTTTCCTTAGGGTATCCTATGAAGACGCATTTTTCCGACTTGGGTTCGAGCTTTTCAGGTTGAAGTTTCTTGACATAAGCATCGCATCCCCAAACTTTTAGAAACGACAGCTTAGGTTTCTTCCCAAACCATAATTCATACGGTGTCGTCTCAACGGATTTCGACGGTGCCCTATTTAAAGTGAATGCAGCTGTCTCTAGAGCGTATCCCCAAAATGATAGCGGTAAATCGGTGAGTGACATCATAGATCGCACCATATCCAATAGAGTGCGATTACGACGTTCGGACACACCGTTACGCTGAGGTGTTCCAGGCGGCGTGAGTTGTGAAACGATTCCACATTTCCTTAAGTGCGTACCAAATTCGTGACTTCAATATTTTCCTCCACGATCTGATCGTAAGAACTTTATTTTCCTGTCACGTTGATTCTCAAGCTCACTCTGAAATTTCTTGAACTTTTCAAAGGTCTCAGACTTGTGTTTCATCAGGTAGACATACCCATATCTACTCAAGTCATCAGTGAGAGTGAGAACATAACGATAGCCACCGCGAGCCTCAACACTCATTGGACCGCACACATCAGTATGTATGATTTCCAATAAGTTGGTTGCTCGCTCCATTGTTCCGGAGAACGGAGTCTTGGTCATCTTACCCATGAGGCATGGTTCACATGTGTCAAATGATTCGTAATCAAGAGACTCCAAAAGTCCATCAGCATGGAGCTTCTTCATGCGCTTGACACCAATGTGACCAAGGCGGCAGTGCCACAAGTATGTGGGACTATCGTTATCAACTTTACATCTTTTGGTATTCACACTATGAATATGTGTAACATCACGTTCGAGATTCATTAAGAATAAACCATTGACCAGCGGGGCATGACCATAAAACATATCTCTCATATAAATAGAACAACCATTATTCTCGGATTTAAATGAGTAGCCATCTCGCATTAAACGAGATCCTGATACAATGTTCATGCTCAAAGCTGTCACTAAATAACAATTATCGAGGTTTAAAACTAATCCTGTAGGTAAATGTAGAGGTAGCGTGCCGACGGCGATCACATCGACCTTGGAACCATTTCCGACGCGCATCGTCACCTCGTCCTTCGCCAGTCTCCGCTTATTCCGCAGCTCCTGTTTTGAGTTACAAATATGAGCAACCGCACCGGTATCAAATACCCAGGAGCTACTACGAGTACTGGTAAGGTACACATCAATTACATGTATATCACATATACCTTTGGTGTTGCCGGCCTTCTTGTCCGCTAAGTATTTGGGGCAGTTCCGCTTTCAGTGACCATTTCCCTTGCAATAAAAGCACTCAGTCTCAGGCTTGGGTCCATTCTTTGGCTTCTTCCCAGCAACTGGCTTACCGGGCGCGGCAACTCCCTTGCCGTCCTTCTTGAAGTTCTTTTTACCATTGCCTTTCTTGAACTTAGTGGCTTTATTCACCATCAACACTTGATGTTCCTTTCTGATCTCCACCTCCGCTGATTTCAGCATTGAATATACCTCAGGAATGGTCTTTTCCATCCCCTGCATATTGAAGTTCATCACAAAGCTCTTGTAGCTTGGTGGAAGCGACTGAAGGATTCTCTCAATGACCGCGTCATCCGGGAGATTAACTCCCAGCTGAGTCAAGCGGTTGTGTAACCCAGACATTTTGAGTATGTGCTCACTGACAGAACTATTTTCCTCCATCTTACAACTGAAGAACTTGTCGGAGACTTCATATCTCTCGACCCGGGCATGAGCTTGGAAAACCATTTTCAGCTCTTCGAACATCTCATATGCTCCGTGTTGCTCAAAACGCTTTTGGAGCCCCGGTTCTAAGCTGTAAAGCATGCTGCACTGAACGAGGGAGTAATCATCAGCACGTGACTGCCAAGCGTTCATAACGTCTTGGTTCTCTAGGATGGGTGCGTCACCTAGTGGTGCTTCTAGGACATAATCTTTCTTGGCAGCTATGAGGATGATCCTCAGGTTCCGGACCCAGTCCGTATAGTTGCTGCCATCATCTTTCAGCTTGGTTTTCTCTAGGAATGCGTTGAAGTTGAGGGCAACGTGGGCCATTTGATCTACAAGACATATTGTAAAGATTTAGACTAAGTTCATGATAATTAAGTTCATCTAATCAAATTATTCAATGAACTCCCACTCAGATAGACATCCCTCTAGTCATCTAAGTGAAACATGATCCGAGTCAACTAGGTCGTGTCCGATCATCACATGAGACGGACTAGTCAACATCGGTGAACATCTTCATGTTGATCGTATCTTCTATACGACTCATGCTCGACCTTTCGGTCTTCCGTGTTCCGAGGCCATGTCTGTACATGCTAGGCTCGTCAAGTCAACCTAAGTGTATTGCGTGTGTAAATCTGGCTTACACCCGTTGTATTCGAACGTTAGAATCTATCACACCCGATCATCACGTGGTGCTTCGAAACAACGAACCTTCGCAATGGTGCACAGTTAGGGGGAACATTTTCTTGAAATTATTATAAGGGATCATCTTATTTAAGCTACCGCCGTTCTAAGCAAATAAGATGTAAAACATGATAAACATCACATGCAATCAAATAGTGACATGATATGGCCAATATCATTTTGCTCCTTTGATCTCCATCTTCGGGGCGCCATGATCATCTTCGTCACCGGCATGACACCATGATCTCCATCATCGTGTCTTCATGAAGTTGTCACGCCAACGATTACTTCTACTTCTATGGCTAACGTGTTTAGCAATAAAGTAAAGTAATTTACATGGCGTTATTCAATGACACGCAGGTCATACAAAAAAATAAAGACAACTCCTATGGCTCCTGCCGGTTGTCATACTCATCGACATGCAAGTCGTGATTCCTATTACAAGAACATGATCAATCTCATACATCACATATATCATTCATCACATCCTTTTGGCCATATCACATCACAAGGCATATGCTGCAAAAACAAGTTAGACGTCCTCTAATTGTTGTTGCATGTTTTTACGTGGCTTCTATAGGTTTCTAGCAAGAACGTTTCTTACCTACATAAAACCACAACGTGATATGCCAATTTCTATTTACCCTTCATAAGGACCCTTTTCATCGAATCCGATCCAACTAAAGTGGGAGAGACAGACACCCGCTAGCCACCTTATGCAACTAGTGCATGTCAGTCGGTGAAACCTGTCTCACGTAAGCGTACGTGTAAGGTCGGTCCGGGCCGCTTCATCCCACAATGCCGCCGAATCAACATAAGACTAGTAGTGGCAAGAAAATTGACAATATCGACGCCCACAACTGCTTTGTGTTCTACTCGTGCATAGAAACTACACATAGACCTAGCTCATGATGCCACTGTTGGGGATCGTTGCAGAAATTAAAATTTTCTACGCATCACCAAGATCAATCTATGGAGTCATCTAGCAACGAGAGAGAGGAGTGCATCTACATACCCTTGTAGATCGCGAGCGGAAGCGTTCAAGTGAACGGGGTTGATGGAGTCGTACTCGTCGTGATCCAAATCACCGATGACCGAGCGCCGAACGGACGGCACCTCCGCGTTCAACACACGTACGGAGCAGCGACGTATCCTCCTTCTTGATCCAGCAAGGGGGAAGGAGAGGTTGATGGAGATCCAGCAGCACGACGGCGTGGTGGTGGAAGTAGCGGGATTCCGACAGGGCTTCGCCAAGCGCTGCGGGAGGAGGGAGATGTGTCACGGGAGGGAGAGGGAGGCGCCAGGGCTTGTGGTGCTGCTGCCCTCCCTCCCCCCACTATATATAGGGCCCCTGGGGGGCGGCGGCCAAGGGGGGGTGGCTTCCCCCCCAAGCCAAGTGGGGCGCCCCCACCCCTAGGGTTTCCAACCC
Organism: Triticum aestivum; assembly: GCF_018294505.1. Classification (NCBI taxonomy): domain Eukaryota; kingdom Viridiplantae; phylum Streptophyta; class Magnoliopsida; order Poales; family Poaceae; genus Triticum; species Triticum aestivum. Next base: position 102,043,816 of record NC_057814.1, on the reverse strand, counting down.
TAGGCGCAGGGGAAGGCCCAAGGGGGGCGCACCAGCCCACCAGGGGCTGGTTCCCCTCCCACTTCAGCCCATGGGGCCCTCCGGGATAGGTGGCCCCACCCGGTGGACCCCCGGGACCCTTCCGGTGGTCCCGGTACAATACCGGTGACCCCCGAAACTTTCCCGGTGGCCGAAACTGGACTTCTTATATATAATTCTTCACCTCCGGACCATTCCGGAACTCCTCGTGACGTCCGGGATCTCATCCGGGACTCCGAACAACTTTCGGGTTACCGCATACTAATATCTCTACAACCCTAGCGTCACCGAACCTTAAGTGTGTAGACCCTACGGGTTCGGGAGACATGCAGACATGACCGAGACGACTCTCCGGTCAATAACCAACAGCGGGATCTGGATACCCATGTTGGCTCCCACATGTTCCACGATGATCTCATTGGATGAACCACGATGTCGAGGATTCAATCAATCCCGTATACAATTCCCTTTGTCAATCGGTACGTTACTTGCCCGAGATTCGATCGTCGGTATCCCAATACCTTGTTCAATCTCGTTACCGGCAAGTCACTTTACTCGTACCGTAATGCATGATCCCGTGACCAACCACTTGGTCACTTTGAGCTCATTATGATGATGTATTACCGAGTGGGCCCAGAGATACCTCTCCGTCATACGGAGTGACAAATCCCAGTCTCGATCCGTGTCAACCCAACAGACACTTTCAGAGATACCTATAGTGTACCTTTATAGTCACCCAGTTACGTTGTGACGTTTGGTGCACCCAAAGCACTCCTACGGTATCCGGGAGTTACACGATCTCATGGTCTAAGGAAATGACACTTGACATTGGAAAAGCTCTAGCAAACGAACTACACGATCTTTGTGCTATGCTTAGGATTGGGCCTTGTCCATCACATCATTCTCCTAATGATGTGATCCCGTTATCAATGACATCCAATGTCCATAGTCAGGAAACCATGACTATCTGTTGATCAACGAGCTAGTCAACTAGAGGCTCACTAGGGACATGTTGTGGTCTATGTATTCACACATGTATTACGATTTCCGGACAACACAATTATAGCATGAACAATAGACAATTATCATGAACAAAGAAATATAATAGTAACCATTTTATTATTGCCTCTAGGGCATATTTCCAACAGGCGGCCCCGGCCTACTCAATTGTGCTCTTGCCGTAGATTTGGCCCTCCGCCTGCCAGTGCTACTCGGGGAGGAACATGTTGTACCTCTGCTCCTCCTGCACCTGCTGGAAGGTCGACATAGGAGTCGAGCAGGCTCCTCCTCCGTTATGGCGACATTGTAGTGTGCCTACGCCTACTTCATAGTCATGCTGGCATGCACAGGAGCGAGGTCTGATGTCGTGTCATCGTCGGAGACCTTGGGCGAGCTGGTCGACATACCATGCTCGATCCGCCAGGCACGGTGAGTCTGCTAGGCAGCTGCAAGGGCGACCATCTCGTGATTCTTTCTGATGACAGGCTCTCCTACATGGTGCTAGAGGTTGCAGTCATGGTGGATGTGGTACAAGGGACGAGGATGTGGAGCGAAAGTGTTGCGTTGTGGAGTTTAGCCAGGTGTCGCCTCCTTTAAATAACGGATTATAGTAAGGCCAAGCGTCCGGGTGCGTCAATGCGCAACGCCGTAGTTGGTTCCTCGGCCGGTGAGCCTGCTTGATGGCGGCATACGGACGAACGGGCATTGAATGGGAGTGGTAGATATCCGTCTTGTCCCGTACAGTAAACATCTTGGAGACATTGAACAGACAAGGACAACAGGGACGCAACGTGGGCGGCGCTCTCGGCCGGTGCGTGTTCCATTCTATCCATAGCCATCTCAACTGAATTGCAATAGCGAACTTCTCAAGGTTTTAAATTCCCAAGCCTTCGAACTCTTTAGGCCTACACAATTTCGCCCAATTGATCTTGCACTTCCCACCGATCACCGTGTCAGAGCCAGCCTAAAGATAGGCGTGCCACAAACGATCAATTTTCCTAAGCACCTCGACCGGGAGATCAAGTGGCGTGAGATGATATATGGTCACCGTCCTGAGGACCGCCTTGGCCACATGCCTCCCCCTCCATGGTGCAAGCTTCCCTGTGGTTTTGTCCTCAAAATGTTGTAGGTGAATCCTCCGTAACCTTCTGATCATGAGCGGCAGACCCCAGGTACCGGATGGGGAAGGAGGACCGACAGGCTGGAAACGATTGTAGCGTGTCATCGAGGTCAATGTTCTCACACAGGATAGGTGCAACCAGGCTCTTGGCGCAGTTTGTGACTAGGTCGGTAGATTCTCAAAGGAGGCTGAAAGATCGTGGATGTCGCCTAGAGGGGGGGTGAATAGGCGCTTTAAAATAATTACGGTATAGGCTTGAACAAATGCGGAATAAACCTAGCGGTTAATTTGACAAGCACAAAACCTACAACAACTAGGCTCACCTATGTGCACCAACAACTTATGCTAAGCAAGATAAACAACTAAGTGATAGCAAGATATATGACAAGAAACAATATGGCTATCACAAAGTAAAGTGCGTAAGTAAAGGGTTCGGTTAAGAGATAACCGAGGCACGTGGAGACGACGATGTATCCCGAAGTTCACACCCTTGCGGATGCTAATCTCCGTTTGGAGCGGTGTGGAGGCACAATGCTCCCCAAGAAGCCACTAGGGCCACCGTAATCTCCTCACGCCCTCGCACAATGCAAGATGTCGTGATTCCACTAAGGGACCCTTGAGGGCGGTCACCGAACCCGTACAAATGGCAACCCTTGGGGGCGGTCACCGAACCCGTACACTTTGGCAACCCTTGGGGGCGGTCACCGGTACTCGTCAAATTGCTCGGGGCGATCTCCACAACCTAATTGGAGACCCCGACGCTTGCCCGGAGCTTTACACCACAATGATTGAGCTCCGAACACCACCAACCGTCTAGGGTGCCCAAGCACCCAAGAGGAACAAGCTCAAGGGCACCAAGCACCCAAGAGTAATAAGCTTCTCAACTTGTAACTTCCACGTATCACCGTGGAGAACTCAAACCGATGCACCAAATGCAATGGCAAGGGCACACGGAGCGCCCAAGTCCTTCTCTCTCAAATCCCACCGAAGCAACTAATGCTAGGGAGGAAAAAGAGAGGAAGAACAAGAAGGAGAACACCAAGAACTCCAAGATCTAGATCCAAGGGGTTCCCCTCACAAAGAGGAGAAAGTGATTGGTGGAAATGTGGATCTAGATCTCCTCTCTCTTTTCCCTCAAAAACTAGCAAGAATCCATGGAGGGATTGAGAGTTAGCAAGCTCGAAGAAGGTCAACAATGGGGGAAGAACACGAGCTCAAAGGATAAGGTTCAATGGGGAAGAAGACCCCCTTTTTTATAAAAGGGGAAAAATCCAACCGTTATGTGCTCAGCCCGCACACGAGCGGTACTACCGCTCCACGAGCGGTACTACCGCTCTGGCGGAAGAAGCAGGGAAAAGGAGCAACCAAACATGAACCTTGGGGCGGTAGTACCGCTTATAAGCGGTACTACCGCGCACCCCAGCGGTACTACCGCTGGAGGAGCAGAACACGGGACCAAAAAACAGTAGCGGTACTACCGCCCGACCGGAGCGGTACTACCGCTTATAGGCGGTACTACCGCCCATCAGGGCGGTACTACCGCTTATAGGTGGAACTGCCGTGCCTTACTGCCGTGCAACTACTGCAAAACTCGACACGAAAAATGCAAGACCCAAAATCGAGGCGGTACCAGCGCGGAACCGTAGCCGTACTACCGCTTATGGCCATAGGCGGTACTACCGCTTTGGACAGCGGTACTACCGCTTGGGGTGATAAGCGGTACTGCCGCTCTGGCCGCGGTACTACCGCTAGGAAACCAAAACTGCCATAACTTCTGCATATGAGCTCCGAATTGAGCAAACTCAAGCTTGTTGGATTGAGAAAGACGAGTAGCATCAAAACAGCGACTGGTTATAGTAAGAAGAGGCAGGGGAGGTATGCCAAAAAATAGAGGAGTGAAACCTCCAACCGAGAAGAACCGACATAACTTCCAACATCGAAAACATCATAGAAGATGCGAGTGAACTCCGTTTTCGATGAACTCGAGCTTGTCATCAAGATGACCATAAGCTCCAAAACTCACAAAGAGAAGAACCAAACAAGAACCAACAAAGATGATGTAAGGATGCAATGGTTTGAGCTCTCTATGAACGATACGATCAAGCTACTCATCGAGAGCCCCCCTTGATAGTACGGCAATCGATCCTATAACCCGGTCTCCCAACTACCATCATGAGACCGGTAAAATAGAAAACCTATCAAGAGCAAACCTTTGCCTTGCACATGGTCCACTTGAGCCAGAAGATGACGATCTTGACTCCCTCAAGATGGACCACCTTTCTTGGTTGTGTTGGCTCGATGAAGACTAGTTGATTGCTCCCCCATACTCCACTATGGGTGAGCCACTCTTCCGCACATCTTCACAAGTCCATTGTCACCACAATGGACGGCAAGCTTCAAGCATTTGATCTCTTCATGATGCTTCACTTGAACTTGCACACCGCAACCTAACCCCACAAAGAACTCTCACGAAGATCATGGGTTAGTACACAAAGCGTAATCGACAATGCTTACCACACCATGGGATCGCTTGATCCCTCTTGGTACATCTTGTGCGCTTTGTGTGTTGATCAACTTGATAGTCTTGATCAACCTTGACTCTTTCCAACTCTCTTCATTTGGATGATGTCTTGAAGGTAAACATGAATGATCACACAATCTTCTTCTTCAAGACATGCTTGCAATAAGCTCTACTCTCACATGACCAATCTTTGGATAATTCCTTAATAACACCTTGGTCACCACATAAACTCCTTGAAACCAACACATGGACTTCAAGAAATGCCTATGGACAAATCCTTCAAATATAACTCAAGGCAACCATTAGTCCATAGAGATTGTCATCAATTACCAAAACCAAACATGGGGGCACCGCATGTTCTTTCAGAGGCAAAAGTGGCAGCAAGGAATTAGACATCCTCCTTGATCGGGGCGTAGAAAACAGTCGCACCGTTGGCGTAGAGAGAAGCTCGAATGCACGTGCGTCGTCTTCCCAGAGGGTGAAGTTCCCCCTGATCAACAACCTTGCTTAGAATGTGGTGGAGCGGGTCGATTTGCTTAGAATGTGGTGCAACGGGTCGATGGCTAGCACGAATAGCGACGGAGATAGTGGGTCTCCCTGCCGGAGGCCATATCTGTGCTTTATCATGTCCTCCACAATCCCATTTAGCAAGACCCGAGAAGATGACGATGATAGAAAGGCCGAGATCCATCCGCGAAAGCGAGCAGTGAAGCCAAGCAGTGGTGGTTGAGCATGTCCATGAGGTAGTGCCACCTAACGGAATCAAAAGCCTTTTTGGTGTCGAGCATGAGAAGGAACATTGGATTTTTGATGCAGTGGAATCTTCTGGCCAGATTACACACGAATAGAAAGTTATCACGTATGCTTCATTTTTCTATGAAGGCATCTTGTGCAATTGAAACAATCTGTTGATGTGCGGAGCTAACCGAATAGTGCTTGGCCACGGCATGAATGAGGCTGATAGGTCGGAAATCCGTGATGTCCTCAGCACCATCTTTCTTGAGGATGAGAGCAATATTCGCCGAATTCAGCCGATGGAAGTTTTCCGCATGGAGGTTGCTCATTTGTAGTTCAAGTCCAAGGGAGGTGCTTCCTCGGAAGCTGCTGCAGAACGTGTGGACTCGGCGGGTCTAACTTTACAACTTTGGTGTGCTGCCCATCGCAAGTTCCGACTGGCACAGTTGTACTCGTACTACAAAGCCTGAAATAGTCTAGTCTGGCGTTCACGTAGGAGTCAGCGCACGCGCCGTTCCGTTCCAACAAGAAGAAGAGAAGCAGCGAGCGTCCCCCCTACAGCTCGTTCCACAACCGCTCAGGCGAGCAGCACCGTACAGCAGCATCCGCCGGAGGAGGAGATGGAGATGGGGCCGGGTTCGCGGCGCCGCCGGTAGCTGGAGATCCTGTGCGACGTCCTCCTCCCGCCGCTCGGCGTCTACCTCCGCCACGGCTGCTACTCCGTACGTACGCAACTCACACATTCATTTCCCCTCCATGCATCCCTTTCACCAGCTGATTCACCGGACGCTGCCACTCTTTCTCGCTGCTTGTTGCCCGAACAGACGCGGTTCTGGATCAGCGTGCCGTGCACCGTCCTCGGCTACTTCGCCTGCCTTTTCTTCGTCACTGAGGCCCCCTTCATGGGCTACCTGCACGACTACCTCGCCCTCCTTGGTGCCTTGGTGCTACTCTGCCACTGCAGCAAGGGTTGTTACCTGCACAACCTGCTCGCCTTCCTTGGTGTCTTCCTCCTACTCGGCTACCACCCCAACAAGGACTACCTGCACAGCTACCTCGGCGCCGTCTGTGTCTTCGCCCTATTCGTCCGCTACCCCAGCAACGGCGACAACGGAGAAGTCGACGAGGAGGACGACCCCGCCGCCGCCGCCTCCTACGTCTCCATCGCCTAGCCTGACCGACCACCCATCTCTCGCTAGTTCGAGGTTAGTTAACCAGACAATAAAGCTACGAGTAGCTAGCAGAAGATGTGGTTTCATAATCTGCCAAATACTTGTCGAGAACTCGTGGTATACATCGACAATGGATCGTACTAAGTTGTCCCGAGCTCGTGAGTACTCCATTATGACGGTTTGTTTGCCAGGTTAAGTTGTACTGAATATTATACATTTTATTACTACTAGCTACTCGTTGCAAGTTCCAACTGGCACGAAGCCTAGTCTAGTATTGGCGGAGCAGTCAGCGCACGTGCCGTAGTTATCCTTCCGTTCCAGCAAAAGGATCAGCAAGCAAGCAGCCAACCGGCGAGCGCGGGAGAAGAGAAGAGCAGCATCCACCAACGACGGGAGGAGCCGAGGAGGAGATGGGGTTGGGCGCTTGGTGCCGGCGGTGGCTGGACCTCCTGTGCGTCGTCCTCCTCCCGCCGCTCGGCGTCTACCTCCGCCATGGCCGCTACTCCGTACGTGCGCAACACACACACACACACACACACACACACACACACACACACACACGCCGAAGAGCGAGCTCACCGTGTTTCATTTCCTCCATGCATCTCTTTCACCAGCTGATTCACCGGATGCCTGGCCATCTCTTTCTCTTTTGCATGCTGTTTCTTTTGCCTTGTTGCTGGAGCAGACGGGGTTCTGGATCAGCGTGCTGCTCACCATCCTCGGTTACCTCCTGTTATTTCTCGAGGTCCACTTCATGGGCTACGCCTACTGCGTCGTCTACGCCGTCTGGGTCCTCGTCTACGTCTACCGTGACGGCCTCCCCCATAACGGCGACGACGATGATGACGAGTCCCCATGTGCCACCGCCTCCTACGTCTTCGTTGCCTGACCAACGGACCAACCAGCAAAACCGTCGCCATCCCCTGCATTGATTTTTGTATGGACCTTGCCCTTGCAAGCTCAGTCTGCCCGACTGCTGAACGTTGAGATTGACATTTTATTATTGTAGGAGTAGGAAAGAAAGCATAAAGGAGATAAAAACAGGTTAACCAAACAATAAAACAAGCAAAAGAACTCTAGAACTGTTCGTGCAGATGAAATTTTCATTCACTCCGAGTCTCTGACCTCTTGGAAGAAACCTATATACTCCTTCCGTCCGAAAAAACTTGTCCCTCAAATGGATGTATCTAGTACCAAGTTAGTGCTAGTACATCCATTTGAGGAACAAGCTTGGGACAAGCTTTTTGGAACGGAGGGAGTACTTCCTATGAAAATAAACTTCAATGCAAATCCATTCATGTAGGTTATGCGCCTTTTCTATTCTTGAGTTTTTAGGAGTAATTGCTCAAAACCACCATATTCGTGGCTAGAGTATTGTAAAATTGTCATTTTTGCCAAAAATCACGAAAGACCACCACTTCTGCGTCAAGTGAATAACAAAGTGCACTAAATGGGCTGCAAGCCGCGACTAACTGGATAACTAACAGGGATGGCCCACCTGTCGGGTACATGTGGCGCGGGCAAACTGCTGTGCGGAGACGGACGTTGGCACTAGATCTTCTTCCTCCCACACCCTTTCCCCCATCCTCGACGGAACCACCGCGGAAGGGAGGGGGTTGGGCTGCTGGAATCCCACGACGGCGACTGGTGGTCGCTGCAGTCCACAAGCGGCGACGCGCGCACTAGCTACACCACTGACGCCTGGCGAACCGCACGAGGGGCGCTGGACAGCACCATGCCCGGCCGGCACCAAGGCCGGTGTAGCGGTAGTGAGCAGCGACGGCGCAAGCAGAAGCAACAACACAGGCATTGGGCAGCAGCGACGCAAGCAGAAGCAGCAACGCATGCAGCAGGCAACAACGGCGGCGGGCAGCGGCAAACAGCAACATAGGGCGGCGACGGCAAGCAGCATCAACGGCACACGCAGCGGCAGCGGCGGCAGGCAGCCACGGCCGGCCACCACCACGGTCGGCCTTGCCATGGCCGGCCACCATCATCGTCATTACACAAAGAGGACTTGGTTGCTTTTTAAAAGAAACTAATGGGGACTTGATTTTTTTTAAGTTACAGGAGCGGTAACAACCGTCTGGCTGCGACTGTTTGCCCTTGCCACGTGGCTCCGACAGGTGGGCCCCGGATGTCAGTTTTTCTGTTATTCGCGGCTCGAACCTTGTTTAGTGCATTTTGTTATTCACTTGACGTAGAAGTGGTGGTCTTTTGTGATTTTTGGTAAAAACGGTAGTTTTGAAGTACTATAGCCACGAATGTGGTGGTTTTGAACAATTTACTCAGTTTTTATAGACCTACAAATCAAGAAGGCAACAGAGAGAATCTTAAGAAAGTATAGTTTAGGAAAAGTTGATGTAAACTCTATGATGTCTTAGGGCATGTACAATGATGATATCTTAGTGATGCCACGTCGGATAAGAAAAACACATGAAACTTGTTGTATCCCACATTGGATAATAGTGAAAAAGATTTGGATAGCTTCGGCCTGTCGTTTTTACCCCAACTTGAGCATCGCCCCGAGAAGCTCCAAATCCACCCATTGGACTTGGACCCTGATCTGAATCCGAACATGACCGAAGAGGGGGGAGAAGGAGATGGGAATGAGAGTGAGAACTCGGGTTTGTGCGGATGGGTCAGGACAAGCCGACATGGCTGACATGTCCGAACATGCTCACATAATCCAATATCCGGCCAACATTTGGGATGAGTTTGAGGAGATCAGGGCAGTTCAGATAAATGGGTGGCTTTAGTGAGAATTTTTTCGGATGGTGTTCATACAATTCGACTGGACAAACGAGGTGGCTATGAGGACGACGACCGGAGATGCTCTGATGGTGCGTAACTGGTTTTTCAACTTCAGTTTTGGATGGCCATCGGAACTGGAATGTTGGTTGATGCTTATATTCAAAGAATGGGAGTCGTAGAATTTTAGATTTTGTCGCTCTCAATACGCAATTTGGCAGGACACGTGAGCGCGTGATAAACCCGAGCTGACCTGTAAAACGGGACCAACAGCGCTGTCGTGCGTGTGGCAGAACTCCCAGCCAACCCAACCCGCACAAGTCGCGAGGCCCGCGTCTCCGTGTCCCCCACCCCAACCGAGTCGCGATCTCCCCCACAGAAAAACAGAGCACCCGCACAGAAAAGCAGAGACCCGCACGCATCGTTGGTCCAGCTCCCCTTCCCTCCCGCAGTTCCACCCCCGCCTCCGAGTCCGGCGACCGCAAGCAACCCAGCCGGCGACCGCAGCGAGCGAGCGAGCGCGATGGGGCTGTGCTCGTGCTGCTGCCGGTGCCTGGAGATCCTGTGCGCCATCCTCCTCCCGCCCCTCGGCGTCTGCCTCCGCCACGGCTGCTGCTCCGTACGCCACCAATTTTACCTCGCCATTCCCCTCCTCAACCCCATCCCTTTCTTGGCCGGCTAATCACCATGTCTCTCCTCCTCGTTTCTGCGGCAGATGGAGTTCTGGATCAGCGTGCTGCTCACCATCCTCGGCTACCTCCCCGGCGTCCTCTACGCCGCCTACGTCATCTGCTCCGTCGACCCCGACCGCGTCCGCCGCCGCGACGACGACTACATCTACGTCGCCTGAGCAGCACTCCTCCCCTCCCCCGCCGTGTGGTCTTTCTATGGGATTAGGTTAGTGGAATGAACCAGCCCTGTTCCTGCCCCCTGTATATGTACATTTTGGACGGGTTATATATAGTACCTGAAATTGGATCCAGATTTGCTGGTACCGTGGATTGCAGTTACCGCTTACTTGCCTGATTCAGCTGTGGTTGTTGGTTTATGAGTATTTCATCTGGGTTCATTTCAACTTTGCTGTGATGATAATACTTTGATATAACAAATTCCATCCTAGATCCATTTCAGAAAACCTTGAGTTCCGACAAATTGATTCATGAGCTAGAGGATCAGGCTTCCTATAAGCTCTTAGATGTGCATGTGAACTGAACAAGGTATCATTGATCAAAGTGAGAGATACAACTAAGCCCTAGTGTTTCATCTAGTAGCACAACACAGAGTGGCACATGATTTTCCTAGGATCACACAGATGCCTTCGCAAATCGTGAGAACCTTGATCTGTTGTCATTCATAAGAACCTCTGGGTTTCCTTCTTCAACCTAAATTTGGAGGAAATGGAGTTAGATACTATTCTAACAAGGTGAGCGAAGGGCATTTCTAATGATTTGAACATATAACCACGCTGCTGCAGATGTCCAATGAAGGGCATCTGATTCACGTTGCCGTTTGTTCATTTCTGTGAAGCATTTTGTTGCATCCAGATTTTGACTCTTCAGGTATATATCATCACTAAGAGGTTACAAAAGCATAATGGCATGACTTACCAGTTTGCCTTGATCAAGAACTAGAATATTGTCCATCTTCATCACAGTTGAAATGCGATGGGCTATTGTGAGGACCGTCATGCCCTTGCATTCAGCAGAAATAGTATTCTGTAACAGGAATGCTGTCTGATTGTCAACATTGGCTGTGCACTCATCAAGGCAAAGTACCTGTAGAATCATAAGCAAGTTTAACTTCTTTGAGCAACTACGCGGCACGCAACTTAACATCATAGGCTTTTGCTGCTGATGAAACTTGCAGAATGTTTGAAAAGACCAACATAGTATAGATACCTTTGATGATTTTAGGATAGCACGGGCGAGACATAGGAGTTGTCGCTGGCCTACTGAAAAGGATCCACCACTTTCTTTAACATGGATATCAAGTCCTCCTATCGATTCTATCTCTGCCTTCATATGGCATTTTTCAAGAGCTTCCCATATCCTGATATCTGTTGTTATACCGAAAGGGTCTAGGTTTTCCCTGTTTGTCAACTCAAAATTAGAATGCTGGACATGGGTTTCTCTGTTTAGTTCTCTAAATAAATGTCCAACCAATGCCCACAAAATTGTAGAAGCCAGAAATAAGAGCAACTAATAGTTTACCTCAAAGAACCATCAAACAAAAACGGACTCTGGGGTACTACTGCAAAATGTCCACGAAGATCTCGGACAGCAACTTTGGCCACATCAAAACCATCTACTAAGATGCGACCATTGCAGATTGGAGTTAAACGGAAAAGTGCATTCAGTATACTGGATTTTCCTGCTCCGGTCCTTCCTATTATTCCAACCTAACAAACCAGGGCAGTTTAATGGTAGTTTTCTGAATGACTCAATAAGAATGTGCAAACAGTTACCATACCTGCATGCCAGATTCAATATGGAATGAGATTTCATTCAAAGCCGGTGGTAGATCCGCTTTGTACCTTAGAGTTACATGCTCAAACTCAATCTTCCCTTCTGTTGGCCAACTTCTATCAGGAGATTCTGATCCCTGGAGTTCTTCTTGAGGTATACCAACATACTGCAAGCATTATTGAATTATTAGAGGAAAATATGCTTGTCAGTAACAGGCAGAATATTTCTTGGCTTTTTACCTCAACAACCCTCTCAACAGAGATCATTTCCTTTTCTGTCTCTGTAAAAGTGGTTAAGAAGCTATTCAACAGTGATACAACAGGTGCTGCATATGATAACGCCAGGCCAACCTGCAGTGTATTTTTTCTATCTTAAATTCTATATAGTCAAACATACCAATATTTTCAACAGGAACAGAAATGTAAAAAAATGAGCCTGGAGTTGGTAATTTCTTCCCTGTCATACTTACCAGTCCAGGTGTACCAAACTTAACAGGAGAGTTACTATGGAAGCCAACAACGGAAATCACGGCGATGAACAAAATGATCAACCCTGCCAACAACTGAAGTGATCTGCTGGTTAATACATTGACTACGCAATAGGCCTAACTAATAGAGAAAGATTCATGGTTTCATAACAGAAGATGAAGTTACTATCCCTTGACAAAGAATTATACCTGGAGTCTTAATGAGAGCCACAGACTAGCAGTAAGCTCAGAGTAGGATGTTTTCTGGTATAGTGTCAGTTGTTGGATGAACCTCTCTAAGAAAAAAACCTGTGTATTTTACCGTCAGTGTCTTGAACAAATCACATTAACACAAGTCACTCGAGCTTTAAAGTTCTAACAGCTAGGTTCAAATGAAGGTAAAGGCTCTGGTATCCTTCATATAATTTTCAATAGTCTCGATGTAATTCACATACCTCCTTTTGGAATGCTCTTATCGTTGATGAACCATCAAGTGTCTCTGTAAAAGATGAATAGATAGGTGAACGAGCAACACTGTCAAGCCGTCTTACTTCACGTGATGTCGACCTGTAATAGAACTGCACAGAATGTTAATTTGTTTCTCCAAAAGTAGAGCATATGTACAGTGCGAACGAATCAGATTCCACACTAAATGTATTTAGGCTAACAAGATGAGTTCTGCACTACACATGAGCTCCTTACAGTCTGTTTTCAGTTTTGTGGAAGGCTCTCCTGAAACGCATGTTATGCAGTAGAACTTTATAGTTGATACCATAAGTGCCAATCAGTTTTTTTTGTGGGGTAAGTGTCAATCAGTTTATCACTACATAACATTATTCGAACATTCTCAATGCATGTTATATATCAGTTTATCACTAAATAACATGCATTGAGAATGTTCGAATAATGAATTTTAAAAAATTGGAAGAATGTGAAGGACCAAAGCCTTAGTGAAGAAAAGCACAAACTAAGGAAATGGATAACAGTACCTGCACTTTGCTGTAGATAAGCCAGAGAGGGACTAAGATGAGTACAAACGTAACCTGCGTGGGAACGTTCATGAGTTACAAGCTAATTGAATTGGTTTATTTGAATATAATGTTGTCCCACATTAGAATTATAGTAAAACTATTGCATATTTACCTGTGAATAACACAAAACAACAAGGGTGCCAAGTAAGCCGAAGAAGTTGGCCACAAATATATTGAGGATAAATGGAAGAGAATCATCAACAGTGTATAGGTCTGACGATAATCTGGAAGTTCATAAAGTTCATCAAGGGTGTTTCTGTATTGCAGAGTTTGCTGAAGATTCCTGACATACTAACCTATTCAGTATTCGGCCACTGGGATTTTGGTCGAAAAAATAAACCGGGGCACCGATTAGACTGCCAAGAAGATCGGCATGTATCTGAATTGCTGCACACAGACCGCCATATGCAAAAGAAAATGCCCTTCCCAATGTGAAAAGGGAGTTGATTATGCCAAACCCAGCAAGGATAGTCTACAGAGATCAAAATCTTGAATCAGCATATATGCACATCAGATCTTATTTATTTCACACACTGCTTCTGTTCTGAGTGACCAGATATAGATAACATGTTTATGATAATAACTGTTCAAATTCAGTAGACTTAGATAGAGAGCACTCTTACCAGATAAAATCTTGTGTTATTGGTGCCTGAGCTGCTATCCACCCAATAAGTCAACCAAAGATCATTGCCATTACGAGATGCTTGCATTAAGAATGCACTCACAAATATCAGAAATACCATTGACCACCCTGCAAGTGTTGCATATTTTCTGTAGAAATAATCATTTCGGATTAGCTGTAGTAGGAAGTTTAAGAAGCTTCCACTATTCAATGCAGTAAATCAACAATATTGCGAAAGTACTCACTTGTACACAATTATCTCAACCATGCCTTCTTTCCTGCCCTCTGCTTCAGTCTGATCTCTTTGTTCCTCCTGATCAACCACTGAACCATTGTCAAGCAAATCTTTAGTGTTGAATTCAAAGGTGCTTGGTCCTTTATTTTTTTCTGAACTTGTTGCTGAGACAGCAGATGAACTATCTGGATTAGATATTTTTGAATATGGAGTTGCCAAGAAACTGTCCAATGTCCCAAACCACTTGACAAATCCATTAGCCATGACCACAATCATATCTGCAGCATAAATAGCCTGAAGAGAAAAGGAAACATTGTTGTTGTTTTAGCGGAAGCTATCTTCATTTTCTTGCTATCAAAT